>NC_056751.1:734778760-735003760 GCF_019279795.1 Protopterus annectens
TGTATCAGGCCAGCATACAACGGGAGCCGTATCGGCAGGCTATACAGCGAATGACACTAAAACCTTGGATCTTATACACATGGAAGATGTTAACTTGCTGAACGAGCAATTGGATGGCACGGAACATGATTTCACTTTCGACTACAGCGTCTGTAAAAAACGCATGGACAGGCAGTATGGAGGGGCACGTCCTAAAACCCAGAGGGATGTAAAAAACAGAGCTCCAAATGCATCGGACAAAACAGGTACTGTTTTTGACAATCATGAGCGTAATTGTATGAGCCCCAATAGAATGAAATTTCGTGAGCACAAAGACTCTGTGTATAACACCAGCGTCAATCATCCAACGGACAATATATCTAATGGTGATAATGTTTTTGAACAATTTGTATGTGATAACCGAGATTACTTTGCTTTTAACAAAAATCAATTGGAAGACCAAGATTGTATTAATGAAAGTAGCCATTTTTCTTTAAAGGAGTACATACTAGATTATGGCAAAAAATTAACTAATTTTAAAAACATTAAAGTTGACAGTAGCTATCTATCTAATTGTTTGAAATTGAATATTGTACCGAAAGGCCTTCGGTTTTTCAAACTACCCTTAGGAATAAGTTATTCTATAGGGGTTATGAATGAATTTAATGGTCTGTTTGACAGATGTGGTTTCGAATTTATGAAGTTACTTATTAAACATCTAGATGAAAAATTGAGCTTATTATCTGAAGAGTTAGAGCGCATGAACCAATTTATAATTCATCACAAAGATTATGTATGTTTTAAGGACTTGTATTTGAAACAATTTGATTTTGCTGACAAAAATGTCCACAATATAGTCGACAGAAAAAATAGGAAAATGCAGCGAGACACTGATGCATACAATAACAATAGGGCATATATTTGGCCTAGCAATAGAGTGACAGAGGGCCGGAAGCAACAGCATACCAGAAGGAAGGAATCAAAAAACCCATTTAGGGAAGAAAATTTTCAGGGGGGAAGATACTTCCCAGCATGGAAGGTTCAAAAGCAGTGGCACAAAACATAAAACAGGATGATCCCATTATATCTGACAGACTATCCTTGACTATGGAACAGCTACCCACTATGTCAGACATGTTTTATTGCTCCGGAATTGATCCAGACGATTTGAATGTGAATTTGTCTAACGAACAAGGGAATACTACAATACCTAGGATTATTACATGTGAAGGCTTCAAGGTATATAATTATTCCAATATGGAGATAGATCACACTTGTGCCAAACTATTGGGAAAGGGTATGAAATTTATTCCCATGAGAAGATGGGGTATACTAGACACCATCAAAGAGGTTAAGAAATATTGCAGGAAGTTAAATTTGGCGTTAACTTTTGACAAGAAAAAGGATGGAACAACAGGGACTATAGGTACAGCAGGCACCGACCTGAAGAAAAAAAGTACATTCTTACCACCCCCCAACCCACATGTTCAAAATTTTGAACAGTTAGTGTGCAACGATATTTACTGGACACACAACAGAATACGAAGTCAAAGAGAACAACCTAGTGACAACCTCACATGTATGGAAAGAAAAAGTCTACTGGAGATTATGAAGAACCGGGACATCAGGGTCATGAAACCCGATAAGGGAGGGGGAGCTGTGATTTTTACAACTGATCTTTACAATCAAGAAATCCACAACATCTTGCATACTTCAGGGAATTATGAGAACATCTCATTAAATCAGGTCAACATTGGCCACAAGCGGATTGATCTTATCATCGAGGAATATCTTATTGACAACAGGATATCCAACGACACATATTCCTATTTGAAAGTAGATCATCCAGTTTTAGCTAAGATGGTTGGGATTCCCAAGTTACATAAATCTATTGTAAAGCCTCCCTTCAGACCAATTGTGTCAGGATCTAGGTCCAAAACATATAACATCGGGAAATTGATAGATAGATGGTGCAAGAATGTATATAATAACATCCCGCACATCATCAAAGATTCCTGGAAATTTCTAGGTACACTTACCAAAGATTATTGGAATTCTGAATTGATCTTTCTAACAGTGGATGTCATTGATCTTTTTTCCAGTATCCCCAAGACAGAAGGGTTAGAATACTTTGAAAGAAGTCTTACTCGCTACACAGAGTTCTCATGGGAAAAAGTCAGCCTAATATGTGACATGATGTCACTTGTATTGGATTACAACTTTATCTCCTTCCAAGGAGAATACTTTAGGCAGACCAAGGGAGTAGCTATGGGAGCAGCTTGTGCTCCCATATTTGTGAACTTGGTCATGGCCGAGTGGGAACAAGAACACGTGTTCAAGAGTACCTTTTTTCTTGACATAGGACTATATGTGAGATATCTGGATGACATCTTTATACTGTGGAAATCATCTGAGGACAGATTATTAGAATTCATGACATATTTAAATGGTACTGTTGAGTTTTTAAAATTCACTCATCAATACAATCATAAAGGAATTTCATTTTTGGACATTTGGTTAAGCCATGACAGTGACGGTTTCACTTCAAGTATATACAGGAAGCCCACCTTTTCCAATGATTATGTGCACTACAGTAGCAACCACCCCCCCCACGTTTTCAAGAATGTGATTAAAGGGCAAACCATCCACGCAGCAAGAATGTCATCCAATCTAGTGATCTTGGAGAAGGAATTAAATATCATCAAAGGAATGTTCTTGAGTAGAGATTATCCAGTAGGCTTGGTTAATGAGACAATTAGACATGTACAAGACAGATGGGGTAACATCTACAAACCCCTATTGGGTCATTTCACCACTGACCAGCGTGATGGGGGGGGACACATGGATTCGTTTGGAAGGGCATGCATACTTATGTATACACCCAATTCCTACATCATCAAGGATATTTTAGAAAGGTTCTGGAGTACTTTGATGGTTATGGGTATGGAAGAGACCTTGGGGACCAAACCCAGAATAGTTTACAAGACTGCACCCAACATGAAGAATCTCTTGGAAAGAGGGGCATCTAACAAAATAGTATATGAAAATCGAAAAGGCACAGTGAGATGTGGCAATTGTAAACAATGTCAGTGCATCAATTTGAATAATACCATCAAACTGAATGACATATGCCACACTACTATCATCAGTAGGAAAGGGAATTGTAGATCGAAGCAGGTAGTCTACCTTGCAATATGTACGTTATGTAACGCACATTACATAGGTAAAACAGAGAGGCAGTTAAACAGACGGATTTATGAACATATGTATAAAATAGGAAAACAAGATTCTAAAAATGCATTATACAGACACATTTTGGAGAAAGGCAACGATCACAAGTTCCTATTCTCCATCATAGATCAAGTAGAGACAGTCCCTTTCGGAGGGGACTGGAAAATGAAATTGTCTCTCTGTGAGAGTAAATGGCAGATTTTAACAGATGCTACGAGACCACCCGGCCTCAATGAGTATATTAGCATCAAACCTTTTTTAGCCTTGGAATAAATTTTGTGATTATTTAGTTCCTACGACATTATCATTATCATTAAGTTTAGTGATTCTTCATGTATGCACGTTTATATAGAGTGATTACATTGGTATATAGATTACAATTTTTATATAAAAAATTTTATATATAAAAAATTTTTATACGGAATTTTAATAAGAAATCTATATGCTAATATTTATTGTAACAAAAATATTTATAGTACTACTAGGATTAGCATTTTATTAGGAAGGTTGAGTTTTTATGATTAATATTTTTCTTTTGCACAATTCTTTGTTTATATATGGATCTAGGGCTTGTGCTGAATGTGTACTTGTGACTAACAAATTTGGCGGTTTTTACGATTATTCAATTATTCAATTAATATACTGCTACTAGCATATAAATGTTGCATGGGATTTTACTGACTTTGTTCTGAAGAAGACTGGGTATCAGTCGAAAGCGCTTAATCTGTAACAGTTTTTGATAGATTCTTTTTTATTAAAACATTTTTTGATTTTACTGTCTTGTCGTACGAGCAGTTTCCATTTCCACCATCCTTTGTTCCTGAGTTGTTGCTGCTGTTTTTATTCGTATTTATACCAAAGGGTTTTTCAAGGAGTAGATCCACTATACAATTTTAGTTTTTATTCAGAGGTGGTCCATGCTTTAGAAAACAGCTTTTCGGTTTATGTTATGTACTTAGGTCTTGCCAAAGCTTTTGATGCATTGCCTCACAGTCTATAAAAACATCAATAAAGGACCATGATTTTGTAAATTATGCAGGTCTGTGGATAAAGAATTGAAAGACGGGAAGGACAGCTAAAATTTGTATTCAAAACGTGTTTTCTCAAGACTATTATATAAAAAGAGGTATTCCCCAGGGTTCTGTACTGTGTCCTTTACCTTTTTATGAATTTATGACTAGGTATTTGGATGGTCTATTTGAATGGGCTCACCTAGATAATATGGAGTTCAACTCCTCAAAATGTAAGGTGTTGCATTTTGGCAGGGTTAACTTGGGGTGTCCTTAGTCTTTAGATTTGACAATTACTGGGGAATTTAATCAAATAGTCAACTAGGATGTTAGAGTGGATGGTCAGTTAAATTATGCAAGACATACTAACTGTTTTGAGGAGATGTTATTATATTTTAAGAACTTTGTTAAGAACTATTGCATCAAGATGTTATAGAGTTTTAGGGCCTAATTTACAAATGAAATAAAATAAGCAATGGAACACATTGCAGATTCTTATACATATTCAGTAATGGATATTACTAAATTAGAAACAATCCTAAGACTTTTTGCAAAAAAGTTATGGGTATAGGAAATTTAGAACGTGAGGAAAAGTTAAATTGAGCTTTCATTCTGTATGATGCAGAATTTATTGTGCAGAACTAATTTGGAAATATACAAGTATAAGGGATGAATATTTATGAAATATATTGGGTATACCTATTTTTGAACATGGAATACTAGCAAGGCAAAATACGTTACTACTAGATGTATGTAACATGAAGTGTGAAGACAAATCTAGGTAGAAGTTATTTTCATTCAAAGGAGGGTAGAAGGTGGAATAAATTACCAAGGGATGTAAGGCTGACAGTGAATTTAACTTAAGAGGAAATTACATCCATGTAGTGGTATCATGGCTTATATCCAGTTAATATGTGGAGATTGGGACCAAATGATCTTCTCTGAGGTCAAGTGGCCTTCAGCAAGCACTGAAACAAGAGGAGGGCTCAGCACTCTACTTATATGTAAAAGACTTTATGGGGAAAGTCTAAACATTCTTAGCAGGCTCCACAATTAAGGGGAAATGCTCTTAAGTACACGCAAAGGTCTTGGAAGCATATGTTTCCAATGCAAAATAATGGGTTAACTGCAGTCGAAATTTCCTAGAAACAGGGTGGAATAAACAGCTATATGAGAAAATGAACAGAGGTATCATCAGGGTAATGTAGGGATTTTAATGAAACTGTAACTAAAATGACAGAATAAATGGTGTGCAGATCACTTAAGAGTTTTATTAACCCTCTGGTCCCCTAATATCTGCCCCAGACTATAAGGGCTTGCAAGGGACTTTATTTGCCTACACAATCCACTCCAGTTAGGACAATGGAAGAGAGACACCTTTTCAGCTGCTTACTGACCAGGATTAATTTGGACTGGGAAGGTGGCAAAGACACATGCAGGTGGCAGTGCCCGATGTCATCCCAGGAGTGGCTATTCTAAGAGTCTTCACTGGGCTTCCAGTGGGGAACTTTAGTTCAAGTGTTATGATGGGTTTCTCCACAATGTCTTGGATTGTGTGGGCCATCAGTCTGCCTTTTAGGATTTTTTTCCTCTTTTCTTCACTTAGGTGTGACTAAGGCATTGGTATATATAATTTAGGGGCTGGAGGGGGAATGGGGAGCTAACTCCTGCAAAAAAAGAGACTTTTGTATCTTTTTTTTTTTTTTTTTTTTTTTTTAGGATTTATCTTCTGGAAGTGGGGAGTCAAAACAATGTGCTGCAATGACTCGTAAGTAAACCCACAGGAGATGTTATAACTACTAGCGACTCTGACGCCACAGTACCTTGTGTACATGCAGTTACACAAAATCAAGCATGGAGACACCTACATGGAGCAGGTGATGATCTTCTATATGCCATCTGTCTGTTTAAATACATTTACTTGCCATTTTCTTTGTGTAGTTATTTTATCTGCCTGTATATTTGATTTTACACAGTGCTTTGTTTAATTCTACTTATTTCAAATACAGAATTGTATTATTCAGTTTTAATGCCTGTGGCTGGTAATGTGTTTTAATATCTGCTGGTTTCAGCATTTTGAAGGGTTATTGCATAAGCTGTTGCCACTATAAAATACCAGTATTTAATGGCAGGCTTATTCAAAGGATAAACAGCGTGTTTATGGAGTAGTAGAGTGGCCTAACTGGAGGCAGTGTTATCATAAAGACAAAGAAAAAAATTGGTATTAATCATTATCATTCCCTTCCTCCCAAAAAATACAGTATGTGCAAAATAACTGGACAGGTTTTAATTACTGTTGATAATACTGCACTGGAAGGCATTAGGATCTGTACAAAGCAGATGAAATCTTGGGAACCCAGTAATTCTAACTCTGATCTGCAGCTGTACAGTATAAAGTTTATTTGGCAATTACCTGAGGTAGCAATGAAACTTCCCCTCTAGCATGTTTTTAAATGGTTCATGACACAGCTGATGAGACAGAGTCCTTAACCATCACATATTAAACTGAAGCTCCTAGGTGGATTATCATTGCACTCACCACATACATTCTTATGCACTTATGACCATTATCCTGAAGAATTGTTAGTCTTGTGCTAAAATTCTATGTAGCTGCTTACATCATAAAGGATACTGCTTTCTGAACTATTCCTAAGAATGAAGCTAGCTATAAATTATGTTGTCCAAGAGCAGAACATTTTGGGATGATTTTAATGGTGACTTGGTCAGATTCAATGCAATCCCCAGAAAAACAAACATGCTGTGTATCAGCTGTAGATTTTGACGACCTGATGCTATAGGCAGTTGCCCAAAGTTGTAATGCAAACTCCTTGAGCAGGTAAATACTGGAGTTAAACATTTGGTAAATGGTCCAGATGCCAAGGTTAAATCACATAAAACTATGAACTACAAACTGTGCTAACCATTTCTGTACATTTGTGGTTTCATTCCTTATAAGAATATAAAAGTAAGCATCTTCCATACTTACAGCTATCAAGAAGAAATTTCTAATGACTAAAAGTAACTGACTGTGCTTATAAAATTTGCTTGACTTCTTAGTCCAATAGTTAACTCTATCTCTTGACTTGGTGCATCTGACATGGAGCCTGGTAACAGTATGCTATAAAACTCTACTGCACAATCTTTTCAAATTATTCTTTGCAAACACAATGTACTTGCCTCATATTTGAAATGTGGGAAATAACATTATCTGCTGAGTTGATGATGACACAGTTAGAATGATATCTTTCTGGATGTAATATTTCTGGAGTACTGGGGTGTTCACCTAGATCATACACCTGATGTTTTTGTTAGTTTTATTCATTTCTCTCAGTATATATTCACTTGTCTTTCCAAACAAAATGTTCAGAATAAGAATGCAATAATTGTGGTTTGCTGCTGTATCAATATAAATGTAAGCACAACTTGGCATGACTTTTGAATGTAATCTAACTGCACTACCTGCTGTGCCATATGTATACTGTGATGTCTCCACTCTGGGACAATAATCAAGGAGCCTGAATCCTCACCACTGACACTGGAGAGGGAGATTCACTTGGAAAACAAAAGTACAGTTGTGTGCACTTACAATAAATGTAGATGTTCGAGTGTATTCACTGTTGCAGTCCTAACTAATGGGTTATCCGGCTCCCGGTAGCCCTCGATCGGCCAGAATACCAAAGGTAAGTAAAAATGTCGGCTGTCGTCGATTGTAAAGGACATCAGGGCATCCAATACAAAAGGAGGCAGCCGACGTCAGTTCCTCAGTCTTTCTTACCATAACAGTCAGAAGCCCCCAGAAACAAGGCTTAAACTAAATTTAGCCTGTACCTTAGGAAAAGAGAAAAAAAAGGGGCTGGAGGGAGGGAAAGCAGGACTGCAACAGTGAATACACTCGAACATCTACATTTATGGCAAGTGTACACAACTGTACTATGTTCATCGTGTTTCACTGCTGCAGTCCTAACCAATGGGTTGATTACCAAAGCCCAGAGAAAAGGGAGGAGGAACCAACAGACTCAAGGACTGGAGATAATGCCCTGCAGAAAAGCAGTGGCAAACCCTGCCCTGGCCTTCAAAAACAAAGGCAAATTATAATGCTTTGTGAAAGTGTGAATAGAAGACCATGTGGCAGCTTCCAAAATGTCTTTAGTGGGGACACCCCTTAAAAAGGCTGCAGAAGTGGAAGCTGCTCTAGTTGAGTGGGTCCTAACCCCTTGAGGAGAAACCTTGCCATGAAAGAAATAGCAAAAAGTAATATAATGAGCAATCCATTTAGAAATGGTTTGCTTAGAAATAGCCTTGCCCTGGGCTCCAGGGGCAAAGCTGACCAATAGCTGAGCTGATTTCCGAAGGTCTTTAGTCCTGTCCAGGTAAAACCTGAGCTGTCTATGCACATCAAGAGAATGTAGGATCCTCTCACCTCTATTTCGAGGATTAGGAAAAAACGTTGGAAGGTGTATGGACTGATTAAGAGTCAGGCTAGAAACCACCTTAGGCATAACAGAGGGGTTGGTTCTCAGAGAGACCCTATCTGCATGGAAAATAAGAAAAGGCTTCACAGCCATCAAAGCCTGCAGCTCCGAAACCCTCCTTGCTGAAGTTATAGCCAAGAGGAAGGCAGTCTTCCACGAGAGAAACTTTAAATCTGCAGTGGCAGCTGGCTCAAAAGGAGGAAGAGTGAGTTTCTCTAGAACAAAATTAAAATCCCAGGCTGGAGTAGGTGCCCTTCTGGGAGGTTTTAAGTTGCAAGCACCTCTGAGAAATTTTCATCAGGGGATGAGAGAAAATGGGTTGTTCAAAAGAACAATGAGCAGAAATGGCTGAAGCATGGATCTTGATAGAGTAAAAAGAAAGACCACCCTGAAGCAAATTAGCCAGGTATTCCAGGATCAGAGGAAGGGTAGGCTGAAAAGAAGATTCCCCTCTAGCCTGTATCCAAAGAGAGAATCTTTCCCATTTGCCAGCATAAGACTTCTAGTGCTAGGCCTCCTGGCCTCCCTCAGCACGTCAACCACCTGCTGGGAAAGGGAAGAAGAAAAGGATGGAGTCATACAATGAGTCAAGCTGCCAAACGGAGAGACTGAAGATGAGGATGTAGAATGTTTCCCCCTTCCTGAACCAAAAGATCTGGCCTCAGAGGAAGATGCCAAGGAGGAAATTGGGAGAGATTGCGAAGCAGTGGATATCAATGCTGCCTGGGACAGTCCGGAGCTATGAGAATAGTCCATGGTTGTTCATCTCTGATCTTCAAAAATACTCTGGGAAAAAGAGAAAGAAGATGGAAGGCATAAACTGACAGCAGCGTCCAAGGGAAGGACGGGTCATCTACTCTAGGCTCTGCTGTGATGCTGTCTGGTGCAAAAAAGAGGTAGAAGATGGTTGTCTGGAGAGGAGAAGAGATCCACTTAAGGAGTGCCCCAAAGTTGAATGATGCTGTGAAACACTGTTCTGTTCAGCCGCCACTCGTGAGGATCCAGGATCTGTCTGCTCAACTGGTCTGCCAAAACATTGAGCCTTCCCGGAAGAAACTGAGCTAGGAGATGCAGGCCCAGGGATGCTGCTATGGACCAGAGTCATGCTCAATCTACACAGGAGGTAAGAATGAGTCCCAACCTGCTTGTTTTTGTACCACATGGACTGCAGTGTTGTCTGTCCTGACAAGCAGGGTCCCTGGAGAAAGACGATGCTTGAAAGCTAGTAAGGCCTGCTGGACTGCCATCAACTCCTTTAGGTTTATGTGCAAGTGCATCTGCTGGGCATTCCAACTTCCCTGTATGCATCTTCCATCCAGGTGAGCTCCACATGCGTAGTCCGATGCGTCTGTGGTAAGAACTTGAGTGGCCGGGGGTGGGCGAAAAGGCATGCCTTTGTTCTGTAGACAGGCTGTTTCCCACCAAAGAAACTATGTCCACAGACATGGAAGCAGAGGAATTATCACATCCAGGTCCTGTGTGTGTTGACACCAAGTGTTCATGAGGTACCATTGCAATTTCCTCATATGCAGTCTTGCATATGGAATCATGAGAATGCAAGAGGCCATGAATCCCAGAGTTTGTGGTATTTCCTTGCAGGGAGCTGGGACAGGCTTGCCAAATCCTTGAAGTAAACTGAAAGAGTTGTCTGCTTCTCCTGGGTTAGATATACCATCAAGGCGGCTGTGTTCAGACTCGCTCCCAGGAATGTAACCTCTTTGGATGGTACCATTTTTGATTTTTCCACATTGAGAGTGTAACCCAGGGAAGAGAGAAGAGTCTTTACAAATTCTAGATACTTTTGCAGCTGTTCCTGAGAATTTGCTTGAATTAGACAGTCGTCCAAGTATGGATAAATCTGAATTTACTTTTGCCTACAAAAAGCAATGACTGGAGCCAGGGACTTTGTGAAAAGTCTGGGAGCAGTAGATAAGCCAAAAGGCAGAGCAGAGAATTGATAATGTTGCTTGCCTACCCTGAAATGAAGGTATTGCCTGCAACTTTCCCTGATAGGGATGTGCAGATAAGCTTCTTTGAGATCCAATGTCACTAGCCAGAAATCATTTTCTAACATTGGCAGTAACTGATGCAGAGTGAGCATTTTGAACTTTGGAATTATCAAGAAAGTGTTCAGGATGGATAGATCCAGGATAGGACGCCAGGTGCCTTCTTGTTTTGGAACTAGGAAAAGTCTGGAATAGAATCCCTGGCCTATCTGCTGAGCAGGAACTGATTCTATTGCTCCCAGATGTAACAGAGACAAAATTTGCTTTTCTACTTCTGCCTTTTGGTTCGGAGGAGCGTCCGGGAATCCTTTGGGTACCGGGAAGGTGTAGAAAGAAAACTTGTGCCCTAGGGATACAGTTCTGAGTACCCATTTGTCATCTGTGATGGTGGCCCAAACATTTGCAAACAAGGCCAACCTTCCCCCTAAAGGACTCTCCGAGCAGGCAAGAACAGGGAAAAGTTGGACAGAGTCATTGAGAATGTTTAGACTGAGATGCAGGTTTAGAACTTTCCACCTTGGAAGAGGAAGCCTGCCAATGCTTAGAACTTTGAGGGGTAGTCCCCTGCCCCCTAGAAGATTTGTAACCTCTAGTCCTAGAATGGCTCTGTCTGTTAGTATTAGGGAATGTCCAACTCTTAGAAGGGTAATTCCTGCTAAAGCGAGGAGGCTGAACTTGCAGAAAGTCTTTAACTGTTTGCATAGACTTGGCCTTATCCTCCATCTTTTTGAGCACTTCCTCTGCTTTGCTGTCAAAAAGACTGTCCTTATGCAAAGGTACATCTAAAAGCTTAGCCTTAACAAGCTCTGGTAGGGGCTACTCCTTGAGCCAAGCGTGCCTTCTAATAACAGAGACAGTAGCTGTATCCTTACAGGAGGCTTCTAGAATGTCAAAGCCACAATGTAAAAAATGCTTATTGACTAGACTGGCAGAATTCAGCAAATCCTGCATATCCTTACTCTCCGCCAACTGAGGCACACCTGCTATCCTAGATTTAATAGCTTCCAAGGTGTGCTGCTGGTACTTCAGCATATGAAAAAGACAATTAGTAGACCTAACAGCAAGAGTGGCAGAGGTATAAACCTTTTTACCCCGCCTATCTAGGTTCCTGGATTCCCTGTCAGAAGGAACAGGATTTTTGGTAACAGTGGCCTTAACTCCTTTAGGGCCTTGAGAAATAACCTCTGGATCAGCCAACGGATTCCTGAAAAGAAACAAATGAGAATCAGGAACTCTATAGTACCTGTCAGGTTTCCTGGGAGCAGGAGGAAATGAATTTGGAGTCAAGGAATTTTCCAGAAACACATCATCAACCACTTCCAACACAGGAGGAATAGCCAAAGGCTTATGCTGAGGCAAATCCAAAAACTCCCTAATCCTTTTCTTAGAAAGGGGATAATCCTGACATTCCCATTTAAAATGCTCCCTGAGAGTATTTAAAGTATCACCAAAAGAGAAATCTTCTCGAGAGAAGCAGAAGGGATGGACTCCTCTGTGTCTGAATCCTCAAAAGGAGAGAAAGCTTGAGAAACTTCTTCTTCATCCACAGAAATACTAGAAGTATCCAAACCTGAAAAGGACAAAGCCTCAGGAGAGACATCCCTACCCCTTTTTGAAGGAGGAGGCTGTGAATCCCTAATAAGAGTCAAAAGGTAATCAGCCATTTTAACCATTTGAGAATGAGGGGAATGAGAGGAAATTGGAGCCTGCTTCTTCACAAGCTTATGACTGGAAGATTTACCTGCAAGTCTAAAGGACTCGGGAGGCCTGACAACTGCCGAAGTTGCAGCCAAAGTCGTCGGTATGAGCTTGTTGTCTGAATGAAGAACTGAGGTCTCGGACACTAGAGTCAGCTTCGTGGCTCCGGATCCAGCTGAAGAGGGAACAGGCGGAAGGTCAGAAGGCAAAATGGATGTCAAAATAATACAATAGGAATGAAAATCTCTACGGGAAATCTGATTTCCACAGGTAAGACAATTATTACCCTTTTCTGACATTCATTACGGCAAGAAAAGCAGATCCCCAATGGGGCACCTAGCTGTAGTTGACTTCAACTTTGTAGTCAGAAACACAAAAGGTAAACTGCTGACTAGCATTCGTGCAAGAAATGCTTCTGCTTCGGGCTCCATGGGAAGGAAGACTGAGGCAGTGACGTCAGCTGCCTCCTTTTGTATCAGCTGCCCTGACATCCTTTACAACCGATGACAGCCAACGTCATTTTTACTTACCTTTGGTATTCTGGCTGATCGGGAGCTGGATAACCCATTGGTTAGGACTACAACAGTGAAACACGATGAACATCGGATTAACTCAGTATTTCCAGATGCAGACCTCTCTGCATCAAGAACAATTCCACTTAAGAACACACTCAGCCCGGGGTCTGGGTTTCTCTGTCTGTCTCCTGCCAGGTCTGCAATAACAGTCCGCACTGGCACAGCTGTAAGGTTAAGTCCACAGTCAAGTGTTCAAGCCTAGTCCTCTAGCATTCTCTCTGTGAACCAGTGAGTCATGTCTCTGCTCCAAGTAGCTGACACACACACTCTGAGATTTAATTTTCACACACACACACGCACACACACACCTGGGAAAGGCTGGCACAGATTATCCACTCTACCAGCTTTGCCCAGACTATAAGGTAGGTTTACTGCTACCAATCAGTTACTATAAGGCGCTTAAAAGGTTATCCAATTATATTGAGTGGAATTAATACTAATATAAATTATAACGTTGACCAAACAACCAGGATTCAGGAGTGGCCAAAGCTGTCACCAAATACATGTGAGTACTCTCAAAGTTTAAAATATTTTTCTAAAGGACCAGCCACAATGTGAAGTTTAAATATATTTAATAGTAAATAATACAAGCACATGCAAATACTAAATATTTATTTACTAAATGTTAGAGTTTCAGTCACAGCAAATATTAAAAATTACACAGCTGGAACAATTTCCACAGTTACAGAAAAACAATACTTAACTATTCTCATTATATTTTCCTAACTGATTTAGAAAATGACTACCCCTTGTCACTTAGTAGAGCAAGGCAAGATGAAGTAAATGAGTGGTCTTCCTTCTTTCTCAGGTTTCAAGGACAGGCTGTTCAGTCTAACTGAGAGACTTCTCAATATAATATCTAAATATTACTTCTGGGATAGGTTATAGAATCTTTTTGTCTGTGGAACTTGATTTGTGAATAAAAGTCTTGATAATTATCTTTTGGGTTCCCTTTACTGGCGCAGTGGCGTCACCAGCTGGAGGTCATTGCGTTTTATAGTTTTTTATTCCCCCCATCACTTTTCCACAGGATTTTTGTGGTTACAGAATGACATCACATCTGGTCATCTGACTCTGTTTCCCACACTATCAACAACACTAGAAGCTGACAGGATTTTAGCACCTGTGTGTTGCCATACACAAAGATAGAGCTTTGTTCAGATTTGCTGCACCTCCTGGAAGTCATAAAACAATTTTAACACTTCTACTCCTCCTACAGAGCTACTAAGCCAGGCTTCTCACAGACATTTTATATCTGGCTGCAATCAGAACTGTCAGATAATCATTATGGCCTAATTTCATTTCAGCTATTTTCCAAAGTTAGCTGGGACTGAGCTTAACCTCTTCTATTCCAGTATCCTCTATTAAAACATATACCTTTAAACAGTTACAATAATGCATGTACATTTCTTTGCTTTCCAGCAGGGCACACTTGATACATTTTTAACACAAGCAACTTTACAAATACATTTTCAACACAAGCATCTGTACAAATCAGTTTGATATTCAAATAAAATATATTTTTTTTACTAAATTCCAGCTAACTGTGCTGGCATATGTTACACATCCACTGCCTTACTTCTCTTGGCATAGCTGGCGGTACCTCCTATTGTCACATATACCATCATGGAGTGGCAATTTTGCCCACTACAGAAATGAGTTTCTTGGCCTCAACATTTACCTCAGAATTAGACAAGGTATGCAAGGTCACCTCTCTATTATAGCATCAAACAAGCTATGATACTAAAACATATGTGCAAGTTAATTCACTCACAAACAGCTAAAAAGCTGATGATGTGAAATGTGTAGATGTTTTTCAACCTCTATCCGTCATCACCAACTCTTTGCCCATGGGTAAAGTAGACAAGGTTTTGCCACTCATGAGGCCAAATATTAGTGAAAATAGATTTGTTTTATGGTTTCTGACTAGATGCAGACTACCCGTTGATGCCCTATAGAACAGTTTGAGTAAGTATATTAACGATAACAGTAGATCTTCAAAAAGAAATCAATGCAACAATAAATCACAACATCTGGGTTATTTCTTACCAACTAGAGTAATCTCCCAGACTGAAATTCCAAAAGCGGTGATCTCCTTCATTCCAGATACCAACACATATCTCAAGATGGAAGGAACAGTGGGATCTTTCAAGATGTCTGCACACTGACCAACAGCTTAATTTCAGCTCTCTCAGTGTGAAAATAGAAACACAAAAAAACAAGTGAAACTGTTAGCTTGGGTAAACTTCGGTTACATCCTAGTAAATGCATTACCTGGATGCCAGCAAAGAAGAAATTTAGAGAACATGAAAGAAACTCAACCAGAAAAGGTGAAGAGAAAACACTGATGGAGAATAATCCTGCAGTTGTTCAGCAAAACGCAATTCAAACTTCAGCTTTGGGTCAAGAGATGGTCCAGTAATTTAGAAGAAAAAAATAGGTGATTAAAATAAATGAAACACTAAAAGAACATATCACCTGAAATAACAAAAGGCTGAAAAAATAGCAGAAGCTTTAACTAGCTCTTCAAATAAAATGGCAAAACTGCAAAAAAGAGGTTGACATGAAAAAAGGCTGGCTGAGTATGAGGTTACCCAATAAAAGCTGTTTCAAAAATGTAGAGTTAGAAGACAGAGTGCACAAAGAATAACAGAAATTTTATGCTGTACCAGTGAAACTGGAAGGAACAGACTACTTGAATTTTATGAAAACACAAATAAGCAACTGAAGTGGTGCTCTACAACAGGATTTGTTAAGTGAAAGGGTACATTGCGTGTATGCTCCAAACCTGGCCATGGGAAAGCAGCCATGACCTATATTAGCAAATATGCAATCATACCAGCACACAAACCATGCTCATGACAAAACTGTTACAGAAGAGAAGTATTACAATTGCACACAGTAGAGTGTTTGTGGAAATGATTACTCATTGTAAACTGCCAGGAAAAAAGGAAATGTATCCCAGCAATCAGGGAATTTTGAGAAGCAGCTGTAAGATCCAAGCTCCTGTATCCAGTTGTCTTCAGAGTATTTTTTTTCCTGGATGATAAAAGACATTTTTATGCAGAACAGGCTAAAGGGGAAATAAAAAAGGCAGCAAGCGGAAGAGGACTCTGCTTCTCATTTTTCTGACAATAAAGCTCATAGAGAGACTTTGCGGGTGAAACATTTTCCAGTGTTCCAAAGAAAAGTGCTGGATAGATCGAAAAACACACAGGAGTTAACCAGAAGAATCAGGAGTACCTTGGACTTGAACCAGAGTCTAGTGTTGGGAGATGGGAGTTGATAAGGAAAACCAGCAACACAGAAATTAGTGAATAAATGGGAGACTATAAAGCATCATTCGCATTTGTGAAATGTGGTTTTGCAAGAAAAAGTGGATGAGAAAAGGCTGGGCTTTTGTTGACTACTAAACTTCTACGTGGATTGAAAACCATATACCCAACATTATGTCATTAATGTTTAGTAGGACACTAAAGGAAAAAAGAAGTAACTGTATGTAAACCATTTTTGTACTTATTAGTACTTGTATAAGTTGTTTCATGACAAACTATGTTATATTGTAAAGCAACTTTGTACAGTGTGGAGTTAGGGCAGTTAACATGTTGCAGGGTTCATTTCAGCGACTGATTTATGTGTTAAAGATATTAAAGTAAACAAGTACTTTTAGGTGTAATAATTAGAGGGTTTACAGTATAACAAGAGAAAACGGGGGGGGGGGTCAGAAGAATGTTTAAGTTAATATAATGCTGTGACCTTTGGCTGCTGGGATGGGGATGGGGTGTAAAAGTGTACGGATTATATTAAATGTAGAATTAAGATAATTTCCTTTGTTTTTACAAGGATGGATGCCTAGATTAAATGTCCGTGGATTAAGCTATAAACACGCTTTTATAAAGAAACATGCAAACAAAATAAGACAAAATTATGACACACATAATTGCTTCTTGTATCTGCAAAGATATCAGCATGTTTATTTCCATTAGCAAATGCTCTCATTTAAAGACAAGAAGTTAGCCACCAAAGGCAGTTGACCAGGGAAATTCTGTGCATTTTGTTCTGAATAAAATTTACAAAGATTCCTTCATGCATCTGCAAAGTTGTTAGCTGCTTTTTCTCAAAATTGATTAATGTAACACTGAGACAAGCTGTCTGCAGGTGCAAACAATTAATACTGAGAGTTCTACATGTTCTTTAGTGGGGGAAATGCAAAATGTAATGGTACAATAGTAAACACTTCACTGGCAAATAAAGTTTGAAATTATGGGAAGCAAATAAGCGATAGTATTCTCCCCTAGCAGCCTTAATACTTTAATGCACTTAATAGACCAGTGCACACTTTAATTTTATTTTAAGGTAGCCAGTGCACTTTTTCTTAAGGCTACAAGTTAATGTTTTCTGAATACATATGGGTTGTTTTTCACATCTAGAAGGAAAATAGAGATAAGAAACGAACAGACAACAATCACTGTAAGTGGGAACGCAAGCTGTGATATACACTTTAGCATGGGTAACACTAATTTTAGATTAGATTATGCCTGTGGGTGCAGCTGTCAATTTTGGGCAACTGCTCCTATCTTGAGGGTTAAACTTTATTTGTTGAAAATGTACATACTTTGAGTCTGTTCTAAGTTAACAGGTGTGTGCATGTATGAAAAACATTGAAAATACACATTCAAAAAACTGTCATGTATAATTGGTGAAAACAATATCTTTTTATCATAATGGTTACACTGCCATATTATCTTGGAATGTAAATGGTGTTGCAAGTATAGACAAAGGAAAATAATATTAATTATGTTAAGAAATGCAGAGCACAGAGAACAATGGTGCAAAACACACACACAGAAAGAAATGAGCAAGTGAATTTAACAAAAAGAATTTCAGAAGAGAGAGTAGAATATCAGGAACAAAGGAAAGGAAGTAATAATACCAATTGCTAGAGGTACTCCAACAGTGACAGAAGAGAAAAAAGAAAACAAGCAATAATGATAGTTGCGTGGTAGTAAGGGTTAATGGCAAGGGAGTAGGATTATACTAGTATGTATTTATATTTCACCAACAACTGATATTATGGAGCTTAAGAAAATTTGGGGCTATATAATCAGCTTTCAGTGGTGCAGCGGTAGTGTTGTCACCTCACAGCAAGAGGTTTTCCCATTTGATTCTTGGCTGGAGTGCCTTCTGTGTGGAGTCTGCACGTCCTCCCTGTGGTCAAGTGGCGTTTGAAAGACATGCATAGGGTGTGCCTTCGTTAAAGGTTGGGCATCGAGCTGGCACCTCGGCACCATAAAAATCTACTGCCAATCATTAGCAGACTGGAGTTCCGCTGTGGCAACCCCTAACCGGGAAAAGCCAAAAGAAGACCCATAATCAGCTTTCAGCATGGAATATTACTTATAGGTGAGGACTAAAACTTGATTTGCAATAATGAGGATGTATTATGGACTTAGAAAGGAAAAATATAACAAAAGAGGGTAAAATTCTAAAGAAATGTATGAAAATATTTAGTCTGGAAAACATGAATTCAGCAGTAGGAACTTAAACTTATACTTATTTTATATATTATTCCCCAAGATATAACAACTGGGCTAGACTGGATAAAAACTGATTTCACAGGAACATGTGTATGTAACTGAAAACTTTGACACACATCCAAGAACTATATCAGATCAAGCACTAATAAAACTAAATTAAAAATGCAGGACAAGTAAGCAAAAAACAGACACTTGCACTTCCCCACCTTTCAATAATATTTATGAGTTTAGAAAGATTGCTGTTAAGCAACTATTTTTGATAACTCCAGAGTACAAAAACGTCTAGTACAATGACATGGGCAACAAAACATTGAAAGGGTTGTCGACAAATGTAGGCAGCCTACAACAAGAAAAATAACCAGAGATCCTATAGTGGTATTTGTGATATTTTGGAAAAGTTATGAAAATTTGAATAAAACAGAGAAATGTGGAAACCAAGAAAGAGCACAAATGGAAATATTTGTAGAAAACTTTATTACGCCAAGATTAGAGGAAGATGAGACTCACTAATTAATAATTACAACAGCAGATGAGATAAAGGCAGCGATGAATAATCAATCTGCAGGAAAGTATCCAGGAATAGATGGTATTCCTGTGGAAATATGGAACACAGTAGGGAAGAAAGTGATAAAGATCTGAAAGATTTTGTTTAATAGTATTTTTAAAGTAGGAGAAACACCATTACCTTGGAAGAAAGCTGCGGTGGCTATATTATCCAAAGAGGGTAAAGGCCCATTAGACATAGCTTTTATAGGCTCATATAAATTTTAACCATGATTATAAATCCTTTATGTCTAAATCAGCTTAAAGAATGGCAAATGAGTTGCCAAAACTGATAGACATGGATCAATGTGGCATTGTAGAGGAGAGGTAAAAATTTGGCAATATTAAAAGAACTATGATCCAAAGGGAAATAGAATGTAAGAAAATGCTGTTGTTGGTTGTGGATCTTGATGAAGAAAAAGCCTTTGACAGAATAAGCTGGTATTTTAGGAGAAGGGCAATGGAATCATTTCCACTCCCTGACACAAAAATGAGGTTAATTAGGAGAATAAATGAAGTATCAGTGGCAAGAATTAAAATGGGAGGGTTACTCTCTGTTAAGTTGGGTTTGAACAAAGAAACCAGGAGTGCAGTCTTTTTCCCCTTTGTTATTAGCTTTATATTTAGAGCCACTGGCAAAGAAAATAAGAGACTCAGAAATTCAAGGATATAACTGATATTGTAATCAAGAAAAGTTGGCTTTATTTACAGATGATATTACTTTGTACTTGATAAACACAGAAAAAAACATCATGGTGTTGGGAACATATTGAGACAGTTTCAAGTCTTTTCATGATATACAATTAATGGAGACAAAACAAAGACTATAGCCATAAATTTTGTACCAATCAAGGATTAGTTCACCTATACCTATATTTATGTCAATAAGACAGGATGAAGTATTAAGGACTGTGGATTGAAAAGGCTTCTGTTATGACAGCTAAGGATATGTGGGAAGAGACTAAACAAAAGATAATACAAAAACTAAGATACTGGAAGCTCTTGTTTATGGATATATGAGTAGTAAGATACCAGCAACAAAAATATTTTAGTCTTTTTAGTTTTATATAGAGTTCAGGAATATTTTTATCAATGAGAGAAGACATTGCGATTGTTATTAAGAGTACAAGCAAAGAGAAAGGGATAGGGAAGTCCCAAGTGAAAGACTTGCACTGGTAGAGTTTTTAGTGAAATTTTAAAAAAGTTGCTGCTGTTAAAAACAAACAATTTGTATGGAATATAAAATAATGCATGATAATTTTAAGAATCAATCAAAGGATGTTAGAAAAGATTGGGAAGAGAGAATGGAAAATCAATTTTCAAAGGAACAATGGGAGGACATATGCATGGCTCCCGGGTATGCAACAAAGTCGAGAAGGTTTAGGACTTTTGCTTGGAATTATTGTTTACATAAGTATTTTATACCCCAAGCAGACTTCAAAAAAATTTCCTCAGGAAGATAGCAAATGGTGAAGATGTGATGGAGAAGAAAAAGGTAACTGGGAACATGTTTTTGGGAGTGAAATGAGTTGGCAACATCCCTCTTAACTGTCCTTAATTTTCAGGGGCATCCATGATTTTGACTCAAATTTTATCTCTGTCCCTCTTAATACCTCCTAAAACAGGCAACTCTTGGAGAAAGGATAGTGCATTATATGTAATAAATGACAATAATTAGACTTCTTTTACTTCATAAAATGAACGTTAATTCACTTTTGTCTTATTCTGTCAACTCGTCATATAAATGGTACTATTTTAAAAGTGGTCACTGATTATCTCTGATTAGTTCTGGATTTGCACCTGATTCTGTTGATATTTGTTCCTGATTGGTTGAGAGTTATGGTTGGCAGAGTACGCTGTGAGAAATGTTGGGGGGAGCAAATCTCTGTAACCAAGGAAATTATTACATAGTAAGACCTATTAAGTTTAATTCTGACGGCTGCCAAATAAGCAACTACTAGAAAATGACAATGAATATATAATACTGTAAAAGAAATAAAAACACTGAAAGAGGTAAGGAGCAAATCACATAGAAATAAATGGAATTTGTGGGAACAATGCATGCCAAACAATGTTCAAAGGGAGGAATGAGGTTTAAAGGAATGCAGGAATTAAGCAGTTTATGTAATGGACTAAATGACAGTTGTTAGAAAGAAACAGACATAAGTAATGTATGATGTAGGCAAATGGAAAAATATTAACAAGACTTGTTTTCTTTTCTGTTAATGTATGTATAACTATATCTTACTTGATAATTTAATAAAGGTGTTTTAAAAAAGATGGAATGGACAGCTGGATGTATATGATTCCCTTACATACTGCTATGGTAAACGTTCTCTTCAATTGTTCAACAGAGAATTCTCAGGCAGGTGTAAATGCAGTACAGAGATGGTCTTTATCTGTGATTAGATAAAACACTGAGCCTATCAACAGAGTGCATGCATCTACATTGATTGTTTGTCTTAGAAATATAGTACAATAAAACAGAAATGTCAGAAATATATACTCTAGAACCCTTAACTCAAGTACAATGATGGTAGTCAAAACAAAGCAATTTAGTATAATCTTTATCTAATTAAAATAAATTCTAGCAAATAAAAAATATTTAGGTATGTACAAAAAAAAGTAGTAAAAGTAGTAGAACTTCCGAAAGAGGAGCAGCTCCTGTGGTTACCATTCTGGTTTTGGAGTGAACACTTTACTGATGGGAAGGAAAGTTCTTCCCTACTCATCAGCATCTCAGTCTGTCAATTAGTGTCGTGGTGGAATCTATACAGCTGACTGCAGCAAAGTACTCTGTTTTCCCTTTCTCATGGTTATGCAGATGTTGAATTAGTAAGCATAAGTAACGAGATATGGTGATGGGTGGAGCCCACCACAACAACTAAACAGATTAAGTTTGTATTGTGGGCATACAGAGGAGGGCTTAGTAAAAACAGCTAAATCAAAGCACTCACATTTTTAGATCAATTAAGGAAATACTACTTGTAAGAAAAGAGAAAGTACATAAGATGGAAGATGGGACCCCCCCCCCACACACCATGGTGCATAATCTGTAGTCGCCACATGAGCCCTATGGCTCATGTACTTACACTTCAAAGTGAGCAAACAAAATGAACATCCCAATAATGTCTAATTGAATGGGCATATTCAGGTGCTCACCATGTTGCAAAAGGAAGAGATTATATTTGCTTATGCAAGCTCATGTGATTTGCTGAACTGAATACTTGAGGGGTGGAGTAGCTGATGTCTCAGGAGTGATAAGATAAGTGTTGATGAGTGTCTGAATCTCTGCATCAATGAATGCTTATGTAAGTCTTAAAACACAGTGGAAGCACAAGTTCATTAAAAACACATATTTAGTGTTACCCCCAAAACAAACAGAAGAAAGAGTATACCACTTGGCCTTCTATGGTATTTACACATTGAGACTTGTACCTTTACACAAGAATTTATACTTTATGTGTGATGCCCACCATTGCTACCAATATGCAATGGCCACCGATATGTGATGTCCCCATGCTGGGTCAGTGATCAAGGAGCTTGAATCCTCTCCACTGACAGTGGAGAGGGACGTGCACTTGGAATACAAATGGATACACTCAGTATTTCCAGATGCAGACTTCACTGAATCAAGTACAATTTCCCTTAAAAGCACACAAGGAACACACTCAGCTCGGGGTCTGGATGTCTCTATATCGGTCTCCCTCCAGGTCTCCAATAAGACTCCCCACTGGTACAGCTGTAGGGTTACATCCTCAGCCGAGTGTCCAAGCCAAGTCCTCCAGCACCCTCTGTGTAAACCCAGTGCTTCATATCCCTGTCCCAAGTAGCTGACACATACACACACATACAGAGATTTGATTTGCACTTGCACACACGAACGTATACAGATTTGATTTGCACACACACAAACACACACACACACAAACCTGAGAAAGGATGGCATAGGTTTACTAACTATGCCCCCCTCTGCCCAGACTATAAGGTTATCACCTCCACAGTCACTCCCTAATCAGCTAAACCAATGCCCTTAACAAAAGTTGTTGAATTATACTGTGTAATATTAATACTAATACAAATGGTAGCAGCTCACCAAGATGGCTAGGCCTTCTGGAGTGGCCCACACAGTGTCACCAAATAAATATAAGCACTCTCAAAGTTTAAGCACTTTCTACAAGGACTAGCCACAATAAAAGTTAAATATATTTAATAATAAATAATAAGAGAGCATGAAAATACTGAATATATATATTTACAGTAAACCACAGAGTCCAAATCACAGAAAATATTGAAAACAACATTGATGGACAGACCCATACAAATAAAGAAAAAAACAATATCTACACTAAGTTTCACTATATTTCTGACTGAATCTAAAGGAATTACTGTTCCCTTATTAAGTTGCTTACTACCACAAGGCAAGATGCTGTGAGTGAGGGTCTTTCTAATCAGATTTCCCAAAAAGAATACTCAACACTCTGACATTTCTCTTTGTGTTATCTGAAACATAATTTCCAAGACGGCTGGCAAATGACCTCATCTGGTCACCTGACTCTAGTTTCTCACAGTATTCCCTTTTGAAGCTGAGACAGGAATTTAGCGCAGATGGTCACAATAAACACCCAAATGTTTACTGCAATGCCTGGGGCCTCCCCTCTTTTCACTGAACTCTTTCCCAAACCCAGCATCTCCAGTCCCATTCAGCAATGTGGGGTGAGGTTTTAATGGTTTAACAGCTCAGTTGCATTTCCTTTATTTTTTTTAAAGTTAACCTTTGCTGTCCCAGTGTCCTGTGTTAAAACATATATATTTACTTCAGTTGCAAAAATGCATGTACATTTCTTTTCATTTCAGCAGGGTGTACTGCTGATACATTTCAAAACAAGCAAACCTCACCAATACATTTTCAGAACAAGCATCTGCACAAATTAGTTTGATACACAAATGGCGTACAGTTCTAATACATTTGTAACACAAACATCTTGTATAAATCAGTTTTTTATTCAAAGGACATATTCTTCACAAAACTCCAGCTGGCCATGTTTCATCACCCCCCCCCCCCCCCGAAGACTCAAGCTAGCTTTTCCAGTGACCCTTAAGAAATATGGCTTGAGAGAAATAAGCTTATCTGGGAATATGTTACCCCACTCCTTGTCTTGAGAGCACATCTGCACTGGCATTGCTGACCACACTATGGTGTTATACTGTCTTGTCATATGCCTGCAGTCCTAAGCTCCACCTTAATAACTTGGCATTTTGCTGTCTGGCTCTATGTAGCCATGTTAAGGGACTGTGGTCTGTAACTACATTGAATTTCCTTCCACAAAGATAAGGATGAAGTTTATGCAGTGCCCATACTATGGTTAGACATTCCTTTTCTACAGCTGCATATCATTCCTCCCTGGGCTGGAGTCTACAGCTGAGATATGCCACTGGGTGCACTTCTCCCTCAGAGGAAAACTGGAGAAGTAGAGCCCTAACCCCATGGTTTAAAGTATCCACCTGCACAACAAATTATTTGCTGAAATCTGGACTGGTTAACACAGGGTATCCTCCCAAAGCTACTTTAAACTTCTGGAATGCCTGCTCACATGATGTGGTCCACATTACCTTATCTAGACAGTTTTCCTTGTCAGGTCTGTGAGGGGAGCAGCTGTGGTACTATAATTGGAGACAAGCTTTCTACAGTATTCCACTGTCCCTAAAATGTCTTCATCTGCTTTTTGGTAACAGGGGAAGGCCATTCCTGAATGGTTTCCCCTTTGGCAGGTTTTGGCCTGATCTTGCTACTCCCTCTTCTATGTCCCAGGTAGGAGACCTTTGCCATACCCACCTGTCATTTACTGGGCTTAATGGTCAACCCTGCCCTCTGCAGTCTGCCCAGCATCTCCCTGACATGCTGAAGGTGCTCTTGTCAGAACAGCTGAAGAGGGAAATATCATCCAGCTCCTGCTAGGATATGGATCTACCATCCTCTAGAAAGACAATGGAGCATTTTTCATCCCAAAGGGCAGAAAGAAGTCACAAAGGCTGACCCCTCTCTAGTGTTGGGAGTCAAGGGCACCTGCCAGTAGCCCTTGGTAAGATCAATAGTGGTCAGATACTTAGCCCCACCCAGCTGATCTAAGGCTTCATCTGTCCTAGGCATGGGGTAAGCATCTTACTCTGTGTGACAATTTAGTTTCCTGTAGTCCACACAGAACCTGGGTGCTGCCATCCTTTTTTGGTACCAGCACCACTGGTGAGGGTCAGGGTCTGCTGGACTCCTGGATTACTCTCAGTTCCAACATCTCCTGTATTTCATCCCTCAAAGTCTCTCTGACTCACTCAGGCACCTTGTAAGGGGCCTGATTTATAGGTCTTTGGGGTCTTCTATCCACATGGTGCTGCACCAGATGGGTGCACCCTGGTTTCCCAGTGAACATGTCCCAAACTCCTGTAACACTGTTTGGATTTCTCGAACCTGGGTAGGGGATAGCCACTGGGACACTGCTACCCCTTCCAGTGAGGTGTCAGTCTGAGCCTCACTGAGGATATCAGTCACCAGATCCTCCTCAGACTCCTCCTGCCATCCACTGCAAATACTCAGTACAAAAGCCTCTCTACCATGGAAAGGCTTCATCATGTTAACATGGTACAATTTGTGCCCCTGCCTCCTGCCTAGGAGTTTTACCATGTAGTTAACATCAGTGACCTTCCTTACCTCCTTGAAGCTTCCCTCCTAAAATGCCTACAGTTTATTGTGTCTGACAGGAATGAGAACCATCACATACTGCCCCACAGCATACTCTCCAGCTCAAGCATTCCTGTCATACCAGACCTTTTTCTGCTAATGGGCTCTTGGCAGGTTCTCCTTGGCCAAGTCTAAGAGCTCCCTAAGCCTTGTCCTGAGGTTTAGGATGTATGCCACAACAGACTCCTTGTAGGATTCACACTCACCCTCTCACTCATCGTGAATCAGATCTAGAGGGCCCCTCATCCTATGCCTGTACAGTAACTCAAAGGGTGAAAAACCAGTGGATTCCTGGGCTACCTGTCTGTAAGCAAACAATAGATGGGACAAATATTTCTCCCACTCTCTCTTAAACTGGTCTGCAAATGGCCATAGCATAGTCTTTACCACTGAGTTTAACCTCTCCACAAGACTATTAGTCTGGGGGATGGTAGGAGGTTGTCTTTAGGTGCTTCACCCCACAGCGCTCCCACAGACAAGCCAGCAGGTCTGACTTGAAATTGGCACCTCTGTCAGTCGGTATTTCTCTTGGGGAAACCTACAATACTGAAAATCTCTAGCAAAGCATTTGCCACCTTCTCTGCCTCGATGGAGGACAGATCCACTGCCTCAGGGTATCTAGTAGCATAATCTACTACCACTAGGATATACTTCTTCCCTGTGGAACTGTGGGTACTCAGAGGCCCCACAATATGCATAGCTATTCTCTGAAATGGCTCCTCAATCAAAGGCAAAAGCATCAAAGGAGTTTTGACCTTGCCTACTTTCTAGCACTGCTCACAGGTCCTGCAGTACCCTGCTACATCCTTTGCAATCCCAAGCCAATAAAAGTTCTGCATAATACATCTTTTGGTATGCTTTATGCCCATATGACTTGCAAAGAGAATGTCATGGGCAAAGTCTAGAAGTGCCAGACTGTAGGTTTTGGGCACAACCAACTGCTGTATTACCTTATCTTCTAGCCCTCCATCAGGTGTCCACTTTCTATACAGTAACCTTTTGTTCCTGTGTACGGAGTCCCCTTTTCCTTGAGAAACAGGTGCCTCCCTATCTACCTCCCTCAAGCCTTGTAATGTAGGGTCTGAGACCTAAGCCTATCTCAGCTCTCTTTTTGTAACCCATTCCAGCCCCCCTTCCACAGGAAGGCTGGTATCCTCTGACAGCAGTGGCTCACTGTCAGCCTGGGTACTACTACTCACCTCTGCTCTTGCAGTCACTCTGTCCAAGGGAACATCAGTATCTACCAGCAGCTGTGGCTCACCTTCAGGCTCACTGCTATAGGGTAGCTCCCTCCCTAAAGTAGCCACATCACCAGTCCTGGCTTCAGGTGTATGGTCTGTCTTGGTCTCCCCCAGGCTACCAGACCCACATGCCTGTCTCCAAGCCTGACTGCATGTCATGCACACGAGATACTGGATTATCAAAATCATTCCCTATCAAGACATCTGCAGGGATATCCTCAAACACACCTACTTCCTTGCTTCCTTTCCCCACCCTCCCAGTCAAGGTGAACTCTGGCCAAAGGCATTTGGAATGGGATCCCTCCTAAAGCTCAGGCTGGCGTGGACTATCCAAGCAAGTACTGTTCCTCTTTAACCACTCCAGACTTCATAATGGCTATATCAGAGGTTTTGCTTCTCTTGGCAGTGGCCTGTTTTCCATCCACCAATATCGGATATGAATTCTGCTGGTAGTTTGGTACCCCCCGTTGTCTCCATGCAACTTACCACTGGCATTCTGTTATTCCACTTACTGCTTCCCCTACCTTTTGTTCCTCACCTTGCTTTTGTGGACATCTATAGGCTATGTGGCCCCACTGGTTTACATTTACAGCATTTAACCCTTGATCCTGGCCACATACCTGAACTAGTGGCTTCCCCTATTACTGGCAGACTCTGTTGGGGAGGTTTAGGCAGTCCACCATGGGTTCCCTTGTATCCACATGCAGCACTGGGTATCAGTTTCCTGTGCAGTGATGCCCTGCTTGCTAGGTATACACCCCCTCTTTTCCCCAGTTAATCTGCAGAGTTGTATTCCGTCTGCCAACCAGATTCTCATGTCCTCAGGCAAAGTGTTAAGGGCTTGTTCCCTCAACAAAAGGTCTGCCTGCACTTGAAAAGTGCTGACCTGACACCCACTCCCCGCCTATTAAAATTAGTGCTTAGTTCAGCAGTATAATCACATACACTTTCATCTGCCTTGCGTCTATGCTCTAGAAACTTTTTTCTGTAAGCTTCATGTGTTAACTTAAAACATTGTAATAAACACTACTTAATTTTAGCATAATCTAAACAATCAGTATCAGACAATTTAGGAAAAGAGTTATGTACGTACTTATCATAACTTGGAATCTGTGTTATCCAGTGTCATTATTCATCACGGATTGGTCTTGGATCCGACCTTAGATCTGAGCTGGCAGCTGAAAGGACCGAGTCACAGCTCAAGCTACTCACCTTCCCATAATCCCTTGCTGACCCTCAATCCTCAGATCGAGTTTGCTAGATAAAGAAAACACAAGCCAGGAAAAACTGCCTAAAGACTGAAAGGTACATTCCTCCATATCTACCAAGTCTCCAAAAGGAAGGGGAAGGAAGGTGGGAATGTGATGAATGACAACACTGGATAGCCCAGATTCCAAGTTATGGTTAAGTACATAACTCTTTATTTGATGCTATCCATGTTATTTATTGATCATGGATGGGTCAGAATTCCTGGCTTCTATGAACCCTGGGAGACCTCAGGGAAGGATATGCCGGAGCATAGAGGAACCAAAGGATGCCCTGCTCCTACACACCAAATCCAACTTATAATGCATAACAAAAGTGTTGGGATTACACCAAGTAGCAGCAGCGTAAATGTCATCCAAAGAGAGCTTTGCCATGAAGGCAGAAGATGTGGCTACTGACCTACTAGAGTGAGCTTTGACTGGTCTGGAAAGAGCCAGATGCCTGCTTTCATAGATGTAGGCAACACAACTGGCAATCCGATGTGAAATATATATCTTGGAAACTGCCTGACCTTTCCTGGCCTGAGAGAAGGTGACAAAGAGTTGATCAGACTTCTGAAAATCTTCTGTTCCCTTAAAATAAAAATATAGCTGCCTATGGATTTCCAAACAATGCAGCACATATTCCCCTTCATTAGACAAACTGGGGAAGAACAGAGGATACTGAATAGCTTGGTTAAGATTAGCTTCCAAGGCAACTTTAGGAGCAAAGGAAGGATTAGTTCTGAGAGACACCCTATCCTTATGGAACACCATGAAGGGTGGTTTAATGCTAACAACCTGCAACTCTGAAACCCTCATGGCAGAAATAATAGCTACCAAGAAGGTTGTCTTCCAGAACTGGAATTTAAGATTGCAGATAGTGGCCAGTTCAAAGGGCCTCTTTGTCAAGGACTGCAACACTAGAGTGAGATCCCATAGAGGGAAAGGATCTTTGATAGGAATCCTGAGGAGACAAATCCCTTTGAGGAAGGCCTTGCATAGCTTGGAAGAAAAGGAAGGACTTTCATTCAAGTGGAAATTAGAGACAGCCGCCAACTGGAGTTTGATCATGGAGAAACTGGCCCCTTGGTGAAATAGAGAGGTCAAGAACAACAAAATATCTGGAACAGCAGCTTAGCCTGTTCAGAAAACCTCTAACATTTACTGAAATATGCCATCTTGGTAGAAGGTTTTGAGAAGCCAGGATAATAATCTTAACTGGAGAGAGACGCCTGGACTGGGAAAGAATCACTAGGACTGGAGGAACCAAGTGGTCACCCAAAGAGATTGTAGATTGGTAAGAGGTAGACCTCAAGGGTGGGAAATGAGATCCGGAGCGGGATCAAATATCCAGGGTGGATATTTCAGATGAGACCAAAGGAGGGAAAACCATGACTGATGAGGCCAAAAGCGGGCAATGAGGATGAGAGGATTCTTCAGACAATGGACTTTCTGTAAAACTTTGGGGATGAGGGGAGTTGGGGGGTAAGCATATAGAAGCCCTGATGACCAATCATGTACCCATTGGGGGGATCAGGGCAAAGTAGTTGCTGCATTTGTGGATGTCCATGGAGGTAAAGAGATCGCAACAAGGACCACCCTAATGGTCGAATATCAGATGTGCCACTGACCGATTCCAGGACCAATCATGAGGCCTCAGGATTGATCTGCTGAGTTTGTCGGCTAACATGCTGGAACTGCCGGGAATGTGCATTGCAAGAAGAAAGTGACTGGAGGACATTGTCCATTCCCACACTCTCATGGCCTCTGCGCACAAAGGAAAAGACTGTGTTCCCTCCTGCTTGTTGATGGGACCATCGCCATGTTGTTGGTTGTTGGTTTGAATTGCTATAGTCCTGACAGGGAGACACTCCTGGAAGGCTTGCAACATTGGAAGGACTGCTCTCATCTCTAGTACATTTATATGCAATTTGGCCTCTGAGGGGGACCACATGCCTTGCACATTCCTTCCCCAAAACTGCTCCCCCACCCCAACAGGGAGGTGCCTGTGGCCACTGTGGCCTTGGACTGGGGAAGGCAAAAAGGTCTGACTAGTATGAGGACCCTGAGCTTGGAGGAACCAAGCAAGGTGACATCTGCACACCTGAAAAATCCTGATGGTCATGGACATGGGGTGAAACTGAGTTGACCATTGCACTGCTAGAGTCCACTGCAAAACACTCATGTGGTATCTGGAGAGAGGAACTAATGGGATAGCAGCTGCCATCGAGCCTAGTGTTTGTAATGTCAAGAGTACTGTGGAATGATCTAGAGCCAGCAACTGACAGACCTTGTCCCGAATGATTTGGACTCTGCAAAGGGAGAGTGCTGCAGTCTCTGATACCATGTCCAAAAGGACCCCAATGAACTCCATGATCTGACACAAGGAAAGATGGGACTTGGCCATGTTGACTGTGATGCCTAGATCATGAAAGAGATAAAGAGTATAATCTGTGGGCATTGTGAGTTGATGCCTAGTGGGGGCCATGAGGAGCCAATCGTCCAGGTACTTGAAGACCTGGAAATCTTGCATCTTGAGATGAGCTGCTACCACTACCATGCATTTGGTAAATGCTTGGGGGGGGGCTGCAGTGCTCTGAACTGATAGTGGTTGGCCCCTAGCCAAAAGAGCAGGTATCTCCTTTTTTATTTTTATTCATTTATTTTTTATTTATTTCATATCTCCTGGAGCATATGTCAATTTTGATATGATAGTATGCATCCTTGAGATCTACTGAGCACATCCAATCGTCCTTGCACAGAAGAGGCAGAACGGATTGAACAGTGACCATCCGGAACTTGGAATTCTTGACCGACAGGTTTAGGTTGCCTAGTTCCAAAATAGGACACAGATGCCCAGTTTTCTTGGGCACCAAAAATAAGCGAGAGTAAGTTCCAGACCCTTGTTGTCCTGTTGGGACCTCTTGGATGAAGCCGGTCTTGGACCTCAAGAAGTGCCACCTCCCTCTGGTGGGGTTCAATGCCAGGGAGAGACCTTTGAAGTGGAGGGGGCTGAAAAAAGTGTATGAAGTAGCTCCTGGAAATGATCTTTAGCACCCACTGATCTGAGGTGATGTTTGTCCAGGCTAGTAAGTGGGGGGAGAGTCGACCTCTGACTGCCTCCAGAGCAGGACAGCCGAGCGGCACTTCAGGAGCACTGAGGGAGCTTCTCCGAGAAGGGTTCCTGGGAGCCCTGATTATGCGGACCCCCTCTGCCTCTGGGGTGGTGTCTGCCATTGAATCCCCTACCCCGGCTGGTAGAAAAGGATTCCAGAGGAGTATCCTGGAAGAAGGACTGAGTCCTGTGGAGCCAGAGTTACTTGCTACACTTCTGATTCTTGGATAAGAATCAATGGGGAGTAGAGAACTTGATCCCCATGGTGGACAGAGTCTTTCCCTCCTACATGCTGTGGAGGTCAATGTCTCTTTAACGGAGGGAGCAAACAAGGTTGACCCATTGAAAGGGGCATCTGTGAAGAATGTTGCAAACCGACAAAGGCAAAGCCACATGTACCATTTGATGACAATGCCTGTGCCCGCCGCTCATGAGATGGCCACTGTTGCATTAGAGATCATCCTCATTAAAGCATTTGCCAGGGATGTCAGAGCTGAGAGATTTGGAGAAACCAGTTTAAGACTCATCAGAGGCAGCAACTCAGAAAGGGAAGTAGTGAGTTCTGACACCAAATCCCTTTGTAGCCAAGAGAAGTGTGCCATGTAGTTGGTTACTCTCAGTCGATTATAGCTGAGACAAACACATGCTTCCCAAAATGGTCAGTTGCCTGAAACTCCCTATTCGGAGGAAGAACAATGTAACTCTGTTCGATGAGCTCCTTTTTAGTAGGCGCAGCCACCACTTACTCCAAAATGTCTTGTCCTTATGGGGGCTTAGAAACTTGTTGGCCTTTTTAAGAACTGGTTCCACTGTGTCTGTTTCCTTCCACTACCTGTTGGTGATAAGCTGAACAAGTTTGTTGGCAGGGAGGGACATCCAGGTAAAAGATGGGCCCATCCCAAAGGCCTTCAGAAACATGGATTCCTTTGAAGACAGGGTGGGGGAAGGCCAACCTCCTCTTTCTGTAAGAATCTCAAGGACGTCACCAAAGGACACTTCCTCTGACGGAATCCTGGGGGCCCCATCTCTCACCTTGAAATCTGTGCCCTCAGTGAGGGACTCTCTAGGCACTTTCTGAGGGAGTCCAAGTGCCTCCTCTTGCATGTCTTCTTCTGAGGAAGTTCCTCTGGGGAGGGCTCAGGGGAGGACTTAGAAGAGACAGGGACCCCAAGGGAGGTAATGCCCACCTGAAGGTGCTCACAGGAGGGCTGACCCTGGAAGGATGATGACGGCTCACCGCCCAAGGCCAAGAGGGGCTGAGGAGGACCTGGAGATGCAGCTGCCCAGCAGGAGAAGGTCCTCTCTACTGCCCAGAAGGTCAATGGGCTGGATGAAGCCCCCATCCTCCCCCACAGTCAGAGCAGCTGGGGAAGAAAGGAAGGACCCTGACTCAGCGTAGACGTCTCCAGATGATACTAGGCTCACACTATCTAGCGTGGAGTCTCACAGAGGGAGCGAATGGTCCGACAACTCTGGGCCCAACCTCATCTCCAGGGAACCAGCACTCACCTCTCGAGGCTGAGGTGTATCCCATTCCAAGGGCAGCAAAACAGACCCCACCAGGGACCCTGACGGTGTGGGGTAGGAAGGTATCCCAGAATTCATTGGTGTCTCACAGAGGATGCTCCGGTGCTGGTGATCCAAACCCAGTTGGGTCAGATGAGGACAGCAAAACCTGCAGAAGGAGAGGGACCCCTAGACAACTGAGCAGAGGATGGTAACAAGCCCAGCTCGATTTGGGCCTTGAGGAAACTCCTCATCCTTCTGTCTATGTCTGAGGGGAACAAACTTCTGGAGGACATGGAAGAGATAGAGGAATGAGCCAACCTTGCAGGGGAACCCAAAACTAACCTGCGGTCTTGGGAGGGAGACTGACTCCAATGCTCCTGACCAAAACTCCTGGATCTGGAGGGGGAGCTGTCAATGGCAATAGGATCCTGTGTAACCAACAGATCCGAGGACCTTGATGGATCAGAGGATTTGACTGGAACAACGGATGGATCTGACAGACAGGTCAGATCCAAAGCTGTTTGCGAGGCCTTAAATCCGACAGAATGATCTGAGGCTCTCAAAACAGCAGAGCTTGGATCCAAAGCCAAGGAGGCTGGACTCAGATCCAGGGATCTGTTATCCAAGAGCCTTGGCTTATTTGAGGAACAGTCCTTGGAAGAGGAAGTGGAGACTTCCTTTATGGATCAGAAGAGGTCTTACAGGGGGACCCGGAGTACAAAGGTCTCCCCTTTAGCAAGCCCCTTTAGCAGAAGTTAATTTCTGCAGTCCATGAGAGCCCTGGGGTTGAATGTGGCACAAATGTTGCATTCAACCTCTAAGTGACTCTCCCCTAGCCAAAAGACACACTCCTTGTGCGAGTCGGAATGGGGCATTTTCCAACTGCACGAGAAGCACCTTTTGAAGCTAGATGGCTTGTCAGACATCGCTCTAACAATCACACACAGACACACAGACAAACACACATATGCACACACCAGAAAAACCACACTCTGCAACAGAGGGGAAGGTAGAGAAGGGACTAAAGGGAGAGGGAGCTGTAGAAAAGAACCCCTAACTAACCAAGGAAGGACCCAGGAAGAAAAGGCAGAAACCCAACCTAACCAACAAAGTTACCTGGGAACTGCTCCACCTAAAGAAAACCATATCCCCTTGAGCCACACTCTCTAGGGATCTAAACCTCACCACAACAATAAATAGAATGTGCTGGAGGGATAGATTCCTGTCCCAGAGCCTTCCCATGCTCTGGAACAAGATTCCAATCTACATTAGGCAGAGCTCCTCACTAACACTCTTCAAGAGAAATCGAGGAGTGGATGGGAAACAGGAAGTTCATCCCGGGGATCACTTCAGTGGCTTTGCTGGACAGATCACAGGGAACTAATCTAAGGTGGTGGCAAAAGTCAACACATTCTGGCTAGGCTTATAAATGCCTTTGGGCAGATAGCCTAGTACCTACCTATGAACCTATGAACCTATAAGAGGGAGTTGAGGAAAGATAACTTATCAGAGAGGGAGAAAAACTAGAGAAAACTACAGACCCCCCCCCAAAAAAAAAGATAAGGATAAGGTACTTATCTTAAGTATGAGAAGCTTGACCTGCCAGAAACACATCCTATTAGTGATTGCGGCAAACGAGATCTGAAGATTGTGGGTCAGCAAGGGATTATGGGAAGGGGAGGAGCTTGAGCTCTGGATCTGTCCTTTCAGTTGCCTGCTCGGATTCGAGGTCGGATTCAAGCCCCATCTGTAATCAATAATAAAATGGATAGCATCAGATACAGCAGTTACAGCTTTACCATGGAGTAAGGGGATCAGGAACTGTACCCAGACCCGTTGGTCAACATTATACTGTTTGCATACTCTTTCAAATATATGAACAAAACTATCAAAATTATCACCTTCTTGGTACTGAGGAAGACGTTTACTGACCTTTATTGCTTTTGGGGTATGGTTATTCCCTTCCCCATTACCTCCATGACCCTAGCAAAAAGTCAGTATTTCCTTTTCATGTTGCTTCTGCCTCTCATTTTCTTTGGCTTCCAAACACTGCAGTCTATCTGCTGATTTTACATCGACCTCCAAACACTGCAGATCACTGCTGATTCTAATTCCAAATGTTTGTACTCCAGTTCAAGTGTCTTTAACTCCAGATGGATTTTTAAGTCCTCTAAGGAAAAGCTTGAACTGTCCTGTTTCTGAGAGCTGTACATCCCCAATACCAATCCAGCTGTCTTCCTGGTTGCTGGTCTGTGATGTAGCTGTGATTAAGGCTGCAATCATTTCCACTTTAGTCAGGTTGGCATGCCCCAGTCCTTTGGCTTGGCACATCTCAGCCAATTGGTTCCTTGTCAGCTTGCCATAATCCTCTGCTGGCATCCTTGCCTGTTCTCCCTGACTGTCTAAGCTAACAAAAAATAAATAAATAAAACTACTGTGATATGAAACTCATGAAACTCTGAATGTCTGCTGTCTGGCTGCTGAGGGCAGAAACACCTTCTGTAGTGACCAGTGCTTACAGACTACAGGAGTTCAATATCCATACCACTGCTCACCAATGTGTGAGCATGTGATGGTCCCGTCACTGCCAATCAATATGTGATGCCTACCACTGCTACCAATATGTGCTGGCCACCAACATGTGTCATCCCCATGCTGGGCCAGTAATCAAGGAGCTTCAATCCTCACCACTGATACTGGAGAGGGATGTGCACTTGGAATACAAATGGGTACACTCAGTATTTCCAGATGCAGACCTCTCTGCATCAAGTACAACTTCCCTTAACAGCACACAGGGACCACACAAAGCCCGGAGTCTGGATGTCTCTATATTTTACTCCCTCCAGGTCCCCAGGAAGACTCTCCACTGATACAGCTGTAGGGTTAGGTCCTCAGTAGATTGTCCAAGCAAGTCCTCCAACAACCTCTCTGTAAATCCAGTGCTTCGTGTCCCTGCTCCAAGTAGCTGATACACACACACACACACACACACACACACACACACACACACACGCACGCACACACACACACACACACACACACACACACACACACACACACACACACACACACTGACATATTTGACTTGCATACACATACACACACACTGGGGAAAGGACGGCATAGGTTTAATAACTATGCCCCTTCTGCCCAGACTATAAGGTAATTATCACCACCACTAAACACTCCCTAATCAGCTACTCCAAGGCCCTTAACAAAGGGTGTCCAATTATACTGTGTAATATCAATACTAAGACAAATTGTAGTAGTTCACCAAGACAGCTAGGCCTTCTGGAGTTGTCCACACAGTGCCAGCAAATAAATATAAGCACTCTCAAAGGTTAAGCACTTTATACAAGGACCAGCCACAATAAAAGTTAAATATATTTAATAATAAATAATAAAAGAGCATGAAAATACTGAATATATGTTTACAGTAAACCACATAATTCAAAACACAGAAAATATTGAAAACAACATTGATGGATAGACTCATACAAATAAAGAAAAGCAATATCTAGACTAAGCTTCACTATATTCTTGACTGAGTCTTAAAGAATTACTGTTCCCTAATTAAGTTACTTACTACCACTAGGCAAGATGCTGTGGGTGAGGGTCTTTCTAGTCAGGCTTCCCAAACAGAATACTCAATACTCTGAGATTGCTCGTGTTAATGTCTAAAATGTAATTTCCAAGAGGGCTGGCAGAATGACATCTTCTGGTCACCCGATTCTAGGTTCTCACAGTATTCCTCTGAGACAGGAATTTAACACAGACGGCCTCAATACACATCCAAATGTTTATGGTAGTGCCTGGAGCCTCCCCTTTTTTATTGAGCTAATGGACAAAGGCTCTTTCCCAGACCCAGCATCTCTGGTCCCATTCAGCACTGTGAGGTGCCATTTTAATGGTTTAATGGCTCATTTACATTTCTCTTATTTTTCTTAAACTTTGCTGTCCCAGTGTCCTCTATTAAAACATATACATTTAATTCAGTTACAATAATACATGTACATTTCTTTTCATTTCAGCAGGGTACATAAGTGATAGATTTCAACACAACCAAACCTCACCAACAAATTTTCAGTACAGGCATCTGCACAAATCAGTTTGATATACAAATGGCATACATTTCTAATACATTTGTAACACAAGCATCTTGTATAAATCAGTTTGATATTCAAATTACATATTCTTCACAAAACTCCAGCTGGCAATGCTGCCACTTGCCCATATCATCACATCATGTCAGCATTCCAAACAACAACCTCTCCATCTGCAGGCGTTTTCTCTGGTAAACATACTGTAGGCCCTGCATGGCCTTTCTTTCAGCTTCAACAAGGGGAAAAAAATAATCTGAATTTTGTCACAGGCAACATTCACAATTAGTCCCGAATGTCAAATGTCACAAAATTTGGACCTTAATGTTAAGTTTCCTGCTTTACCCCACACCCAACCTGCAACTGAGGAATGTACTTACTAGTCTTCTGTGAATACACAATCTCCTTTTATATAATACAAAACAGGCAAGTGACATCTCATTATCTAACTAATACAACTAATTTCCTGACTGAATTGTTGTCGCTTTACACATGCATGTTCTATGTTTTCTCATATACAACACAATGTTAAAGCTATACTCCATCCCCTTTTCATAAATATAATGCTACAATTAACCCACCAGTTGTGAACTTGCAGTAATGGGTTAGGGGACCTTAGCAATCTATTAGCATTTCTATTAAACAAGCCAGGCTCATCGGATATTGCGCACATAGTTTCAGGGATACTGCCAGTGGCACAATTTTGTTCTGCCATCTTGTTGCGTATTTAGCCATTATAATGCATTATGATCAGCTTTTTTATTTATTTTATTTTTTTATTTAACATTTGTTAACCGGGAAAGTCCGACTTGGAACTAAGCCAATTTTCAGCAGCGGCCCGGGGAGAAACTCTCTAGATGCATGTCTTTGTAACATGGGAGGAAACCGGAGCACCCGGAGGAAACCCACATGAATGCAGGGAGGACATGCAGACTCCACACAGAAGGCACCCCAGATGAGAAATGAACTGGAAAACCTTTTGCTGTGAGGCGACAACACTACCACTGCACCACTGCACCATCCACTACCATCAGCTACCAGGTTGAAGTGTCTACCTAAGAAATATTACTCCATGAACAGAAGACTCACTTTACAGCTAAACTCATTATATGGCTGAACATCTTTTCTCAGCATTGTTTAATTTTTGTCTGATACAGACAGGGTACTCCAAATCTTGAATATGTTGGGATAACACTGCTCCTAATCCTACCTGTGATGCATCTATATAAAGAGTAAATCCTTTAGTAAAGTCTGGAGTCCCTAACACTGGCTCAGATCATAATAATTGTTTTAGCTCACTTAAAATTCTGTCTGTCTTGATAGACCACTGCCCTTTGGTAGAAACTTTTCCTTCAGTGAGAACTGTCAGAGGACAGACAATAGTTGCAAAATTAAAAACAGATTTTGTATAGTACCCAGCTAGTCAAAGAAAAGCCTTCACCTTGTCATTTAGTAGAGGGCACAGGCCATTTTTATTGTCTCTTTTTTTTTCTATTCGAATTCTTATCACCCTCTTCCAATAAGCCACACCAAATATTTGGCTTCTACTGTGTGTAGTTTTCTTAGCACTCAAACTCAAGTCTGCCTGTCATATAGTCTCTAACACAGCCTGTACCATCGATAAGTGAGGCTCTCAGTCCTCTGAATGGAGCTCCATGTCATCCAGGTAAGGAGAAACACACTGATTAAGGCTTTGATATTTTATCAAATGAACAAAGTGGAAAAAGTGCCTAAATACAAATGAATAACCAAAAAATAGGATGAAGTTGTACTGACAAAAACACGGTGATACAGTTAAGGCATTCGTTTTGTTCCTCTGCTCAATAAAGTTGGTGTTGCTATCTGGTGAACCTTCCAGTGCCTTTGATATTTTATCCTTTAGTCTCTGAAAGATGGCTGGGACGCAACATAAGCCAAATGGTAGCAATGTGCACTGGAACAGACCTGCTTAAACATTAGCAGATGGAGAAAGTGGTACCTACTAATACCCCTCTGTGAAATCTATTGTTGCCAAAAGTCTGGATTTTCCTAGAATATCTATCAACTCTGCTATTCTGGTAATGGGATAGTTAAGAGACTCTGAAATCCTATTTACTTGCATAAAGCCATTACAAAATCTGATACCTCCATCAGATTTAGGAACTAGCTCTGATGGGCTTTTCTATTCATTCTGTAACACCGCTATCACTCCTAGAGCAAGTATCTTTTGAATTTCTTCTGTTACTGTTTTTGAGACTCTGGCCCTCAAAAAATCTTCATCTAACATTTATTACAGGTGTTATTAAAGTTTATGTTTTATCAATTCGTTCTCCTAGGTATGTCTTGTATTGATTTTTACTTCAGTGTCTTTATCAGTTCACCTTCAGGTCTTATACTAACATCTCCTACAATATTGGGGTTCTGTTGTTCTATAACTGGTGAGCTTTCTGGTAATACACAGAGCCATTTTTACTCTAACATCAACAACATTCCAGCTCCTTTTGTAGGTTCTAGGATAACTCACAATCACATGATTTTGATTCTGTATCTTTATATGTTCATGTCTTACTCTAATTTAATTGTATACCGAACTGGCATATCACGTTTCTGCTTTATCTCTTTATTATTATGGCATCTGCCTGCCACACTACATCTATGTGTTCTCCCACCTTCCACATTTTCATAGTGCTTTAAAATGGGGAAAATCTTTTTCTAATATGGTATCATGAGTCAAGTCAGGGCTTAAACTACAGAATGCTAAAGTGTTCCTAAAACTCTCTGTCTACATGTGTGAGGGGTTATTTCTTTCTATCGCCATGAATGCATATTATCTCCACTTTTTGTTTGTTACTAATCTTATGGTTACATACCAATGGATCTTTGACGAGGGTAATCATAAAGCCAGAGTTAAACATTACTTGAACTTCTCTCCTTCCAAAAAATGAAGCACATTTCACTGGTTTGGTTGTAACACAAAGACATAATGCTGAGTCAGTCTTCTAGCTTTAGTCTTATCACATCCCATAAGAACAATTCCAATTGTAGCACTCATCAGTTTTCATGTTTCTTCTGCTACCATTTTGTTTTGTACTAGTGGACAAGAATTTAACTATATGACTCCCTCATCCATATTTGAAACATGTTAAACCATCATTTGCTATTTTTTTGTTTCATACAAAGTAACATTTCTTACTGTAATTTTAGACTTGGAAGCAGTCATTCAGCTCTAAGCAATGTTTCATTAACTAATAAGCATTCTAATAAACTCACAACCTTGCCAGAGTTTTTAGGGTCATTCTGCAATGCCTACATTTTCACAGCACACGGCAACGTTCTTTTTAATTTGTATATAGCTACAATTTCTAACATTTTTATTTTGCTGTTACTATCATTTCCTAATCACAACTGTAAAATATTTTCAAGTGCTCTAACAGGTTTGTCCGCACTAAAAGTCCAACTGTAGAATTGTATGACTTATACTTCAGAAATTCTTAGCCACAGCTGGAGTCCTTTTTTAAGTTTATTATAGTCTGCCACAAATATATTTCAATGCCTCTCCTATCATGTGGGATAACAGTGTTTTGACTGCTCTGGTTTGTCCCTGGTCTCTTGGGTGGTGTCATTCAAAGGCCACTAGACAGTACTCCAAGTAATTCTCTTTGCTCAACATTTTTATGCCAAGGAGATTTCTGGGGGTAGCTATTATGCTGTCTAGTCCAAACTGCTGCTGCAGCTGTACCAGCTTTAAGTTTGTCTCTACCTCAGATTTTACTAGTGTTTTCAGGAGTCCTTCCATACTTGTATGTAAAAAGATTCACACCCAGGAATTAGTCACAAAAAAGACTCTAGCTATAAACTCTTCAGAGAAATGTTAGCCTAAACAGGTTATACACTTGATAGCAGCAGTATGGCACGGAATGATATACTGACAGATCCCTGATCCATGGCCAAAACTACCCATGCACACACCGCTAGAGTGACTTGGAAGCAGACGTTCATAAAAATGTCTTTGCCCAAAAAAAAAAAAAAAAAAAAAAAAAAACAATTGGCTTTCTATAACATTTAAACACTGACTTTACAAAAGATATTACAGTCTATATCAGCATGTCAAACAACATCCACTCTACCCACAGGCTCTTTCTCAGGTAAACATAGCTGTTAGGCCCTGGCAGGCTTTCAACAGCAACCACAAAAAGTCTTCACCTACAGTTTGCTTCCAGCTACATCCACAATTAGGACTGAACAGGCTATCAAACTCTACACATCTTGGACCTTCTGTCAAATCCTTGCTTTAACCAATGCTGAACCTCTGACTGTGGAATATGCTTCTTGGTCTTCTCTGAGCAGGTAACTTCTTTTATACAACGCAAAACAGACAGCTGGCTTGGAAGTGGATGACATGATGGTACAGAGGAGGCTGGACATCCTATGTATCTAAGAGACAAGATGAAAGGGCAGTGCATCAAAGCCACTTGGCTCGGGATCCAGAGTCTACTACTCAGGAAGAGGACAGGCTAAAAATGGTGTGGAAATTGTGGTGAGAGAGAGGCTTCAAAAGGCAGTGAGAGATGTCATCAGAATTAGTGACAGACACATGGCAATCAGACTCCAGCCTAATGATAGGACAGTTTTCATAATCTCAGCCTATGCCCCATAGCAGGGTTGTGATAGAGAAGAGAAGAGTACATTCAGACAAAAGTTGCAGGGCCTACTAGACAAAGTAGGACAACATGAATTGGTGTTGATAATAACCTAGGTGACTTGAATACACATCAGGACAGACAGAACAGGAAATGAAGACTGCCTGGGTCCACATGGTTGGGGCAACAGAAATAAAAGAGAAAAGGCCATTCTAGACTTCTGTCTGGCAAATGGCTTGACAGTGGCCAAAACAATAGCTCAAAAAGAGAGACATTCACAAGATTATATACAAAACTGGCCAACATGCAACTCATGTAGATTTCCTCCTAGTAAGGACAGGGCACTGGGGTAGAATCAGTGATTACAATCATCCCCAGTGAAACAGTCGGCCTACAGTACAAACCACTAGTTACCACAATCAGCTGCAAACAGTGGTCAGAGAAGGCTCTAATTTCAACAGAGACCAGGCTGAACACCTGGAAGTTGACTGGAGAGAAAGTACAACATTTCAAGGAATTACTCAGGGCTCTAGCACCTCAAGAAGAGGAGGAAATAGGTGGAGTTGAAGAAGAATGGCAGCACCTCAAAACAGCATGTGTGAGAACTAATGAAGACATATGTGGCTGAGCCAGGTATGTAAATAAGATATATAAGAAAAGCCAGGGATGGAATGCAGAACTCCAGGAAGTCATCAAAAAAAGGAAGGTGTACAGGAAAAAGTGGGAGACAGAAAAGGTGGACTGGGCTAGGAAGGAATACTGGTTGGCTAACAAGGAGGCTAAGAAAGGAAATGTAGTAGCAAAGACTAGGGTATCGGAGGCACTATACCAACTTTGGGAAAGTGACTCAGTAGGGGGCACAAAGAAATTATATCAGGTTGCAAGACAAAGACAGAAAGATAAAGAATATAGTCAAACACCCTTATTAAGGGATGCCAGCAACAATCTGCTCATCAGTCCACAGGACATCAAAGGCAGATGGAAGGAGTATTTCTAATAGCTTCTGAATGAAGAATACCCCACAGAAGCTGTACTGCCCCAGATACAGCATATGATGACAGAAGAGGAGCCCACCCTAGAAGAAGCAAGAACAGCACTAAGGAAAATGAAGTCAGAGAAAACAGCAGGCTCAGATGAGGTCACAGGAGATACAATAAAGATGCTAGGTGAGATAGGGGAGAAATGGCTCTTGTGGGTACTCAAAGCAGTGTGGAGAGAAAGACATATCCCAGATGACTGGAGAACAAGAATACTCATGCCATTGTACAAGAGCAAAGGGGACATTCACAACTGTGGACAGTACAGAGGTATCAAACCCCTGCCACATTGCTTGAAAGTGCTGGAGAGGGTGACTGATAATCGAATACACAGAGTAGTAGAAAGTAAGATGCAAGATAAGCAGTTCAGATACAGATCAGGATGCAGCACAACTGACACAATGTTTGCAGTGAGAGAGATAGCCAAGGAGAAGCCAGATATGAAGAAAAAATCTAATTGAGCATTCCTAGACTTGGAGAAAGCATATGACAAAGTCCCAAGAAAGATGATTTGGGCAGCCCTGCAGTGGTTTGAAGTCCCAGAAACATTGATAGAATTAGTGCAGGCTATGTACAATGACCTGAACACTCAAGTACCATCAATGTTCAGTCTCACAGATGGGTTCTCAGTGGGAGTGGGTGTGCATCAGGGTTCAACTCTTAGCCCACTGCTGTTTATACTGGTAATGGACTACTTTAACAAACAGGTCAGAGGGAACAGATCTACAGAGTTGCTCTATGCAGACAATGAGGCACTACAGACAGAATCCGAGCAAGAACTTCAGCAAAGGATAGGGGAATGGAATGCAAAACTGAAGGCACATGGGATGAAATTAAGTACAGATAAGACAGTGGTAATAGCAGAAAATTGTGGAACCCAACAGAATCTAAGAAATGAGACAGAAGGGAAGACAGTGGAATAGGTTAACAGTTTCAGTTCTGGAGGGGTGGTTGAGGAGAAGGGATGTTCATAGGTAGGTACTAATCTATTGGCTCTTGGGCCTATATAAGCCTAGCCAAAAAGGTACCCTGGCTTTCGCCACCCAAGAAAATTATTTTCCTGTGCCCCTGTCGAGCAGAGCCACAGAAGTGATCTCCCATCCAATCATCAAGATTTTTCTGGAAGAGTGCTAATGAGGAGCTTTGTCTGATATAGATAGGTAGCTTGTTCCAGAGTATGGGAAGTCTCTGGGACAGGAATCTATCCCTCCAGCATGTTCTGTTTATTGTTGTGACAAGGTTTAGGTCCCTAGAGTGTGTAGCTCGGAGGGACTGGGATTTCTTTAAGTGGAGCATGTCCAACAGCCCTGGGTTTGACATAGCTTTGTATGTTAGGTAGAGATCGCCTCGGAGTAGGCGATATGCGATGGAGTAAAACGGGAGTTTTTTGAGACGGTCTGCGTACAGCATCTGTTTGAAGCCAGTAATCCTCTTTGTGAGGTATTTCTGTGGCCTTTCCAGTTGTTGTTGATGTCTTGTGAGGTACATACCAAAAGGGGCACTGTATTCTATAATGGGCCTAATGAGTGATGAGTAGAGGGGAACAATGACCTCTTTTTTCCTAGATGAGAAACCTTTTGTGATGAGGTGTGCCACGTAGAAGGATTTCCTGACTACTGTGGCGATGTGATCATCAAAGGAGAGACTGCTGTCCACCTGGGTCCCAAGGTCTCTTATCACACTTTCAGTGTTAAGTAGACTACCGTCTATGTGGTAGTTTGTGGGTACAGAGTTTTTACCAAAGGGGATGACAATGCACTTTTTGGCATTGAGCTTGAGGCCATGGCTTTGACTGTCTTAGTGAGGCCATTTTGTAGGATGTCCACATCGTTAGGAGTTTCGATTATGGCTCCTAGTTTGCAGTCATCTGCAAATGTCATTAGCCAAAGACCTTCTGTGTTAGCCTGTACTTCAGAAAAGTAGATACTAAACAGGAGAGGACCCAGGACTGAACCCTGAGGTACTCCACTTGTCACTGGTCTAAAGTTGGATTTGGATTCTGCTACTTTCACAGTGTGGGTTCTGTCAGTGAGCCAGTTGGCAACTCATGAATAAACAGGTCAAAGCTAGAATCAGAGGGGCTGCAACCAACTGACAGAGTATCAGGTGTAGTGTATGACAGAAGAATGCCAAGGATACTGAAAAGTAAGGTGTTCAAGACAGTGGTGCGTACAGAAACCTGGGCAGTAAAGGCAGAGTAGATGAGGAAGCTACAGGTGATGGAAATGAAGTGCCTGAGATGGGTGGTAGGATGCACACTGTGGTACAGATGAAGAAATGTGGACATAAGAGCAGAAACCAAAGTAGCTCCATTTGCTGAAAAGATCAGAGAGAACAAATTATAGTGGTTTGGGCACATGTGCAGAAAAGCAGAAGGCAATCTGGCGAAGAAAATTCGGGACATGCAGAAAGAAGGTAAAAGGAAAATGGGCAGCCAGCAAAGAGGTGGATGGATTGTGTGACAGAAAATGTGCAACAGTCAGCATGAGTGCTGAAGAAGGCAGAAGTGTGGCATTAAATTGAGAGAAATGGTGACAGTTAACATGACACCCTGACCCCGTGTAGAAAATGGGAAAAATAGGGGTAGATTACGATGATGTTAAGGACAAAAACAGGCAGCTGGCATCTCATTATCTAACTGATACAGTTCACTGAACCGTTGTCACCACTCTTACAAACACAAGTAATTTTATCCAATTTTAAAGGGATGTTCTAAGTTTTAAATACACAACATGCTGCTAGAGTTCCACCTTTTTCCATATACAGGATGTGATAATAGACAAGGCAGTGGTTATGGCAGTAAATGGGTGAAATCAGACAGAAGGGAGAACAATGACATGGTAGTTATGTACTTACCACAACTTGGTGTCTGTGTTACCCTGTTTCATTTTTCATCCCATCTGGGTCTTGGATCCAATGTCAAATCCAATCCAGCAACTTTACAGAGCAGATTCTAGGCTCAAGCTCCTCCTACTCCCATAATCCCTTTCTACCTTCAAACCCTCAGATTGAGTTTGCTGACCAAGGACAGTAACCATCACACCCCTGACTATCTACCTCAACATAGGCAAAAAATGGTAATAGAACTGCAAGAGGCGCTACACCCAGCCTCTCCAGATCCACCAGAAACAAGGAAGGGGGAAGGAGAGCAGGAGGTGCTGAATAATGAAATAGGTAACACTGATACCAAGTTATGGTAAGTACATAACTACCGATCTGATGTTATCCATTTCATTATTCATCATGTATGGGTCAGAATCTTCCGCTACGAAAAACCCCGGGTGGCCCTAAGGAAGAACATGCCTGGGCACTGTGGAACCAAAAAACACCCTGCCTCTAGAGATCATATCCAGTTTGTAATGAGTGACAAAAGTGTGAGGAGTGGACCAAGAAGCTACAGCACAAATCTCATCTAAGGACATCCTGGCACTGTAGAAGTAGCCACTGACCATAGAAAATTTACCCTGGGAGGGTGAGGCAGCTCAAACTTCCTCATGTAGTAAGCCAAAGAGATACAAGCTGAGATCCATTTAGAAACAGTTAATTTCAAAACTGCTTGGCCTGTTCAGAGAAAAGACCACAAATAACTGATCAGATTTTCAGAAGGGTTTATTCCGATGTAAATAAAATCAAAGCTAACAATGAACATCCAAGGTGTAGAGGAGATATTTGCCCTTGTTAGAGTGATTAGGGAGGAAAACAGGCAATTGAATTTCCTGGTTAAGATTTCTTTTGGTAGTGACTTTAGGCATGAAAGAGGGTTTAGTTCGCAAGGTCACTCTGTCCTTATGAAAAGCAATATATTGCGGTTTAGCAGATAAGGCCTGCAACTCAGAAACCCACTTGGCCAAGGTAATAGCTACCAGAAAGGTGATTTTCCATGAAATATGTCTGAGATCACAAGAATAAGCAGGCTTGAACAGACTTTGGGTGAGAGATTTCAGCATCAATATCAGATCCCAGGGAGGAACAGAATCTTTGACTGGAGCCCTAAGAAGAAAGACGTCCTTCATGAAAGCCTTACATAGCCTGGAGGAAAAACTTGGCCCAGCAGTGGAATGAAAATTGGAAATGGCCACCAACTGTAACTTGATGGTCAAAAAACTGGCCCCTTCTTGAAAAAGGGATGTCAAAAAAAGAAGGATATCTGGAATAGGAGCTCAAAAAGGGTCCATATTACGCTCCACTGCCCAAAAGAAAAAATGTTTCCATTTACTCTGGTAGACCTTATGAGTAGAAGGTTTCTGTGAAGCCGGAGCAGTTCTCCTAGCGGGAGAAGCTAGCCTGGACTGCTTTACTATGACTGGAAGTGGAGAAACCACATGGTCAGGCAAAATGACCAAAGATTGGGCCAAGGTTCCGATGGGTGAGAAAGGAGATCTGGAGCAGGATCCAGTATCCCAGGAGGATACTTGAGATGAGACTTGAGGAAGGGGAACCACACCTGCTGAGGCCAGAAGGGAGCAATGAGCATCATGGAACTCTTCAGTCTGAAGGCTTTCTGAAGTACTTTGGGGATCAGAGGAAGGGGAGGGTAAGCATAGAGAAGACCCGGGGACCAATAATGAACAAGAGCATCCATCTGAGACTGTCCCTCTGGGGGAATCAGGGCAAAGTACCTGATGCACTTGTTGTTCAATGGGGAGGCAAACAGGTCACAGCAAGTCTGGCCCTAACGTGTGAATATCTGAGAGGCACTGACTGAGGGACTACTTGTGTAGAGTCAGGAAAGATTTGCTGAGCTTGTCTGCTAAGACGATGGATTCCCCTGGTATGTGTATTGCAAGAAGAAAGTGACTGAAGGAGATCGCCCATTCCCAGACCCTCATGGTCTCTTTGCACAATGGGTATGAACGTGTTCCCCCTTGCTTGTTGATATACCAGACCATCGACATGTTGTCTATGTGAACTGCCACCACTCCCGGAGGAAGGCAGTCCCGAAAGGTTTGCAACACGAGGAGGACAGCCCTCATCTCTAGGATGTTTATGTGCAATTTGTTCTCCAAGGGTGACCACGTGCCTTGGACTGTTCTGCTCTGAAAATTACCCCCCGCACCCTAACAAGGAAACATCCATGGTCACTGTAGCCATGTGCAGTGGAAGAGAAAAAGGCATGCCTTGAAGGAAATCCTCTGACTGAAGCAACTTCAGCAGGTGCTATCTGCAAATGGGGTTCAACAGAATAGGCACAGACATCGGATGAGTTAGGATGGACCACTGAACTGCCAGAGTCCACTAAAGCACCTGCATGTGATATCTAGCCAGAGAGATGATGAGATTCACTACCAACATGGAACCCAGTGCCCTCACAATGAGGTAAGCTGGAGATGAGGGAATTTCTAAAATGCCCCTGACCTGATGTCTGAGCAAGTCTACTCTGTGGGGAGGCAATGCTGCAATCTCTGTGACCTTATTGAGATGAGTGCCGATAAACTCCAGACTCTGTATCAGGGAGAGCTTTGACTTCACCCAGTTGATGGTAATCCCTAGCTTCTGGAACATGTGCAAGAGGTACTGTGTGACAGAAACCAGTCGATCCCTGGTGGGAGCTGTATTGCAAATCGTCCAGGTGTCCTGGAGGTCTATGGAGAACATATATTCATCCTTCTGCAAAATGGGCAAGATGGACTGAACAGTGACCATCCAGAATGTTGGCTTCTTGACCAACATGTTCAGCTTTCTGAGGTCCAAAATCGGACGAAGGTTGGTCTTTTTTATCACTAAAAAGAAGTAGGAATAAGTTCCAGATCCTCTTTGCCCTGTTGGGACCTCCTGGATGGCTCTTTTTTCTAGAAGTGTCAGAAATTCTCATTGGGCCAGTTCTCCTAGACTGGGTGGCACATCAGGGAGAACTTTCTTGGTATGTTGGAGTGGTTGGGAAAAGGAAATGTAATATGTAATAACCTATGGATATAATCTTGAGCACCCACTGATCGTTTGTTATGGACACCCAGGCACATGGGTGCAAAGAAAAATTACCCCTGACTGCCTCCAGGGTAGGACGGCTGGGCAACGCCTCATGGATGCTCTGGAAGAGGAATCCTTGGGAGCATCCTGGAAGGAACCCTGTGACTTGCAGAACCAGAGTTTCTCACTGCCCATTGACTTTTGGAAAAGGATCTTTGAGGAGTAGAAAACTTGATCCCGACCACCGACAGAGTCTTGCTGTCCTGCTCACTGCCGGTTAGGGTTTCTTTGACAGAAAGTCTAAATAAAGAGGAACCATCAAAAGGGGCATTAGTAAAAGATGCCTTGAAGGGCTCCGTGAACCCGCATAGCTGCATCCAGGCATGCCGCCTGATGGCAATGCCTGCACCAGCTGCTCAAGAGGTGCCTTCTGCTGCACTGGAAATTAACCTCATCAAGGAACTGGAAATAGAGGAGAGAGTAGTGAGCTTGGGAGATACCTTCTTGAGCCCTCCACTGGCATCAACTCAGAAACAGACAGTGAGCTGAGACCAGGTCTCTTTGTAAGCGGGTAAAATATGCCAGATAATTTAGGGCTCTCAGGCCAAAGGTGGCTGAAATGTAAACATGCTTCCCATACCTGTCGATTGACCGGGACTCACATTTCAGGGGATGGACATTGGAGCTCTGTTCCGCCAGCTCCTTCTTAGTGGCTGCAGCAACCACGATGGCATCAACTGGTACTCCCTTGTTCTAATGAGTTTGGTCAGCGGGGGGGGGGGGGAGGGGCTCAAGAACTTGTCTGCTTTCTTAGGAACTGGGTCCACAGTGTCAGGTTCCTTCCATGCCCTGCTGCATGCGATGAGATCAACCACCTCATCCGCGGGGGGGGGGGGGACCCAGGAAGTAGATGGGCCCGTCCCGAACGCCTTCAGAAACACAGACTCCTTTGAGGACAGGGGGCTGGGGAGACCAACTGCCTTTCTGCTTTACAAGCTCCAGAATGTCTCCAAAGAAGATATCATCTGGCAGAGATCTGGGGGACCTGTCCCCTTCCTCGAAATCTGTGTCCTCCATGAGGGACTCCGTAGGGGAGTCCAAGTGCATCCTCTTGCACAATCTCTTCCAAGGAAGCTCTTCTGTGAAGGACTCCAGAGAGGATTCGGAAGAGAGGGGAATCCCTGGGGTTCTAGAAGCCTGAAGGCTATCTCAGGAAGGTTAAACCTAGACAGGATGAATGGGCTCAGGGCACCTGACATCGATGGTCTGGGAGGTTCCCAGAAGTGGGGAAGATGTTACTCCAGACTTGGAAAAGGTCTACTCTACTACCCAAAAGGCAGAAGGATTCAAGTAAACCTTGTCCCCCATAGCCAAAACCACCAGAGAAGGAGGAACAAAGCCCACCCAGGACCTGGGCCCGTTGGACACTACTGGCCCAAGCTGTCGAAGGCTGATGCCCCCAAGGGAAGGGACTGATCTGATAAACCCAGACTGGAACCCCTTCTCAGGGTCCCTGCGCCAACTCCTCAGAAGTGGACCTGCTCTGGTCTGAAACCATAGGAACCGAGCTAGTCAGGGCCCTGAAGGACCAGGGAAAACAGCCATTAGAATAACAAACAAAAAAAACAGTAACAATAACAAAGAAAACAAAAGAGCATAAAGTTCATCTCCAATTATTTATTCCATATTCAGCCACCATTGATCTGGTACCTCTGCCATTCACCTTCAGGTATATGAATAACAATCAACTTACTTTTCTTTATATACATGTGCAACCTATCATCCCTAACAATTATTCAATTATACAATTAATAACAATCTTTTCTTATTTTTTTTCCATTTCCAATAAAATTCAACAATTTTAAACATTTCTATTTTAATTACATTAAACATTTATTTCTTGATTTAACCCAACAGGAAATGTGCTATAAATAGCCATTATCTGGTATCCTCACTCAGGGACAACCGGGACCTGGGATTCCAAAACCATCAGAATCGAAAGAGGAGAAGTCGACTTAGGAGCTGAGGATGCCAAAAGACCCATTCCTATCTGGGCCTTAAGGAAACTTCTCATCATCCTGTCCATGTCTGAGGGTAAAATGTTCCTCGGGGATCTGGAAGAGGCAGAGGAATGTGTGGATTTGGACAGGGAAACCTGATGAGATCCCATAACCACTTTATGCATTCCTGATTTAGGGAACGACTCTGAAGTCTCGGATCAGAAGGCTTCAGATCGCTGGGAGAACCAATCGGGGGAGTTGATGATCACTAGCTCTGGATCTGACAAACATGACAGATCCAAGCCCTGTGAAACAGACTGCCTTGGATCTGAGGGGGCTAATGGAGCTGAGGGGATGGCTGTGGAATCCAAGGGTCTCCGATACATGGAGAGTTTGGGTCCAGAGGTCAGATCCTGGGCCTTCGGATCCGACCCTGCCAAAGACTGCTTCACATCCAAAGGCTGCAATCCGAGAGCCTAGGGATTTTCTGAGACTGAAGAAGAAAAGCCCCCTGGAAGGCAGAGGAGGCCTACCTCTTTGGTTCTTTATGGCTGCTGGAGGAGTGGGTGCCAGAAACAAAGGGACCCCCATGGGCCATGCCCTTGAGCAACAACTTATTGCGCCGATCCGCCACCACGCAAGGGTTGAATGAAGCACACACCACACAATCAGCCTCGAAGTGGTCAGATCCTAAGCAATAAATGCACTTCTTGTGGGCAGAGTTAGGCATCTTACACCCACAAGAAAAACATCTCTTAAACTCATTAGGTTTCTCTGACATGGTCCTACCGAAACAAGTACACACAGTTCAAAAACACACAGACCAACAACTACAAAGCCAAAAAAACAGAGGAAAGTCGAAAAACAAATCAAAGACACACACACACACACACACACACACACACACACACACACACACACACACACACACACACACGCACACACGCACACACATGCGCACACACACACACACACACACACACACACACACACACACACACACACACACACACACACACACGCACACACGCACACACACACACACACACACACACACACACACACACACACACACACACACACACACACACACACACACACACACACACACACAAAAAACAAGATAAATCCACCTAGACCAACAAACCCCAAACACTAAGGGGAAGGGACCAGGAAAAAAAAAATAACGCTGCACAAGAGCTAAGAACAAGGAGACGGGAGGAAGAAAGTAGATAACCACACTAAACTAACAGTTAAATGAACAAATTTTAACTTGTAGCTGAAAAAGTTCTGAAGACAAAACCCAGTAAGTGCGCTGAGAGACAGAATAGTGTCTGTAGCTAACTGCGGCAAATGAGATCTGAGGGTTAGAAGGTGGAAAGGATTACAGGAGTGGGAGGAGCTTGAGCTTAGAATCTGCTCTGTAAAGTTGCTGGATCAGCTCTGACATCGGATTTAAGACCCAGACGTGATGTATAATGAAATGGATAACATCAGATCAGGTTAACACCTTCAAGTATCAGTAAGTATAAATGAGAAAAAGGGAAATCGGAAGGAGGAGGTGAAACCTTCAATCAGAGCTGCTGTAGCCAAATGACATAAAGTCTCAGTGGTGGTATGTGACAAAATAATGCCAAAGAAGATGAAAAATTATGGTGTTCAAAATAATAGTGAAACTGTTGCTTCTGTGTTCATTGAGCAGTGAAGACGAAGCAGCTGAGGAAGCTGGTGATGATGGAGATAAAATGCTTGAGATGGACAGTAGGATGAACACACTGCCAGACAGATGAAATGAGGAAATAACAGTCAAAGTCGCCCCAAATGAAAAGAAAATTAAGGAAAACAGATTATAGTGTTTAGTCACATATGCAGGAAAGCAAAAGACGATTTGGTAAAAAAAAAAACACATTTGTACACATTATATTTTAAAAACAAAAAAATCTTTAGTTTAAGAAACCAAAGAAAACATAAATATCTAACATGTGCATGAAACCAAAATGTAATTTGCAAGAAGCAGTCCTGAAATACTTAACATACCAATCCCTTTACGCTCGCATATCAGCCACACTATCAAACTAAACTAAGCATAGCAATCTAATATACTTCTTCGAAAGGCTTAAGGTGAACAGACAGTGGCCATATTGTATAAGTCGTATATCTTGACTTGGCCATGACCTTTGACACCATTCCCCATACTGGCATCACACAGCAGTTAAATTATTTGAAAATTGATCCAAATGTGGTAGGGTGGATAGCAAACTAACTGAAAGACAGAAGCCACATTTTGTAAGCTGGAAGCATTTTATCAGAAAGTATAAAAGTGACCAGTGGTGACCCTAGGTGATGGGACTTCACCTTTTTGGCCTTTACTTCCCTGATCTTCAAGCAGATAGCCAAGACATCTGACTATGACACCTAGACCTTCCAGAATAAACTCTCCCCAGTAAACTGAAGGTGTACTAAAATGGGCTCATACTAAACGGTAAAAGATATAGTATTGCCACTTGTGGTAGTCAACCTCTTCCCTCATCACACTGTATGGACAACATACCTCTACAAAACTAGAGTGTTGCTGGAGAACAATGAACTTGGACTCATAATTCAATCGTTTTTGGCCATTTCGTGACAACAACTGTCAAGATATCCTTTTATTTAACAAAGCTAATTGCCAGAAAAATATTTTTAAGGTATAAACAGGCAATCATTCTTTTCTGCTCAGCAATAATCAGACCAAATACTGATTACAATGTTCTCTTCAAGATGTATCTTGCTAAACATATCAAAAATTTAGAAAGACCCCAAAGGTTCCTAATCAAAAACATTACAGTCTAACATTCCTGAGCAATCAATATAGACAGGAAACATTTGAAGGTGATATCTGTCTCACAGTGCCATTGGGAACCTAGTTGTCCTGGACTTCCTGTATCTCCTCAAGTTGAGTGGCTTCACCAGTACTAGAACCATGACCTAAATCTTCACCAACAGAAAAATAAAACATGATGGATGGGCAAGTTTATAACCCAATGCATTTCAAACGTCTGGAAAAAAATTTCCCCTACATGTTAAATAAGAGGTTCACAATCCTTCTTTAAACGTATCCTACACAAATGGATGGCTATTCATAAATTTACTTTGGGACTAACTGGTATCGTTCTCCTAGAGAAAGGAGGTTCAGCCTGAGGGACAGTACTGTATGTATTGTAACAAAATTCAATATCCTTGGAATATCTATGGATTTATGAATCTAAAAGTTGTTCTTTTGGTACCCATATGGATACACTTGAAAATATGAAACATGCCAAAGACATCTACACAAAATAGAGGTCTAGCAACAACAAAAACAAAAAAATAAATAAATGTGGCTTAAAATGAGGCATACATCACGTCCACACAAATTATATGTGGCGGACTATTAACCTGTTTAACCACTCTTTCAAAATCTAACAGGATTAGTGCAGCAAACATGCTTTAGAAACACATACAACAAATATAACCAAATTCACGATTATGAAACAACTGGTTTATCTTGCTGCGGCAAAGAACTAATGAAGGAGGCCTTAAGTTCTCATAATTCAATACATAAATATGGCTTAAAATCTGAGTGACAAAAAGGTAAACAGAATTAGCCTCATCCATTCTTAACAGGGAATCCATAAATATGAAATACTGTAAAACAGTAATCAGTCAACTGTTACATCAAGTTTTACTCTAATAATCGTGTAGATATCATTCAGAGATAGCACATTTGAGAGAGCTACTCACCATAAGAATAGATGTCCAAGCATGGGGATAGCTGCTGCAGTATGAGAAACTGTCCATGAACATTGGACAAAGGAAGATGCCTACCCTTCCAGTATGACCTCCACAGCGTTTGCTGATGTCTTGGGTAAGGGGGACTCCTCCTTTAGCCCAGGACATTGGTCTGATGCAAAGATAAAAGGAGAAGTAGTCTGCACCATTTTTCAGTTCTTTCATTTACACAAAAGCAGCAGTTAGTGCGCTCTGGTGGAGGACACCTACTGCTCCTGCTCTATAGTCTATAAAGCCCTCAAAGATCTATGTCTAGTATACATTTACATCTGCTTGTAGTACTGCAACAGGACCGTCTGACAGGCCCGACAGGGTCGAATTGGGCATACTAATCCAATATGCCCAATACTGACCAGAGTTCTTTCTTTTCTTTTTTTTCAGTATGCTTGTACATGTGTGTATGTGTGTGTGTGTGTGTGTGTGTGTGTGTGTGTGTGTGTGTGTGTGTGTGTCTGTGTCTGTGTGTGTGTGTGTGTGTGTGTGTGTGTGTGTGTGTGTGTGTGTGTGTGTGTGTGTGTGTGTGTGAGTGTGAGTGTGAGTGACTGCTGTGCCACTTTTACCTCTTTCTTCAACCCTAAGGGAAAAAGGAAAACCTGACAAGATAGGACTGACAGAGTAAGGCAGCCTATAATGCAGCGGTTATCCTTATATTAAAGCAGCTACTGTTACAGTGAGTTACTCACATTACTCACATAACTGCACTATGTATCTCATAAAGACCACTGCTTTATTATAAGTAATTATTCTAGGAAATGTATAAGAAGAGTTAAGAGATCCCCATTTGCAGCATTATAGTGGCAAACCCTGAAGTACTCCTGGACTGTGCATCCAATTTGTAGTGCTTGGAAAAACTGTACACAAAAATTCCAGTATCTACCTCACAAATATCTTATGAAGGTTGCTGTGCTGACTATTGCCCTGGTAGGCTCAGCCTTAACTAGGTCTGCCTGATGCTCCTACTTAATTTGATATGAAAAGACAAAGTTAGAATACCCTTAGGCCGGATCTCCTTGGAAACGGGCCTACATTCTTTTCTTGCTCAAAAGGCACAATAAGCTCATTGTCTTGACATTCTTAGTTCCAGCGATACAGTTCCCACGCTGTCCGTGCACAAACGAGAAAAGCAGCATTCTATCCTCCTTATAATGCACGTTAGGATAAAAAGAAAACAAAAAAAGGTAGAGGAATGGTTTTGCTCAGTGGGAGCTCAGAAACAAATTCAGCCATTAAGGAAGTTTATTTTTAAGTTGTGTTTGAAGTTAACTATCCATTTTTAAACACCTTTACTAAATTATCACTTAAGACATAACCAAACATAACATTAAGAGAAAAAAAAATCAGATTAATTTTTCCCTTTACATATACATCGCTTATCTTTTCTTTCTTTCTGTGCAATTACCACCAGGCCAGCATTACAGATCATAAATTGCTGAATTCCTGCCTTCCTCCCTTAAACCTCACTCTTCCTCCTCCTGAACATTATTCTGCATATATTGTTCCCGCCATTTCAATTTGTTTCTTTGTAATATGCTTCTTCTCTTTTCTAAAAAGGAAGTTATGTCTTACCATAACGTTTCATCTGTGTTGTAGATCTTTGTTCATTCAATACCATTAGGACCTCGGTTCCATCCTCGGAACTGATACGGCCGTTTCCAAGCTCACTCCAGCCAAAAACTCTCTGCTAAGACCTACCCATAATGCCGCTCTCCTAGTTACTTCAGATCGAGTTTGCCCGCCCCTAGATAATAGATGATGTAATAGAAAAAAATAGTAGAAGGGTCTGTCTGAGCAAATACCCTAACCAGGAGTTCCTAAAGTACACCAGGAGTCCAGGCGGGGGAAGGAGGGTGGGAAGTAATGAATGAACAAAGATCTACAACACAGATGGAATGTTATAGTAAGGCATAACTTCTTTATCTGATGCTGTAAATCTTTGTTTATTCATTACCATTAGGACCGAATCCCCAGCTACTTGAGTCCTGGGTGGCCCTAAGGAAGGATATTCCTGAGCACCATAGAACCAAAAGATGCTCATCCCCTGGAGGCCAAATCCAATTTGTAATGAGATATAAAGGTATGAGGTCTTGTCCAAGTGGCTGCTGTGCAGATATCATCCATAGAGGCTCTGGAATGAAATGCTACAGAAGTAGCCATAGATCTGGTAGAATGAGCCTTTATTCTGGAAGATAAGGATATCTTATTCTGTTGGTAGGTAAAGGTAATGATGTTTTTAAGCCAGGAGGATAAAGTCACTTTGGAAACAGGTTTATCCAATCTGCAAAGGCTACAAACAATTGATCTGTTTTCCTGAAAGATTTAGTCCTGTCCAAATAACAATGAAGCTGCCGATGCACATCAAGGGTGTGCAAAAAGGTACTCCCCTCTGCTAGAATGCTGAGGGAAGAAAACCGGCAGGTCAATGGATTGGTTAACGGAAAAGCCAGAAATGACCTTGGGCAAGAAAGAAGGGTCAGTACAAAGGGAAACCCTATCCGTGTGGAAGATCAAGTAAGGACTCTTGACACTCAAAGCCTGCAGCTCAGATACTCTTCCCACTGAGGTAAGTGCTACTAGAAGTAAGGTTTTCCATGACAAAAATTGCAAATCGCATGAATCAAAATGCTCAAAAGGAGAACCTGTGAGAGATTGAAGTACCAAAGTCAAGTCCCAGGGTTCTTAGGGAGGCTTGACTGGAGGTTTAACATGTAATACTCCTTTCAAAATGGTCTTGCATAGGTGGTGTGACATAATTGAAGAATTATCAAGATCATTATGAAAACTGGCGATAGCTGCTAAATGTACAGTGATCGTCAAAGCTGTGGCTCCTGCATGCAAAACAGTATTCAGGTACTGTTGGATCTTTTGAATAGGCATAGAGAAAGGGTCTAAGTTCTGATCTTTGGCCCAAACAGAGAACATAGTCCATTTACTTTGCTAGTGGAAGGTTTGTATGAAGCCTGAAGAATTTCATGACAGGAGATGGAATGTCAGGCAGCCTGGCAATCACTGGAAGTGAAGGAACCAAGCTGTGAGCTTGAGACTGTGCAGGTTCGGATGAATCAGTCCCTGAGGATGAGAAAACAGGTATTGGGAATGATCCAGGATCCACGGACTGTGAATCAGACGAGGCCGTAGGGAAGACCCGGTGGCCAATCTTGCGTTAGAGCGTCCCTCGGTGGTTCCCCCTGAGGGGGGAATCAGGACAAAGTAGCTTCTGCATTTGTAGTTTACGGGGGAAGTAAACAGGTCACAGCAAGGCTTGACCCAGTGTTGGAAGATCCGATCTGCTGTTACAGGGTTGAAGGACCACTTGTGAGGCATCAGGATGTTCCTGCTCAGATTGTCCACAATAAGGTTGGAACTCCCGGGAATGTGTGTTGCTATAAGGAAGCGGTTGGAAGCTATCGCCCAGTGCCAAATTCTCATGACTTCCCGACACAGGGGGTAAGACCTGGTTCTGCCTTGCTTGTTGATATACCAGACGACTGACATGTTGTCTGAATGAATTGCAATGGTCCCAGAGGGTAGGGACGCATGGAACGCTTGCAATGCTAGGAGAACTGTCCTCAGATCTAGGACGTTTATGTGCAAATTGGCCTCCATGGGGGACCAGGTGCTTTGGACAGTGTTTCCCTGGAAATGCCCCCCCACCTTAACAGGGAAGCATCTGTGGTCACCAATTTCCATGGGCTGGGGAAGACAGAATGGTCAACACCAGAGATTCGTTTGTGGGTTCATCCACCATAACATTCTTCCTTGCAACAGTTTGAAAGACGTAACATGTGGGCGAGTGGGTAAATTAGCAATGACCATTGTGTGGAAAGGAGCCACTGTAGGATTCTCATGTGCAGTCTCGCCAGTGGTACCAACATAACGGCAGCCACCATGGAGCCTAAGAGTTGCAGTACAAGACGTGCTCGTACATAGGTCTGAGAAGATGGTATTGGATTTGGCGTGTTATGTTTGAAAACCTATGAGGGGGGGAGAGAAGCTTGACAGGATGTTGTGTCGAAGACCGCTCCAATGAATTCCAGTGTCTTCGTTGGAGACCTTGAAATTTGTCCTTGTTGATTGTAATCCCCAAGCAGAGAGCGTGACCTTGAGTGTAAGAAGATTCCCGGTTGGAGCAGTAAGGAGCCAATCGTCTAGATAGGGAAACACCTGAAATCCTTGTAGTTGAAGATGAGCTACCACAACTGCCATACATTTGGTGAAAACTTGAGGGGCTGTAGAGAGACTGAATGGCAGTGCCCAGAACTGGTAGTGATTGGCTCCCAGCCGGGAGCGGAGAAACTTTATGTGGTAGTACACATCCTGGAAGGTCTATAGAGCACATCCAGTTATCCCTCCCTAAGAAGGAAAGAATGGACTATATTGTGACCATCCGGAAATTTTAAAGTTTGATAAATTTGTTCAAAAGGCTGAGATCCAGGATTGGTCTCCAGTCCCCTGCTTTTTTTGGCACTAAAAAGAACCTCGAGTAAAACATGGATCCTGTCTAGTGTGGTGGTACTGGTTGGATAACTCTTTTCCTTAGCAGCTTTTCTATTTCTAAGGCTGCTAATTCCCTCTGATTGGGTGGTACATTGGGGATGGGAGTTAAATCGAATGGTATTTGGTAGCCTCTGGATATTATTCTCTGCACCCAAACACCAGTAGTAATAAGATGCCAGACTGGTAGATACAGATAAAAATGACCCCCGACTGCTTCCAGAGGAACGCAATCTGGCCGCTGCTCAGGAGTGGTGGTAGGGTCTGCCAGAGAAAGAATCTCTAGCACCCTGGTTACACGGACTCCCTCTACCCCAAAAGGGACGTTTCCATATGAGTTGCCCCCTCTGCCCCAGGGGGATTGTTCACCACGAGTGTCACGAAAAGGTCCTTGGATTTCTTAAACCACATTTTTCCTCCCTTCTGGTTCCTGGAGTAGGACCTCTGGGAGTTGGAAAGGCGTATGCCCACAGCAGACAAGGTCTTTCCATCTTTCTTACTACGTGCAAATGTGTCTCATACTTGGGGTCCAAAAGGTGCAGATTCATTGACAGGTGCATTGATGATGGAATATCTAAAGGGGTCTGCAAAGTCACACAACTTCATCCAAGCATTACGTCTCATGACAAAGTCTGATGCGGCAACTCGAGCTGCCCCCTCGGTGGAGTGAAATATCAAACGCATCAAGGAGTTCAAGATGGATTCAAGGGTAGCTAGCTGTGAGGCGGCAGTATCGCGCACCTCATCAGGCAGTACCCCACCAAAGAGGGAGACATTTTGGAAATTAAGTCTCTTTGGAGGCAAGTAAAGTGTGCCAGACAGAACAGCGACTGAATGGCGAATGTCGCTGAAGCATAGGTCCTGGACTCTCTGTTTGGAGTATGGATGGTGGAACTATCTTCTTCCAGTTCCCTCTTGGTGGCCGCCGCCATGACCATAGAATCAACTGTCAACTGCTAGGACCAGTGGGGCTGGTCTTCAGGTGTAGATAACACTTTTTGTCTGGCCTCTGAGGGACAGGTTCTATGTTGTATGGGGCCTTCCAGACACACTGCACAATGATTTTAGCAAGTTCATCTGCCAGTGGAATCACCCAGGAAGAAGATGGTTGGGCACAGAAGGCCTGCAGGAACACCGATTCCTCAGAAGAAGGGTTATAAGACTTCCAGTCTCCCCACTGCTTGAGGATTTCGAGAATGTCTCCGAATGAGATGTCTCGGGAAGACTGTGGAGACCCTTTCGCCTCATCACAATCAGTGTCTTCAGTGAATCAAGGTGCTTCCTCTTGCACCATTTCTTCCGGGGTGGCTCTCCAGTGGGATCTTCTGAGGAAGACTCTGGAGAAGGGGTTCCCTTCAAAGAGGGTTCTTGTGACTCCCGTGCCCGGGGTCCAGAAATTGAGGGTTGGGAGATGTGCATGCTAGGGAGGATTCTGATACTGATGTCATTAGTGCTGACTGTGAGTCTACTACCTGTAGAGCAGGCCCACCTGAGGAGGATGGGAGTCAGGAAGCGGGAGGGACAACCTTGGAACTGGGGCCACACCTCACCGTGAGGAGCCCACCTCCAGGTGAGGAGCTCTGAGAGAACTGGAAGCAATCGGAGTCATGGACATAGATGGCACCAGCGAGAAAATAGGCGCCAGGCTAGGTATTAAGGTACGGATGGTCCAAGCACTGCTTTGGGAGAATATCAGTTCCACAGGAGCCAATGCAACAAGTGTGGATGGTGCCGACGGGGAAAACACTGCTGTCAGAACCAAGACAGTATGCACTGGAGTGGAAGTATCTTGTCCTTGGCAGGTATTAGAGTTTTGGAGCCGATGGAGCCAAAGAAACTGTCAGCACAGAGACTGGGAATGGTGCCGAAGCAGGTACAGTCATCGGAGCCGATGTCAGATCTAAGGACAGCACCAAAGTCAGTGGTGCAGAGGTCGGAACCGAAATAGGGGTGAATATCATGGACGGCACAGAGGGAGAAGACACAGAGCCTGGTGCCGAAGAGGTCTGCGCCGAGGGCACCAGTGAAGCACAGAACAAACTTGGTTCCATAAATGAAGGAGGTGCAGGAACCGAGTGACTCCATTTGTGAGACCTCCAACCCAGATATAGCCTCTGAAAAAGGTGTCTTGAGTAATCCGTTTTTTCCTTATGTTTTTTGGTCTTTGGAGGGGGTGAGACCTCCAACCCAGATAGAGCCTCTGAAAAAGGTGTCTTGAGTAATCAGTTTTTCCTTATCTTTTTTTGGTCTTTGGAAGGGGTGAGACCTCTGACCCAGATAGAGCCTCTGAAAAAGGTGTCTTGAGTAATCCATTTTTCCTTATGTTTTTTGGTCTTTGGAGGGTGTGAGACCTCCGACCCAGATAGAGCCTCTGAAAAAGGTGTCTTTTTAAGATAAGTTTATTTTTACATTCTGCTAGTGTACAATTACTAAAACTAGCACAAATGTCACAGTCAGTTTTAATATGATCCATGCCCAAACAGCAGACACAACGAACATGTGTATCTGAGTTAGGCATTTTATGTCCACATTTGTCACACTGTTTAAATCCCAACTTAGCTTTGTCTGACATAGTAAGGCAACAAGGTTATCCTATAGAAAAATTAAGGGAGAAAATACCAATGATGTTATTTTAACAAAAAATACCACCAGTAAAAAGGAAAGGCCTGTCAAAGACAGGAGAGAGGGACAGTACCAATAAAGGTAAAAAATTAAATTACTAAGGAAAAGGGTAGGAAATAGGCTTAAGTTATAGGTGACAGCGAAAAAAGGCTAACGACTAAAATTAAATCATTTTGAAGAGAAACTGTCTTAAAATTAACAATTTTCTACTTAGCTTTGAGAGAGATGGCTAGCAAGTCTGACTAGGAAAGCGGCAAACGAGATCTGGAGTAACTAGGAGAGGGGCATTATGGGTAGGTCTTAGCTGAGAGTTTTTGGCTGGCACAAGCTTGGAAACGGTCGCATCAGTTTTGTGGATGGAACCAAGGTCCTAATGGTAATGAATAAACAAAGAATTACAATATCAGATGATCCCTTTTCCAATTATTTTATCTCTTTTATAATATTCAGTACTTCAAATACATGTGATATAGAGTTTCATTTTCATTTTTATTAATTTCATTTTTGGTGGCCAACAGAATTTAACTTAATAAGGCCTTACTATGTCTAAACAATTCAGATCCTGTGTCCCACCTCAAAAAAATCTTGGCCTTAGTTCCAGTTTACTCATGTTTGTTTTCTTATAAGGTTTCCATGCTGTTATTTTAAAGTTTTGGTTGTAATATAACTAACAAGCACTGACTTCATCATTTCTGATTTCCTTTATAAATCTTTTTGTACAACCTATAGTTCTATGACTATCATTAACCAGTTGGTTGATAGAATTAGAAAAACTCAAAGCAGGTTCTACCCATATACCCATATCTTTAAATGAATCTACAGTTTCAGTCAGTGTGTGCTGTATTAAATATTCACCTTTCAATTTATGTCTCCCAAATCTCATATACTTAGTTTTTGATGTATTTATCAGCTTGTTATTCTCCTGTGCCCAAATGGTCAATTTAGTTAAGTTATTTTGTAACCTTGAATTTTACTGGTCCAACTGTTGTATGATTCTTGCCATATCCTGTTTGTGAGCCATGCACCTATCCATCTTATCAAAAGACTATCAATATCTAGTTGTTCTAATTTATTGATCACTGTTTTGTGTAAGCATCTATCAAATGCTGAAGTTAAATCTATATAAATTACACCACAGCACACTTTTTCATTCATAGCTGCTATTATATTGTTATACAGCATTACGTTACAGGTAGTAATAGATCTGTTTCCAAAATATGCATTATGATATATGGTTTCAAGTCCCAACCTTTCCACTCCTGACAATAATGTATCCAATACAACTTTCTCCATTATTTTTTCCACAGAACAAAAGTAAACTTATGGTTCTGTATGACACTGGGTTCATCTTATTTCCCTTTCTCTTAAAGACAGGTTTAACAAATGCATGTCTCCAATCATGAGGAGTCTCTCCATACTTACATAATCTAGCAAATAACAGATATAATGATACTGCAAATTCATGCCAAAGTGTACTCAGATCATTATTTGTTCCATCTCCTCCATGTGCTTTGTTTGGATCCCATTTGCATAGTTTTTTTTCAATATAATCTAATTTGATTTCAGTATCTGAGGTTACCTGGATGTTAATTTATCCCCCCCACCCTTTGTGGAACCAAACTGCTTTGTATAACACATTGCAAGTATATCTATAATTTTTACGTTTACTCTGTGGATTTTTGTTGTTTCTTTGCTCGTTTTATATCTATAATTGGTTGTGTCTAACAATAAATTTTAGACTCTACACACAGCTGAAATCTAAATATTTTTCCCAAAATTTTATTAAACTCTTATAACAGCAGTTTCTGGTTTAATATAAATATACAACAGCATAATCCTCCTCCATTGCCAGTAGCTACTTACTACCACAAATCTACCATTACTGTCATTTTTCCTCTTCTATCAGTATTGAAGCCCCCTCTATCAATTAGCATAATTACTTTTTTTTCTCTTATTTCCTAATATTCTTCTGAATATCCCTACTGAAATATGTTCTTTTTCAATATTTGCATGCTCATTTCTTTCCAAATATGTCTTCTGCAGGATTGCTATTTCCACTCTGCATTTCTTAATATAATTCAATATTCCTTCCTGATAGTTTTTTTAATGTGCATTTCCAACTCTTGCGTTGCATGTGCACACTAATGTTTGGTAGGCTGATCGTTTGTAAAGTTGTTTGTTCTCATCTCCATATTCTAATGAAAGTCCTCAAAAAATACCTTTTCAGAACACCCCCATCTCTTATTAACTCAGAACAAAGGCAGAAAAATGTGTACATCTTCAAAAAATGAAGTTTAACCCTCCAGATAGGAACTGTCCCAAATTGACAGTTGTACCCACAGGCATTACGTAACCTAAAATTTAAGTTACCCATGCTAAAGTTATAGCCTATATTTCCACTTACACCGACTGCTGTCTGCTATGGCTATCTTTAAACAAAACTAAATTCTACAGTGTTCTATTAGATGTATTACAGTATTAAGGCTGCTAGACTAGTATCTGTTATTCCCTTCCCATAATTTCAAACTATATATCACTGAACCGCTTGCTATTGTACTTTTAAAGTTTGTATTTCCCTCTGCAAAGAATGCTCAGAGCTCTCAAGATTAACTGTTTGCACCTGTGGATAGCTTGTCTCCATAGACAATTATTCAGCAATGAATCTTAGCCAATTTCACAAGACAGAAAGTAGAGCTGCTTTCAACTGCAGACTTCGTGACTCCTACTGAACATTTGCTAATGGAAAAAAAACAAGCTAATATCTTTGCAGCTGTAAGAAACTTACAATTTTTTATGGATTTCATAATTTTGTCATATTTTTAGAGCCTGCTTGCTCACAAAAACACTTGTTTATAGCTTAAGCCAAGGGCATTAATCTAGACATTCACTCTTGTAAAAATAAGATAAACTATCTTAATTCTACATATAATATAATCAGTTCAATTTTAAACCCCATCCACACCCCAGCAGCTTAAGAACACAGTATATTAACAGTAAGCTTACCTGTGCTCAGCTTTTCTTCTCTTGTTATACTGTAATGACCATATTTCTTACAACTACAAAAGCAATGGTTCATTATCTAATACATATAACAGTCAAAGAAAAGGCTCCCCATGTTTAAAATACTTGACTACCCACTACTGCTTTACTATATATAACATGCAGATTGTCATTATATCATGAAATGTTTCTTTTTTTTGTACAAATACTAATAACAAAAACTGTTTTACTTACAGCTACATTTTACCATTTTAGTGTCCTTCTAAACATTAATGACAAAGTGGGGCATATGTTTTACAGTTTACCCACAAGTGTAACAATCTCAGCAAAAGTCCAGTCTTTTTCAGCCACTTTTTCTTGCAAAGCCATATTTCATAAATGTGATTTATGCTTTTTAGCCTTCCACATAGTCACTAATTTTAGAGTGGCTGGTCTTCATCCTGTTTATCTCCATCTCCCAACATCAGACTGTGGTTCAATTGCAATATATTCCTGATTCTTTTAGCCAACTCCTGAGCTTTGTTTCAGTCTATTAAGCATCTCCCCTTTGGAACACTGGAAAAGGTTTTATTGGCAAAGCTTCTCTATGAACTTTATCAGCAGAGGAATGAGAAAGAGAGTCCCCTTCGGCTTGTTGTCTCACTTTTTGTTTGATAGCCTTTCTTCCTCCATAGCCTGCCTGTTCTACATAAAAAAGTCTTTGATCCAACAGGTAAAAATACTCAGCTTGTATCTCACACCTCACTCTCAACATTCCCTAATTGCTGGGCTAAATTTGCTTCTCTTCTGCCTGGTGTACAGTGAATGATAATTTTCCAGAAACACTCTGCTGTCTCCAGTTTTTAATACTTTTCCCTTCTGAAACAGTTCTGTTAGGATCAACTCTTTCTGCTGGTATGAGCACATCTTTCTTGGCTGCTTTCTCATGGTCAGATTTGGAGAATACACTCGATGTGCCTTTTCAATTAACATATTCTGCTGTGGAACACCAGTCCATCTGCTTATTTGTGCTTACATAAAGCTAATACAGTCTGCCCCTTCTAGTTTCCCTGTTACATAATAAAATCTCAGGTTTTCTCTGCATGCTCTGACTGTACTATTTTTTCAAACAGCTGTTCTTGAGAAGCTTTATACTTGGCCAGCTTTTTCATTTCATCCTCTGATTTTTGAAGTTTTATCAGTTCATCTTAACAACCAGTCAAAGCTTCTTCCATTTTTTTCTAACCTTTTATCTGAGTTGATGTATTTATTTAATTCCTCATTTATTTACTTTAATCACCTCTGAGCTCATTTGATTTATTTTTTCATCTCAGTTACTGGACACCATCTCTTGAACTAAAGTTGAAGCTTGAACTACTTTTTGCTTAACAGCTGCAGAATTCTTCCAAGAAAGTGTTTTCTTTTCACATTTTCTGGCTGATTTTCTTTTGCATTCTCTAAATTTATTTTTTATGGCATCCAGGCAGTGTACTTATTAGCCAGTAATTGAATTGCATCCAAAAAACTGTTTCAATGGCACTCATGTTTCTTAGTTTCTGAGAGAAGTTTCTCCCACAGTTCTTTATCATTGCCGTTACTGTCTTGACAATATGTAAACTTCATTACTCCACATGTGCAAAATACAGCACTCAAACAGATGAGGTGTTATATGAATGATTTTAAAGAAATATAAATAAATGGAAACAGCAGAGCACAGCCATTCACTTTTTCCTGCACAGCTTAAACATAATAGCATATTCTCTTGTTTTTTTTTTTTAATACAAATATTAAAATACCTAAAATGCAAGTAAGACATCTTTTAAATACTGCAACATGTATGTAAGATCTCTTAAAATCTGTTGTTGTTGTTGTACTCCACCAAGAAAAAATCAGCTGATGATCCTGAAGGAAGGTTTGTCCCAAACAAATAACTGGTGCCAGAACTATGGACTAAAACTAAATGCCAAAGAATGCATTACATTGTCATTTGGGATCGTATTCTTTAGGAAGTCATCTAAACTGGGGAAGTACCACATTGAGACTATACCCTTAAGTGCTGACCCAGCTGTTTGGGATTTGGGAATTTATGTGGACAGTGACCTAACTTTTGACCAACATGTGCCCACTGTTATAAAAAAGTCTTTCTATATTCAGCAGTTTATTAAGAACTACATCACTGTTCACATTTATTCAGCCCTCATTAGACCAATTACAGAGTATAAACCCCCCTTAGAATGCATCTGTCCAGACACATGCAACAACTGGAACACTCACAAAGATACTTTACTAAAAAGATACAAGGCCTAAACAATACGTTCTACATGGACCAACTCAAAGCCCTGTCACTATACTCGGCATTCTATGGACTACTAAGTAGTGACCTGTGTCTGGCATACACAGCATCCTCCACCCCAGTATTGACCTAGTGAACATCAGTAAATCAAATGGCATCAGAAATACTTGATCTAGGGATCTAAACCTCTTCTGCAACAATAAACAGAATGGCTTACACTTAACACCTACTGCCACAGGATTACATGCTCTGTGTAATGTCCACCAACAATTCACACACATACACACCCAGCTGACTGCAGAGAGAATAGAACCACTATGCACAAACTACAGAACACTGTACTTAACGCAAAGCTCCACGGCACAAGTCTAAAAATGCATAACCATTGCACAGAGATAGCCCATACAGGTATGCAAGGGGATATATTTACACACAGGCACACAGACACACAGACACACACACACACACACACACACACACACACACACACACACACACACGTTGGATGAAGTGAGATTAGAGCCCCTACCTATCTAGTAGTACACACTATAATCTTGCAGTATTTATTGCATGTGCCATGGAGTTTTTTTGGCTTTGTATAACTTTGTCGATTACATTACTGTCCCAGTGACACTACACCCTCAACTCACACATCTGCAAACCTCATAACCACTGTTTTATCCAGATTTAACTCAAACTTATCCGCTGCTGCCCATTTCCAAAAATAAAGAACCCCCTGCATCTTAGTGTGATTCCCATCATTAACAACACAAGTTTTTAATCTGATATCGTCAGCATACTTTATGCATCAAGCATGCCTCATGATCTCTCTTATCACGCAGAAAACCTGAAAATGTCAGTTGCAATACTGAACTGGGAAGGACTTCCCTCTTCATATAAATCCAGGGTCCTTCCTTATATCTTTCTTCTATCAAGGCACAAACAATGAAGCTAGTACTGGGAGACAACACTGCCATAAAACCCAGTTCCAATCACTTTTAACACCTAGTGCTAAAGGCCACATACTCTCATGGACCTCTGTTCTTCCCTAATTGTCTACCTAATCAATCTGTACAGAAGTTGTACTTTTTCACAGCTCCTATTGGTTTTCCATTATTAATTAATATATTTTTATTTCATTTTACTTATTTGTTAACTGGGTAAGCCCAACTGACACAAGTGTACCACTTCAGGATTATCAGGAACACTGTCTGATAAAGTAACTTGCTAAAAGTCACAAAGCAGACAATGGAGATGGCAAGAATTGAACCCTGCACACACAGCTACAAGAAGTTAACAGCTCAGAGCTTTAATCCTTGGCACAAGCTCTTACATTTGATGATATATCCCATATAGCCTATGCATAATGTATTCTACTTTATTTATTAGGGAATTAGTCTGCTTATGGATGCCTGTATCAGTTCTTCTGCTATGTCTGCTCTAACAGTACTTGGAACGCCGTATCTTCCACTTCTGGGTTAAGACTTCTGCTACTTGATCTACACATAAATCTTCATTCATATCTCTCATATTCAGTCAAGAAATTCCTTCCTCATTTCAACCCAATTAGCTTAATGCCATGTGTACATTTTGTTCCCTGATCTCTCAATGCATAATCTCTGGTGAGGCACCATTTTTGAGTTTTAGCTAATATTTCATTTCTATTATTACATGACCAAACCTCGACAATCATGACAAACATTCATGCCATAAACAACCATGCACATAAAAGTACTGGGTACCCAAATGCACTTCAGAATATTCTCATGATCACACAGATTGCTACTAGGTGCACAAATAAACAACACACAATGAAGATGCCTAAGGAATATGGTATACAGAAACACACACAGACACACAGATCCACACACACACACACACACACACACACACACACACACACACACACACACACACACACACACACTGTATATGAAGATATGTTGCTTAAATTACTAGGTGCACAGTAGGGTAGTGTGCATGTGTTTGTGTGTCCCTTTAAGTATGATAGTGTGGTGTGAGGTCAGTGCTTGTTAAGTGAATTTGCCACATGAACAACAGTGTGAGTCTGAGCGTTTATGCCACAATGTGTCCTTTAAATAAGTTAAGCATACAGCAAGGTGATCAACGCCTCACTAAGTATAACGCAGCAGTTCAGACTTGTCAAGTAAATGTGTTAAGAGCACACAAGGCTAGGTAGCATTCCTTTACAAGCTCTTATCTTTGCACACAATAATGCCCTCATTGAATCATCTGAGAATAAAATGCTCAGACTCATACACCTACTTAACAAGCATAAGCATCACTGCACTGCACTTGGGTCTAACTTATTTCCTCGAAAGACGTCTCCACCGAATCCCTATTCATCGACACAACTACATTGAATGGTGATTCAACGAATGATCAGTACATCAAAGTTTTTCACTGGGAAAGTAAGTAGGTGGCCAGCATTGTGAATTAGCCCTTTTCCTCACTGTAGTGCGATCTCGCAGTTGGTATATATAGGTAGGAGGGGTGTGGTGGGTGAAGTCCCCCACCTTTGTGAGTGTAAAATTATGTAATTCATATTATGGTCGCTGTGGTGACCAAAGAGTTTCTTTCCCTAGGAAAGTAGTTCATTGACTGTAGCCTTTACTGAATGGCTGTTCGATGGGTAGTGATTGATGAACAGCCATTTGATGGAGACATCTTTCGAGGAAATAATACAGACACATGCACTCACCTCATACTGGTTGCCTGTTACAGTTAGACATACTTTATGACCCAATTCAGTCATCTACTAAATATTAAAATGATGGTTACTGTCCATCACTTACTCCTCAGCAAGCTGCAGTTTAGAAACCAATGCTTTACTCTTAAAAAACAATGGTATTCAGTTAGACAGGCCCCTATTCACACTTATTTCTCCAAAACAGTTCTAGCTGTTTGGAACAACTTCTCAGCATATATTAGGAATACAGACCAATTACTGGCTTTCAAAAATGCTCAGTGATTGCCTGTTCAAAAAAAAATAAATGTAAGTGCTACAGAGACAAGGGCTAGCGTAAAGGCACATTAGTCCTTAGGTTCCACTGAAGTGGTGGTTACATTCCAAAACGTGCAGGTTTAATCTGATACTACTTCAGGACAACAGAACAACAAGAGTGATGCAAATATAATTACTTTCCTTTTTTTTTTGTACAGCCACGTGACATTCACTTGCATTACACTGTAGTAACATTGTACAGTGACATGAGCTGTGTTTGTGCAATACGTTTATATACAATTCTGTATTTATAATGAACTTTAAATCTTCTGTGTTGTATATTTAAGCATTACTAACATACATATTTCTCTACACATTATTTAATGTTTACTCACTGTCACCACATGGCTGTGTATTAGGTTCAAAGGTAGGTACTATGCTATCTGCCCGAAGGCATATATAAGCCTAGCCGGAATGTATTGCCTTTCGATGCCCCCTTAGATTAGTTCCCTGTGCCTCTGTCCAGCAGAGCCATTGAAGTGATCTCTTGAAGAGTGTTAGCAAGGAGCTCTACCTAATGTAGACTGGAATCTTGTTCAAGAGCATGGCAAGTCGCTGGGACTGGAATTTATCCCTCCAGCATGTCCTATTTATTGTTGTGGTGAGGTTTAGAGCCCTAGACCATGTGGCTCGAGGGGATATGGTTTTCTTTAGGTGGAGCATGTCTATCAATTCTGGGTTGGACATGGCCTTGTATATCAGGCAGAGATCACCTCTGAGTAGGCGGTATGCAACCGAGTACAGCTGGAGTTTCTTAAGTCAAGATGCATAGGGCATCTGTTTTAGACCAGTGATCCTCTTGATGAGGTACTTCCATGATCTTTCCAGCTGTTGCAGGTGTGTTCTAAGGTACATTCCAAATGGGGCATTGTACTCTATGATGGGTCTGAAGAGTGATGCGTAGAGGGGCACAATTACCTCTTTTGATCTGGATGCAAATCCTTTTGTGATTAGGTGGGCCACACAGAAGGATTTACCACTTTGGCAATGTGATTTTCAAAGGAGAGATTACTATCTACTTCGGTCCCCAGATCCCTTATTATGTCTTCTGTATTTAGGGGGCTACCACCTATGTGGTAGTCTGTGGGTACTTTGTTATTTCCAAATGGGATGACTATGCACTTTTTGGCATTTAGGTTGAGGCCATGGTTTTGACACCATGTATCTGTCTCAGTGAGACCATTTTGGAGGATGTCTGTGTCAGCCGGGAGTCAATTACAGCCCCTAGTTTGCAGTTGTCTGTGAACTTGGTCAGCCATAGTCCTCATGTGCTTGCCTGTACCTCTGAAAAGTATATGCTGAACAGGAGGGGTCCTAGGACTGAGCCCTGGGGAATGCCACTTGTAACCGGTTTAGAGTCAGACCTAACTCCCGCAACTCTTATCATGTGGGTTCTGTCCGTGAGCCAGTTGGCAATCCATCTCATGATGTAGGGGGTTTATGTTCAGGCTGGTGAGCTTGTCTATAATACCAGAATGGGGAATGGTGTCAAAGGCCTTTGCGACATCTAGGTAGGCTGTGTGGCCCACCTTTTCCTCATCTATAGCCTTGGTAACTGTCTCAAAGAAGTCCACCAGGTTTAGGAGGCATGATCTGCCCTTAACAAAGCCGAACTGGGTAGGGCCCAGTGTTTGGAGGTTTCCAATGTCTCTGTTAATGAGATCCATGATGATGCACTCCATAGCTTTGCAGACCAAGCTAGTCAGGCTTATAGGGCGATAGTTCCCAGGGTCTGTTGTGGCTCCACCTTTGTGGAGTAGAATAACCGTTGCTGTGTGCCACTCTATGGGCACATAGCCTGTGGAGAGGCTGAGTTTGAACAGTGTGTTTAGGTGAGGGGTTAGTTCATCTTTGAGCTTGTGTAGGATGCAGCCTGGGACACCGTCCAGTCCCATTGATGCTGTGTTTTTGGCTTTGGAGAGGGTTGTTTTAACCTGAGTGTCTGTGATTTCAGGGCACTACATTCTTCTGGTATGGTTATGGGCCCTTTTGGGGGTGAGAAGAGATGAAGTTTGCACTTAACCTATCTGCCAGGATGCTGCTGGTTTCAGTTTGTTTGGTATATTTTGTGCCATTCTGCGATAACTCCGGGCATATCTGAGAATTGCCACTTAGATTCTTGACATAGCTAAAGAACGCCTTGTGGTTATCTTTGGAGTCCTTGGCAATTTTTCTTTCGAAGCTAGCCTTGAATGATTTTATGAGGGATCGTAGTTTCTTGCTGATACTGATAAAGGATGTCTTCCCTTCTTGGGATTTTACTCTTTTCTGTACTAGTTTCCTCCTTCTATTGTGTAGCTTGTTTATGGCAGGGGTCCATCAGACTGGTTTCCTTTTCTTGGAGGAGTGAGTCTTGGTTTTGCTTGGGATAGCATGATCCATGCATTCTTGTAGGTGCCCATAGAGTGCATTAGTAAAGGATTTTGCAGCTTGGGCAGCGTTATCCTTTAGCATGGGAACTTTGAAACTTTCCATCTCGGTCTTAAGTAAAGTGAAGTTTGCTTTTGAAAAGTTTTTCACGGTGGTTTCTTGGACCAGGGGTGGGGGTGGAATGTGGACATCCAGAGTGATTAGTATATGGTCAGATCTAACCAGTGAGGGTTTGACCTCCGGTGTGGAACACCGGTCGCCCATGTTGGTGATGACCAGGTTCAATATGTTGTCACCTCTGGTAGGGGTGTTGACCAGATGATCCAGGGCATTTGAGTTTATAAATTCTAGGAAATGTTGGGCAAGGGAGTTAGTACTTGAATAGTTCTCCCAGTTAATATTTGGGTAGTTGAAATCACCCAATATCAGGGTGTTTGGTAGGACTTTTATGTTTCCCAGTGTTTCCAGAAATGCGGAATGGGGGTCCTGGGACATGGTGGGTGATTTATAGCAAGCTACAATTTGAACTGCAGTTTTGCCCGTTGTTAGTTGCACGTGGATAATCTCTGTAGCATTGTGCTGTGCCACTAACCTGGAGGTGTGGGTATCCTTGACGAATATGGATACACCCTCACCTTTTGTATTTCGGTACAGGTTTTGTGGCCGAAATGTATGGTATGAGTTGTAGCGTGGTAGTGCTGGGGTGCTCTCTAGAGCATTAAACCAGGTTTCTGTTACTGCACATATATTGATTTTCTCCATGCTGAGGAGTGCCTCAAGTGCGTGCATTTTGAGGTTTAGACTTCTGGCATTGAGTGGCATTACCCTCAGTTTTTTATTACTTGTGCTATTTACGGGGGTGGGTTTGTCTTTTGAACCTTGCCTAAAAAAGGCACTATGAGGGTGGCAAAAGCCTTGGCCAGTATTCAAAACCCTAATGGTGACAGGTGCATGCCATCTCTAGTGTAGCAGTGTGGCTTGTCGAGCATGTCATCCCAGGCTGATAAACACTGGATCCCCTTTGAATGACACCAGAAACTTAGCCAATTGTTGAAATTGATAAATTTTTCTTTATACTGTGGTATCATTCTTCGTGAGGGTAGGATGCTACTCAGGATCAGGGTCATACCGGCCTGGGCTATGTGATCAGAGAGCTCTTCCATGTCTCTTTTCATGTAGTCCAGAGAGGTATGGCTCAGGTCATTCACACTAACATGGACAATGACAGAGTCATATTTGTACTTGTTCTAGAGTGACCTGAGTGCTTGTGTTATATGGCGGATCCTGGCGCCCAACAGGCAACTAACAGTGACCTTCTCCTTGTTCAGCCTAGTCAGTGGGACATCAGTGTGCCTGACTATAGAGTCACCTATTACTAGTGTGTTGGGTATGTTGTTTTGCCTTAAGGGCTGTGATTGCGTGGCACACTGGTTTTGTGAAGTTTGTGTTTCATGGTTTGTGTTGGGGGGTGGAGGTTGCTTGGATGTCTGCTTTGGAGGTCTCTGTTGCTTTTGCAGATTTTTATTTAGAGCCTCCGAGTATGTTTTCGTGTATTTATGTGTATTTTATGGTGCTGGTTTCACAGGTCTATGTGAGACTGGTGGTGTGATGCAAGTAATTCCCTTCTCCTCTTGACTGTCTGGTCCAGTCTTGGGTTGAGAGAGCTTATCCTCCAGTGTGGCTGTATAACTGCATCTCTCGCATGTATTAGTGTTTGGTTGTAGGAGGAGAGGGTTGTCTGTGCAGTTGTAACATTGCCTCAAAATGCCCAGATTCACCAGTTGGGCTGGAGAGTACATCTGAAACTGCCATTTGGACATGCCTGGATAGGTACAGTGAATTGTTTTACTGATTGGCTGGTAAGGTCAAATAGAGAGCCTTGTCCTTCTCTACAATACAGGGGGGTCTAGTGCTAAGGTTTATTAGTGCTTGATATGAGTTTTGAGCAAGTGCCGGGCTGAGAAGTGAATGGTTTGAGTGCTTAAGTTGAAAGTTTGTCTAGTTCCAAGGGAAAAACTGAAGAGCAGACTTTGTGGAGCTGGGAACAGTTATACCCCAGCCAACCAGTGCTGCCCGGCATGCAAAACTGCGCTAATGCTCAGTTGCAGCAAATGTATAACTGCATTGCTGTGTAGTTAGACACCGTTTTACAATAAATTACAGCAAGTCTATTGTAATTGTTGTTAGAGCAGCCTTAGCTTGGCAGCCAGCAGTATGTAATCACACCTTACCAGCCAATCAGTAAAACAGTTCACTGTACCTATCCAAGGCATTGTCACATACCTTAACGGTACTATTGCTTTTCTTCTTTGTATTCCTAAGTCCACTTCTTAGTTGTTATTGTCTTTGCCATTCTGGCCTGACTCAAGGCTAAAAAAGGGTCCCTGGACCATTTCATTTACCCAATTAGCAAAATAAAAATAAAATAAAAATACAGCTCAGCCCAGTTACAGCACAAGTTGTGGTTGTCTTCATTGTGCCATGATAGTGCAGCTCCAACATAGAAGGCATCCAGTTTTGACAATGCTGCCTCGCAGTCATCTCTGTGCTGCCAAGCTAATGCTGCTATAACATCAATTACAAAAGACTTGCTGTCATTTATTGTAAAATGGTGTCTAACTACACAGCAATGCACTTGCTGTGCAATGTGTATATCTTTGCTGCAGCTAAGCATTTGCCTTTGCATTGCAGTAATACCTTTATTAATGCTACGCTAGTGTACTGGCTTCACAGCCATACAAAGTACACCCTTGTTACCCTACATTTCATCTTGTTCCCTGTACCTTCAATGGAATGAAACACACAAGCTTTGGCTCAACAAAACCCACACAGTTTGTTTTATTTATTTGCAGGGGCAAGCCCTTTGTAGCCCCTGATCCCTTAGTAAGTAACTCCACGTTACACAGCCATGCAGGAAAGCTCACACAAAAGGAGACACCGCAGACACGCAAACAGAAACTGCAAAGGCAATGATTCCACACAGGGACTTCAGCACGTGGGAAATGAACTGAAGCACCTGGGAAATAAACTGGGCAGTGTTTGTGTACAGAGTCAAATCACAGTTTAAACCCCTCCCATTTTACATCTGAGCAAATGAAAAGCAGCTCATTGTGAATATGGCAGCAAACTGCATTCGCTGAACACGAAAACAAATTTAACAACAGTGTACAGCAAATTACTGCACGTACAACTGTTCGGGACTTTATCAACTATAGCTAACTGATCTAAGTCACAACTAATTAAAAAACAAACATTATACAATGAAACAATGTCTTCGCAGGGGAGACCCACTGCTCCAGCATTTAAGGGGGATGTGCTCTCTACAGCTCTGTATCTCTGTATATACTAACGCTGCCATCACAGAACATTTTAAACAAGTAGAATTCTCTTCATGCAAGTAACAACAAATGCACAAAAGTACTTGTACAAAACATGAAGATAATGTTTTTGCAGGATGGTGCAAGCCCTCCTTCACCCCTCACTCGGGGAAGTCTGTCCCCTCCCCACATGAGAAGTTCTAACCCCACAGTTCCCTGCATATCTAATCACACTAACTCAATGCTTCTACAACAGGGTACAAGGGAAAATTCCTAATCCCTGCTTTACTAACACAGGTTTCACTTAGCAGTGATCCAAACAATTGAGACGTGAGATCACTACTGCAATAATCTGTATCACCAGACCATTGACCACTGCAATACAAATCACTCCTCTTACACACAAATTTCTTTCGAATGCCAATTAATGTTGCATCAAGAAGACACTAGCTTGCTCAAACTGCACTGTATCATTTCTTCTTAATAATTCAACTATCATCATTCAGTTCTATCAAATCAGCATGCTTTATGCAACAGCATTGTTTTCTGACAATTTCTTACCTTTGACAGTGAGATGAAATATCTGACGCTTAACTGTACCATTAAACTTGACCTTGACTTTGTATGCACCGCTGTCTGTCAGCTGCAGCTTATTAATCTGTAGTGTGCCATCTGCTGCGTTCAGGTTCAACCTTGATTCATTCTTTTCTGTTTTGTAACTCACAGAACCATTTTTTCCAAGTAGTGCGATTGTCACTTCTGGTGAGCATTTCCCAAATATCCATTTAATCTCATCAAACGGCTCATTTGAACTTGACAAACGTAGTTGAATTGACTCTTCCTCTCTACCAGTCACATTTTTTGTGGAACTTTCTGCAATGTTCAAACATGAAATAAAAAAAAAGTTGACATAGGATACATTAACTATTCCTCAGTCTCAATTTATTATACATAATCCTTTAGTTTACAAGCTGACACAATTTCTTTTTCTTTTTTGCTTGTTAGTTTGTTTTAGGAAAGGGTATATCATAGAATGGGTTAAGGAAATTGAATTACAAATGTCGTGATGAATCTGTTTCATTAGTTTCCCACTTACATAATTACATGATCGTCCGATGTTATACAAACTCCTTATATACTCACACTGCCCATGAAAACTGACTAGTGTACCTTAAAAAAGGCCCTTTTAATCAGGATTTTTCAAATTATTGAGTTGGGGATAATTGTTAACAGTTTTAAGAATATGAGTGCCAAGACCAAACCTTTCGGGGGGGGGGGGTCCTGCAATAGCAGATGATCATACAACAAAAAAACAGATGCCAGTCCAATCAGGATCCTCACAAAGGAATTTTTTTTTTTAACAGAATCTTATGAAGATAGAGCCCAAAGATCTAAGCCTTCGGTCATAGCACTGTCTACTAGGCAGACAGATGATAAAAGTAATATATTTATTTCATCACCCATAAAAAGGACACCAAAAAGCTTTTTTTTTTAGAGGGTGGGCTGTTTCCCCTGCTCAACACTGTTAAGTCTGGGGTCACTGACCCCACACAGTTCGGCTTCGTCAAGGGCAGATCATGTCTTCTGAACCTGGTGGACTTCTTTGAGACAGTTACTCAGGCTAGAGATAAGGGAAAGGAGGTACAAACGGCTTACATTGCTAAAGCATTTGACACCATTCCCCATTTGGGTATTATTGATAAACTCACCAACCTGGGCATAAACCCTTACGTCACAAGATGGATCGCAAACTGGCTCTCAGACAGATCCCACAAAGTAAGAGTAGCGGGATCTATGTCCGAATCCAGGCCAGTAACGAGCGGTGTGCCTCAGGGCTCTGTCCTGGGGCCCCTCCTGTTTGGCATATACTTCTCAGAAGTACAGGCAAGCACTGATGGGCTGTGGCTGACCAAGTTTGCGGATGACTGCAAACTGGGTGCTATAACAGAGTCTCCGGCCGACATGGATATCTTCCAGAAGGGCATTAACGAGACTGATTCATGGTGTCAAAGCCATGGTCTCAAGCTAAATGCTAAAAAATGTGTAGTAATCCCCTTTGAAAAAAACAGAGTACCCGCAAACTACCACATAGGAGGCAACCCCCTGAAATCTGAAGTAGTAATAAGGGATCTAGGGACCCAAGTAGATAGTCAGCTTTCCTTTGATAACCATGTTGCCAAGGTGGTTAGAAAATCCTTCTATGTGACCCATCTGATCACGAAAGAGCTCGCATCAAGATCTAAGGATGTAGTGGTGCCCCTCTACTCTTCCCTCATCAGACCCATTATTGAGTACAATGCACCAATTGGAATGTACCTGGCTAGGCATCTCCAGCAGCTGGAGAGACCACAGAGGTACCTCACTAAGAGGATTACTGGCCTCAAACAGTTGCCCTATGCAGCAAGATTGAAAAAACTAAGGCTTTTTTCTGTTGCAAACCGCCTTCTCAGAGGCGATCTCTGTCTAACATACTGAGCCATGTCCAACCCAGAACTGTTGAACATGCTCCATCTTAGCAAAACCAAATCCACTTGAGCTACATGATCTAGGGATATAAACCTCAGCACAACAATGAATAGAACATGCTGGTGAGATAGATTCCCTTCGCAAAGACTTCCCTTGCTATGGAACAAGGTCCCGATCTACATAAGACAGAGCCCCTCACTATCACTCTTCAAGAGGATCCTTGATGAGTGGATGGGTAACAGAAAGTTCACACCAGGGATCACACCAACAGCTCTACTAGATAGGGGCCAAGGGTACTAGCTGCTAGTACAAGGGTCTAGGGAACTAACCAAAGGGGTGGTGAATACTGTACAATGTGGCTGGGCTAATATATGCCTTCGGGCAGATAGCCCAGTATCTACCTATGAACCTATGAACTGCACATTTAGAGTAAATAGCAATGCCTCTTATACCAACCCTATCCTCTGACTGAATTTCTGTATCCTGCTGTCAGCCTCATTACATCTTCCAGTTTTCTTGTAAGTTAGACTGATTTAACTTATCACTGCAACTCTGTTGTGACTAAGTGGGCAGTAATACTCTTGTATAGGTAGTTAGGTGTACAGCAGACAGTGCGAGGAATCACTGGGGCTGCCTGTTGTGAATAAGTGGACAGTAATACTCTTGTATAGGTAGTTAGGTGTACAACAGACAGTGCGAGGAATCACTGTGGCTGCCTGTTGTGAATAAGTGGACAGTAATACTCTTGTATAGGTAGTTAGGTGTACAGCAGACAGTGCGAGGAATCACTGTGGCTGCCTGTTGTGAATAAGTGGATAGTAATACTCTTGTACAGTTAGTTAGGTGTACAGCAGACAGTGTAAGGAATCACTGGAACTGCCTGTTGTGAATAAGTGGACAGTAATACTCTTGTATAGGTAGTTAGGTGTACAGCAGACAGTGTAAGGAATCACTGTGGCTGCCTGTTGTGAATAAGTAGATAGTAATACTCTTGTATAGGTAGTTAGCTGTACAGCAGACAGTGTAAGGAATCACTGTGGCTGCCTGTTGTGAATAAGTGGATAGTAATACTCTTGGATAGTTAGTTAGGTGTACAGCAGACAGTGTAAGGAATCACTGGAACTGCCTGTTGTGACTAAGTGGACAGTAATATTCTTGGAAAGGTAGTAAGGTGTATAGCAGACAGTGCGAGGAATCACTGTGGCTGCCTGTTGTGAATAAGTGGACAGTAATACTCTTGTATAGGTAGTTAGGTGTACAGCAGACAGTGCGAGGAATCACTGTGGCTGCCTGTTGTGAATAAGTGGATAGTAATACTCTTGGATAGTTAGGTGTACAGCAGACAGTGTAAGGAATCACTGGAACTGCCTGTTGTGACTAAGTGGACAGTAATATTCTTGGAAAGGTAGTAAGGTGTATAGCAGACAGTGCGAGGAATCACTGTGGCTGCCTGTTGTGAATAAGTGGACAGTAATACTCTTGTATAGGTAGTTAAGTGTACAGCAGACAGTGCGAGGAATCACTGTGGCTGCCTGTTGTGAATAAGTGGATAGTAATACTCTTGTATAGTTAGTTAGGTGTACAGCAGACAGTGTAAGGAATCACTGGAACGGCCTGCTGTGAATAAGTGGACAGTAATACTCTTGCATAGGTAGTTAGGTGTATAGCAGACAGTGTAGGAATCACTGAGACTGACTGTTGTGATTAAGTGGATAGTAATACTCTTGTGTAGGTAGTTAGGTGTACAGCAGACAGTGCAAGGAATCACTGTGGCTGCCTGTTGTGACTAAGTGGGCAGTAATACTCTTGTATAGGTAGTTAGGTGTACAGCAGACAGTGTAAGGAATCACTGTGGCTGCCTGTTGTGAATAAGTGGATAGTAATACTCTTGTATAGGTAGTTAGGTGTACAGCAGACAGTGCAAGGAATCACTGTGGCTGCCTGTTGTGACTAAGTGGGCAGTAATACTCTTGTATAGGTAGTTAGGTGTACAGCAGACAGTGTAAGGAATCACTGTGGCTGCCTGTTGTGAATAAGTGGATAGTAATACTCTTGTATAGGTAGTTAGGTGTACAGCAGACAGTGTAAGGAATCACTGGAACTGCCTGTTGTGACTAAGTGGACAGTAATATTCTTGGAAAGGTAGTTAGGTGTATAGCAGACAGTGTAGGAATCACTGAGACTGACTGTTGTGATTAAGTGGATAGTAATACTCTTGTATAGGTAGTTAGGTGTACAGCAGACAGTGCGAGGAATCACTGTGGCTGCCTGTTATGAATAAGTGGATAGTAATACTCTTGTATAGGTAGTTAGGTGTACAGCAGACAGTGCGAGGAATCACTGTGGCTGCCTGTTGTGAATAAGTGGATAGTAATACTCTTGGATAGGTAGTTAGGTGTACAGCAGACAGTGTAAGGAATCACTGTGGCTACCTGTTGTGAATAAGTGGATAGTAATACTCTTGTATAGGTAGTTAGGTGTACAGCAGACAGTTCGAGGAATCACTGTGGCTGCCTGTTGTGAATAAGTGGATAGTAATACTCTTGTATAGGTAGTTAGGTGTACAGCAGACAGTGCGAGGAATCACTGTGGCTGCCTGTTGTGAATAAGTGGACAGTAATACTCTTGTATAGTTAGTTAGGTGTACAGCAGACAATGCGAGGAATCTCTGGGGCTGCCTGTTGTGACTAAGTGGACAGTAATATTCTTGGAAAGGTAGTTAGGTGTATAGCCGACAGTGTAGGAATCACTGAGACTGACTGTTGTGATTAAGTGGATAGTAATACTCTTGTATAGGTAGTTAGGTGTACAGCAGACAGTGCGAGGAATCACTGTGGCTGCCTGTTGTGACTAAGTGGACAGTAATACTCTTGTATAGGTAGTTAGGTGTACAGCAGACAGTGCGAGGAATCACTGTGGCTGCCTGTTGTGAATAAGTGGACAGTAATACTCTTGTATAGTTAGTTAGGTGTACAGCAGACAGTGCGAGTAATCACTGGGGCTGCCTGCTGTGACTAAGTGGATAGTAATACTCTTGGATAGGTAGTTAGGTGTACAGCAGACAGTGTAAGGAATCACTGTGGCTGCCTGTTGTGAATAAGTGGATAGTAATACTCTTGGATAGGTAGTTAAGTGTACAGCAGACAGTGTAAGGAATCACTGTGGCTGCCTGTTGTGAATAAGTGGATAGTAATACTCTTGGATAGGTAGTTAGGTGTACAGCAGACAGTGCGAGGAATCACTGTGGCTGCCTGTTGTGAATAAGTGGACAGTAATACTCTTGTATAGGTAGTTAGGTGTACAGCAGACAGTGCGAGGAATCACTGGGGCTGCCTGTTGTGAATAAGTGGATAGTAATACTCTTGTATAGTTAGTTAGGTATACAGCAGACAGTGTAAGGAATCACTGGAACTGCCTGTTGTGAATAAGTGGACAATAATACTCTTGTATAGGTAGTTAGGTGTACAGCAGACAGTGCCAGGAATCACTGTGGCTGCCTGTTGTAAATAAGTGGACAGTAATACTCTTGTATAGGTAGTTAGGTGTACAGAAGACAGTGCGAGGAATCACTGTGGCTGCCTGTTGTGAATAAGTGGATAGTAATACTCTTGGATAGGTAGTTAGGTGTACAGCAGACAGTGCGAGGAATCACTGTGGCTGCCTGTTGTGAATAAGTGGATAGTAATACTCTTGGATAGGTAGTTAGGTGTACAGCAGACAGTGCGAGGGATCACTTTGGCTGCCTGTTGTGAATAAGTGGATAGTAATACTCTTGGATAGGTAGTTAGGTGTACAGCAGACAGTGCGTGGAATCACTGTGGCTGCCTGTTGTGAATAAGTGGACAGTAATATTCTTGGAAAGGTAGTTAGGTGTACAGCAGACAGTGTAAGGAATCACTGGAACTGCCTGTTGTGTCTATGTGGACAGTAATATTCTTGGAAAGGTAGTTAGCTGTACAGCAGACAGTGTAGGAATCACTGAGACTGACTGTTGTGATTAAGTGGACAGTAATACTCTTGTATAGGTAGTTAGGTGTACAGCAGACAGTGCGAGGAATCACTGGGACTGCCTGTAGTGACTAAGTGGATAGTCATACTCTTGGACAAGTAGTTAGGTGTACAGCAAGCAGTGCGAGGAATCACTGGGACTGCCTTGGACATTAACAGGGATCAGTCAGCGTGACAGATGTTATTCAGCTGTTTCACTTAATTTATACTGATGCAGGGTTATGGTTAAGTGGGGTGACCTTTCTATTTTAGTTTGTTAACAGTATAATACATAGACAATGGTTATTATACTCAGACTGTACTGACATGATTTCTGTAATTTATTTAATTCTGGAGTTTAATTATTATTAATTAGTCTAGAATTAAATGCTTTTGATTAAGGAGCTGGGCAGCTTATTGAGAAATGTGGATGTGGAAATTAAGCAGTTTATGTCACTCAGTCTGACCACATTTGTTATTAGTAAATGAACAAGCTGAATACTAAGGAATAACGAGTCAGCGTTAGTAAAGGGATGTAGATGGATGATACTTTTATTTCTTATAGGTTCTTAGGTGTTTACTAGTCTAATGACCACAAGGGCCTTTTTAAGCCTAGCCATGCATCCCAAATCTCTGACAAGTTCTGATCCCCTTGATAAATGTAAGCAGAGGCTTGGGAGATGAAACATTTACAAGCAGACGCCTGGGAGATGAACCTTTAGAGACGTAGGTGCCAAAGCATGGATGAATTTCCTGTCCCCCATCCACTTGTCCAAGTTACACAAATTGATCATGATCTTGCTCACCCATAGCACATACAACCTTCTAAGCCCCCCTCCCAATGATTCCTGCTCAGGATCATGATCTTGCTCGCCCATAGCACATACAACCTTCTGTCTAAGCTCCCCTCCTGATGATTCCTGCTCAGGATCACAATCTTGCTCACCCATAGCACATACAACCTTCTATCTAAGCCCCCCTCCCAATGATTCCTGCTCAGGATCATGATCTTGCTCGCCCATAGCACATACAACCTTCTGTCTAAGCTCCCCTCCTGATGATTCCTGCTCAGGATCACAATCTTGCTCACCCATAGCACATACAACCTTCTGTCTAAGCCCCCCTCCCAATGATTCCTGCTCAAGATCATGATCTTGCTCACCCATAGCACATACAACCTTCCGTCTAAGCTCCCCCTCCCAGTGATTACTTCATCTCTTCTGAAATCTAGTGAGAAGAGCTAAAGCCATGGTAGTGTCTAGTGATATTCTCTCTCCATCCCATGCACCTTTCCGTTGAGTTTCCTCTGGACTCCCAGCAGTCTAATATTCCTTTCCTTATATGACCTGCAGAACTGCACAAAGCTGATGAGGCACTGGTACATCAGGAGTACTTCATCTTTGATTCTGGAACCTATGGTCCAGTCTAGGTATGACTAACACCCTCAAATCCTCTTCCTGCTCTGTTGCCATCTGTTCCAGTCCCTCAGTTGATACTTCATACCAGTGTTGATGTGATAAAAGGGCAGTGCTCTGCAACTCTCTACACGTTGAACCTCAAATGCCCCGCCCCTTTCCTATCCAACTCTCAGTATTTCCAAATCCTTCCTTAGACTCTCCACTCCCTACATATTCCCCACTGGCTGCAGCTAACACTGTGCCATATAAGAGGATGATCGTCTTCTTTGCCTCCTTAGATGTTAGAATTTGGAAGGAAAGATCTGGAAATGTTCTCCAACAAGTCTCTTTCTTTGGTACCAGAAACATTCTGGAATAGAAGCATTTACTGCTTTGATTTAATGCCTAGGAAACCTAGAGGAAAAAAATGTGACTGGTTTGAAAGGTGGAGATGAACTTCTCTGAAAGAAGTTTCTTGTATCCAGTACCATCTGAAACCCTGCTGAACCAACCTTAACACCCATGAGTCTGTCACAATCTGCTACCAAAGGGGAATGTATAGAACTAGTTATTGGAATAGGTTTTGAGAGACTGCTATGGGGGGCATACCAGCATATTAATTAAGAGCATGTAGATTGTCCCTCTTTTGTAAATTATCCTTGTTTCTTATTGTTCCCCTCATGCCATCTCTTTCTGTTCCTCTGTTTAGGCTGAGAAGGCAGGGTTTACTTGTTTGGTTTCCAAGGCATGAAAGACAATTTGTAAAAGTGTGAGGTGAGGCTGAAAAATCTTAGGAACTCACTGAATTAATTTCTTCCCTCATCATATTGTTTGAGTACCCGAACAGCAGTTGGGCCAAATAAAACCTTCTTATCTAAAGCTGAATTCAAAATTTCAGAGCTGATCTCATCATACAATGTTTTCATTTGTACCCCAGCATACATCCCCAAAACAGTACCTGAAGTAGAATGCCGACACTGTATTTGCACAATCATACATACTCCCTAACGCATGTTTAGATACTTCCGAAATGTAAGAAACAAGAGCATTGACATAAGCACTGCTTTCAGGGGCAAGAGTGGTAGCCGTGTCCCTTCAACTGCCAATACAAAAAAGCACAAACTTCCACATATGGGTCTGACAGTTAAGTATTCTATACCCCAAAGAGGAAGATGAAACAATTCTGTTACCAAATCTGTCCATAATCTTCCCCCGTTTGTCCACTGTGGAATGGCTGAATGATACCAATAGCCTGTTCCTTGCTGCAATATATGTTGATATTGCTGCACGGTCCCACCTAAGGTGAAAAAACAAACACTTGTTAACTGGAGGTAAAGCCTATCTGCTTTTTTGGGGGACGGAATATTGTGAATCAGTGTTGTTGTTACACGCAGCATCATATACATCCCCCAGGGCGGACACTAGAAGAGTAGCATTAGAGTTACAATGAGGTATGCCCACTTGTAACATATCACAATATCACCTCAGTTCAGGGGAACACCCATTGGTTCCCATAAAAACATCTCATTCATCCTTGCAATAATATGAGAAAAAGGAGGTTGTGAGGACCAGTTTCCTCAGTAACAAAATTTTGGGTTTGTGAGTCTGCAGGACAGGAAACTTGTCTCTAAATCAGAATCACCTGACACGTCTTCCACAGGAATATTCTGACCAACCTGATTTACAGGTGCTGAAATTTACAGACCTGGACTGACTGTAACAATTTTTTGGCTAAGATAAGAAAATCACATTTTCTTATAGATAATTAGTTCCGTTAGGTCCTTTCCAAAGACAAGGATGGGGGAAGGTGGGAAGGAAGTTAAGGAAGAAGGACAATGGACAGCATAGATGCATAGTTTTGGTCAGTACATAACTTTTATATCTGATGTTGTCATTTGACTCATTCCTCAATGAATGAGACAGTCTTCATCTACGATTACCTTGGGTGGCCCACATGGAAGGACTTCTGGAGCACCGCAGAAATGAATGATGCTCTGTTCTTGGAGACGATATCTAATTTGTAATGAGAAATAAAAGTATGAGCATTAGACCAAGTGGCAGCTGTACAAATGTCATCAATGGATGCTCTGACCCAAAAAGCAGCTGATGTAGCCACTGACCTAGTTGAATGAGCTTTTGGTTGTCTTGGTAAAGTTTTTCTCTCAAGGAATAAACATAGAAAATACAATCTGTTATCCATTTAGCTAGAGTACTTTTTGAAGCTGGCTTTCCCATCTTGTTATTTGAAAATGAGACAAACAACTGATCATTTTTTTCTAAATTCCTTAGTCCTCTGAAGGTAAAAGCAAAATTGCCTAAAGATGTCTAAGAAATGAAGGGTATATTCTCATTTATTGTCAAAATTTGGAAAGAAAACTGGTAGGTTGATGACTTGATTGATGTTTGATTCAGAGGCCACTTTTGGTACAAAAGAAGTATTAGAGTGTAGGCTAATTCCTTCCTTGTGAAAATTTAAATAAGGTGGTTTTGCAGATAGTACATTATATTCTTCTTGCTGAAGTGATAGCCACCAAAATGAACGTTTTCCAAGTTAGAAACTTAAGGTCTACTTTAGCTGAAAGCTCAAGCGGTGGGTGTACCAATGTCTGTAATACCAAGGTGGAGTGGGATCTCAAATTGGAGGTCTAAGCAAAAATGTACCTTTTAGGATAGCCTTACATAACTTAGTTGAAACTGAAGGAGAAACATTGTCTCCATTGTGGTAGTTGGAGATAGCTGCCAGCTGCACTTTAATGGTGGAAAAAATATGCACTGGTTTGAAAAATGGAGGCAAGGAAATCTAAAATAGCCGGGAGAGCAGCAGTGAAAGGATCTAAGTCTCTCTGATGAACCCACAAAGAAAATCTTTTCCATTTGCTCTTATAAATCTTCCTAGTTGAGGGTTTGTGGGATGAGAAAAGAATTTGACGAACTGTGAATGGAAGCCTGGAATATCTAGCTATCAGTGGAACTGGAGAACCATGCAGTCAATTTGAGGCCAGTAGTGTCCGGATGAATCATCCCTGCATTTGTGGCAGGAGATCTGAAGTGGGATCCACTGTCCAGGATGGACATGCTAGATGAGACCATAAGAAGGGGAACAATATCTGCCAAGGCCAGTAGGGGGCAATGAGGATTATGTTACTCTTCAACTGATGCACTTTCTGAAGAAACTTGGGTATTAGAGGCAGGGGAAGGTAAGCATAAAGGAGACTGGAGGGCCAAACGTGGACTAGAGTACTGACTGAATGAGGGGCCACTCATGAAGCATCAGGATGGTCCTGCTGAGCTTGTCTGCTAATATGCTGGATCTCCTGGGAATGTGCCTCGCTACCAGAAAGCAGTTGGAGATCACCCATTACCAAGACCTCACTGCTTCTCGGCACAGGGGATAGGATCTGGTTTCCTCCTGTTTGTTGATGTACCAGGCTAGTGACATGTTGTCCGTCTGAATAGCAATAGTTCCTAGTGGAAGAGAGCTATGTAGGGCCTGCAATGCTAGAAGCACCGTTGTCATCTCTAAAACATTTATATGCAAACTGGTGTTTTCTTGGGACCATGTGCCTTGAACTGTCCAGTAATACACCCCCAACTAGGAGGCATTCGTGATCAATGTGGAATTCGGGGAAGGAAGAATAAATGGGCATCCTTGACAAATCTCTTTGGAGCGTATCCACCACAATAGAGATTTTCTACAAACTTGAGATAACTTTATTGAATGTAATAGAGACTGTTGATGAAGAGACCATTGCACTGCTAGGGTCCATTGAACAATTCTCATACGGAGATAAGCAGTGGGTATTACAGTTATTGCAGCAGCCATTGACCCTAGGGCTTTAAGCACTATTCTTGCTGGGGGAGAAAGATGAAAAAGAACCTGACTAACATGCGATTTCAAAGTAAGAATTCTGTTTTGAGGCAGAAGAGCTAGGTTACCGACTGTGTCTAGATGAGCCCCTATACATTCCAAGACTTGAACTAGTTGAGGTTGTGACTTTGCCAGATTTATTGTAATCCCCAGAGATTAAGATAAATGGAGTGGGTAATCTCTGTCCTTTTCCAGAAGATGCCTTGTTGGTGTGGTAAGGAAACAGTCATCAAAATAAGGAAACATTCTGAATCCACTCAGTCTTAGATGAGCTGCTAAAACTACCATGCATATGGTAAACACCCTAGAGCAGGAGTGTCCAACCTGCGGCCCGCATGCGGCCCTCAGAGCTCTTCCATGCGGCCCGCGACCCTTAAATTTAAATTTAATTTTAATTTAACTTTTTTTCCGTGTGTTTACACGTTTGCGTACTTTTGCTGTTCTGCGCATGCGCCAACTTCCGTTTTTTCATACCAGCGTCACTCCGCTAGTATGCGCATGCGCGAAAACACCGTTTGGTCGTTTTTTATAGTTCTGGTAAAGCTGAAGGAAGGAGCGAGATCGTGGAGAGAGGATTTATTTTATTTCACTGTTACACTACATTGCATAGCAAAAGGTAAGGTAAGTAATTTTAATAAGATCTTTTTAACTTGTTTGGAATACGTCTCTAGTAGATGGTAAGACGTTGCTATAGTCAGCGTATTTAGATCTTGGCCCCACAACAATATGCAGCCCCCGGTTTTCGCTGCTGTTCAGTTGTTACAGATGACAGTACGGTTGTTGAGGCTGCTAGTTCACAGAGCAAAGGATATTTTTTGTAGGTTTATTTCAACAGTGACTGAAAGTTGTACTTTGGCAGCATTTTCTTTGACTCAGGGCATTGAATGATGGAAGATGCAGAGATGTATGATGCTGTGTGTCTTTGGCGAGGTCAGGTAAGCTTTGGTGGAGTGGTAGCATACCTTTCCAAATTTTTGCATCGTATGTTTGGTTTGTTTCTCATAAAATTTGTGGGTATTTTTGCATATCAGTGAGGAATGAAGTCTGAAAATTACAGAAATATGAGTTTCAGACTTCATATCATGCAGGAAATGCATTCTAGCACAAAAAGTGTTGTTATAGCAACTTTATTAAGTTTATTAAAGCGATGTTTAAAACCTGTTCCTATTTTTGGGCTATTGTCTCCCATTATATTAGTCTTTGTCCAGATTTTTTTGTGCTTAGAAGTTGAGGCGTATGAATAAGAAATGAAGCTGTATTATGTTCAGATCCTGAATTGACTTGCATGATGTTTTTGTGCAAGGGGTCCACATGCCATGCTTCAGTGTATTTTCAGCAGTGGTGAATTGGTAGTCTGAAGCCATAAATATGTTTGAATGTGTGACTCGTGCTTTTCTGGTGTAATCTTGGGATGTTCTTTTTACCACATCTTGTTGTTTAATATGAAATGGTCAATTCTTTTTAATACATTTTAAGTACTTCCTGAGGTGATTCTTTAGCTATGGAGTAGTCGCTCTTTGTAGTGGTAAAGGCAGTTTTGCAAAAGTAGTATATTTACTGGTCAGACAATAAGAGTTACTCAGTGATGGATGCATTAATTTATCACTTTAATTGTAATAACAAGCTCACACTAACCATTTAACGCAGTGGGCTTTTAAAAATATAAACCAGTGTAGATGGAGTGATTAAAAGTATGTTTTTGGCAATGAAATGTGCACATTTTTATACTGAGTCTCCCATGCGGTTTTAGTTTTTAAGAGCTGACACTGGAGAGTTTTTATTTTTGTGGGTGTAACAAGTAAATTAGCTCTGATGGTGAGGCACATAATCTGCTTGCATGAATGCACTAATGCTGTCTGCAATGTTTTTTTATTAAGTTACAGCAGTGTGTTTTCCATATGTATGTATTCATTTTATTTTTATTAATGTGCAAGTCATTTTACCGGACATCTGCAGGATACTTGCTAGAGTGAAGAGGAAGAGCTTCTAGTCTAGTGCTTGACATGTACATTTCATGATTCTCTTGTCTTGGTCTCTCGTAGATGTTCTGAGATTTTGTCATTAACATCCTCCGCTTGGGCTTGTCTTAGATCTGGTGTACTGGACTAAATTCTGAAATTAGACAAAAATCACTCATTGTTAACGTTTGAAAGTTAATATTTGAAGCATCAATCACACTGGTGTAACATCTAACTACCATAGCAAATGCCCCCCCCCCCCCCACCTTTCATTGCCTTCTTTCCACTTCAAACCTTGTGGCAGTTAAATTACTGAGCTTTGCTTTGTGTCTTTCTTGTTAGGTCACCATATCCATAGTCACTGTGCTTGGGTGTAGTGGTTCTTGTTAGCTGTCCAGGAGGATAGAGCACATTTGTTAGAATGCATCCCCCCCGGCCAACACAGCACTGGATCATGCAGAGAATGGCCAGACCACAGAGCAAGACAAGCACTGTATACCGTGTATGGATGCTAGTGATCAGGAAGACCTAAACTGGCAGTATCAACCCCCCCAAGCATCACTGCAGTACAGGAGAGACTGTCACTTGTATGTACCTCAGGCAGTGAATCAGTTTAATGTCATCCATCTTGTACTCTGAGCTACCAACAATAGAAAGAAAATAAAACAGACAGTCATGTTCCATTCTGTATTTGTTTTTTGGAGCATGCGTGTGTGTGTGTGTGTGTGTGTGTGTGTGTGTGTGTGTGTGTGTGTGTGTGTGTGTGTGTGTGTGTGTGTGTCTGTCTGTCTGTCTGTCTGCAAGAGTGTTGGGGTAGGTTTCCCTAAGTATCATAATATAATCTATGATACCGGATATGGTTCAATTTACAGGAGTCTGTGAAAGGGTAGATGTTGTGACATAATTATTAAAACTACACTTGCACGTTTCCTTCTTATTATTTTATTTCACAGACTGACATTGATTGCTTGGTACTCACCTGTGTCAGTCGTGATGATTATTTACACTAGCGCTTGGATTTACCTCCGTGATGCTTTGAAGGGGTCTGAGTTTCGTTGGCAGTGAGAAAATCCCATGGGGGAGTATAAAGGTTGTTTATTATTGTTATTATTATGGAAAATTGAAGCATTCCACTGTTCAGAGAGTGATACTCTGAACTGGGTGGCTGCCTGCATATGACTATTTGACCTTGGAAAGCTAACCACATCCCAGGATCTTTCTTCCTTTTTTTTTGTAATTAATGTGTGTGTTACATATGAAGTGACAGCAGATGAGAAGATATTTACAGTAAATCGCTCTTGTAGTTGGAGGAAGATGACAAGGCATTTTTTGTTTTCTTTACTTGAAGTTATAGATGACACTACCAACACTGTTTTTGATGTAACATGCAAGTTGTATGCATGTATAAGTATGTCGCTGGGCAGGGGAGTATAGATGCGTATCGGAGGGATGTCTGCTGCTGCTGTTTATAAAATAATTTCCTTTACATTGCTGCATTGTAAGACATGTTCCAGGCTTAGTGAATGCAAGGATGCAGGCTGCTTTAGAACATCATTAGAATGAGATATTGAATTTTAGGGCAAATATTATGCATTTATTAATTTATTTATTGTTCAAATTCACCTACAATACAGCCACATTAGTCCTCATAAACCCGGGTTGTTTTTTTTTTTGCTCTTCAGTTAATGTGAGACCTTTTTTTTATTTTTTTTTATTTTTTTTTTTTTTTTGCTCTTCAGTTTTTTTTTTTTTGGTCCTCACTTGCCGTTTGGCCCCCAGACCATTTCTGTTGACTCAATGTGGCCCTTGCAACTGAAAAGGTTGGACACCCCTGCCCTAGAGGCTATGGTGAGACTGAAGGGCAGGGCTCTGCACTGGTAATGACTAGCTTCCAGCCAGAAGTGTAGATATCTTCGAGAGCGACTGTTCCTTTTCATGTGATTACTACAAGTCTTGAAGATCTACAGAGCACATTCAGTTGTACTTCTGAAGGAGAGGTAGAATGGACTGAACTGTGACCATCCGGTATTTGGAATATTTTACAAACTGGTTCAGATAACTGAAATCCAGAATGGGTCTCAGGTCCCCTGTTTTCTTTGGCACAAAAAAAGAGTCTTCAGTAAATTCTGATTGTCTTTGGTCTGGGGGGTCCTCTTGGATGGCTCTTGTCCAGCAGCTTTTGAATCTGTAGAGCAGCTAACACCCTCTGATTGGGTGAAACATCAGGGAGACATTTTCTTTTCCTTTAGGGAATTTGTAAAAAGGGAATGAAATATCCTCTGGATATGATCCTTTGTACCCATAAATCTTTTGTGTTGGCTATCCAGGCTTTTGGGTGCAAGGAAAAGCACCCCCAACTGCCTCCATAGAGGGACAGTTGGGCAACCATTCAGGAGCATTGAAAGGATCTGTCCGAGAAAGAATCTCGAGACCCTTGATTCTGCAGACCCCCTCTGCTGTGATGGTGGTATCTCCCATTGCAGTTATTTCTCCTTGTGCCGCTGGGGAAAATTCTCTGCGTGACTCTTGGAAAGGTCCTTGAGGTTTCCAGAACCATGTCTTTTTACCACAGCAGTCATTCCTGGAAAAAGTTCTTTGGGGGGGGTAGAAGAGCAGATTCCCTCAACAGATAAGGTCTTTCTATCCTTCTCACTGCAGGAGAATGTCTCTTTAGCTATTAGCCCAAACAAGGAAGATCCATCAAAGGGAGCACTGATGACTTGACACCTTAAACGACTTCACGAAATTGAACAACTGCATCCAGGCATGTCACCTAATGGCTATGCCTGAACCAGCAGTCTGTTAGGAACCTTCAACTGTGCGAGAGATTAACCTCATAGACATGCTAGCAATGGATTGTAGGGTGGTCTGTCATGAGGAAAAGGACTTCTGTTCTTCTGTGGACATGGACCCTGAGGTAGAGTTAGACAGTTCCTTGACTAAGTCCCACTATAACCTAATAAAATACACCAAATAATTCAGTAACCATAAAGTAAAGGTTGCTGATGCATACACACGCTTCCCAAACCTGTCCAACTATCTGTTAGGAGGATGGACAGAGGAGTTCTACTCAGCCAGCTCCTTTTTAGTGGCTGCCGCAATGACCATGGCATCTACAGGAATACCCTTTGTCCAGTGTTATCTGTCAGAAGGAGCACTCAAAATCTTTTCTAGATGTTTTGGGAATCAGTTCTATGGACTCCAATTCTTTCCATGCTCTGCGGGAGACAAGATGAGGTAACCCAAGATGTAGATGGTCGAGACCTGAAGGCTTCTAAGAACACTGATTCTTCCAAGGAAGGGGTTTGGGAAGACCAACCAGCTTTCTGGCAAAGGATCTCTAAGATGTCTCCAAATGAGACCTCCTCAAGTGGAGATCTAAAGGGACCCTTCCCTTTCATCAAAATCAGTTTCTTCTATGGCAAATCCAAGTCCGTCCTCTTGCATGCCCTCTTCCAAGGAACCTCCTCAGTGGAATATTCCAGGGAGGTATTGGAAGAGACAGAGAGTTCCCTGGTGTAACCTGCATGGAAGCTTATCTGGGCTGGCTGTCCCTGAAGTGTAGGATGAGAAGACTCAGACACGGGATCCAAAGAGAGAATGGGGCATGGATCTGAAGAAAGGAGAGTCAAACCCACTCTGGGATGTGAGACTATCCTCTCTACCACCTCAAATGCAAAGAGACTAGGAGAAGCTGAGGACAATCTCACTGGAGCGAAGAATCTCGGAGCAGACAACCCCCAGGTCTCCCCAACCCTCTGCTCTGAGGGAGAAGTCATAGCTGAGCTATCCAACGCCAAAGCTCTGAGAGGAAGCGATGGCTCTAAAAACTTCGGAGTCTAAGGAAACCCCTTGGATCCAACATCAATGCTTCAGCTCTGAGAGCCATCATGCTCCAGTGGGGCTGGAGCCAATAGGCACTGGAAATTTGTCAGAATAGAAGTTGAAATAACCTTCAGATCAAACGGTTTGACTCTCAGGGCTCTCAGATCCAAGGACTCCAAAATGGTTGGTTGGATCAGAGAAGGAGTAAGTACAGGCTGGAAAGAAGGTTGAAGGGTCATGGATCTGATGGGAAATGGAGCTGACAAGACCCCCAGCTGGATCTGTGTTCTGAGGAATTTTCTCATCATCCCCTCCACCTCCATCTTGTAAAGACTTCGAGAAGACCTAACAGAAGAGGACATGGAACATGGCCTTGACAACTTTTTGGGAATCTCTCGTAAAAAAGGAGACCTCAATCTTGGGGATACTGGCTCCAGAGAAAATCTAGGAGCATGGGGTTGAGGAGATTTGACTGTAGTTGGTGTAGGATCTGGCAACATCAGATTCAAGGTCTTAGAAGCCTTCTTAGGAGACTGGAGAAGGTGTGGATAGAGGAGACTGAGCAGGTGAGCATTTACAGTGCTCCCTGGACTCGATTTTTAACAGGGGGGTTTGAGCCCCTGAAGAAGAAATGCCTGTAGAGGAAGCTGACCCTGGAAGAGGCCTTTTAAAATTAACTTATTTATCCCACCACTTATTGCTTTAGCTTTAAAGGCCGGACAGATAGACCATGAGGTGTCGAGATGTGCTTGGCCCAAACACTAAACACACTCCCTGTGGGCATCAAAATTGGGAATCTTATGCCCAAAGGAAGTGCACTTCTTAAAACCAGTAGGCTTTTATTTTTATTTTATTTATTTTACATTTGTTTACTGGGAAAATATGACTGGACACAGGTCCATTTTCAGCAGAGGCCCATGGAGAAAAGCTCCAAAGTACAATACAATACATATGATATGTATAACATACATATAAGCACATGATAAAGTAGAAAGTAACAAGCTCTTAAATAAACATAAAACATTTCATTGAAACTTGATTTTTTTTTTAAAGATAACAATATTAAAATTGCAGTTTACACACAGATGTTTTGAGGGATAAAAACAGGCATGTTAATGGTGCTTAAATTGTATGAGTTACTTACACCATACTGAAAAACAAGCCAAACAAGTAGAGAAAATATTTTTTTTATACTTTACAGAAAGCAAGAAAAAGAAGATAAGCACTAACTACTAACAATGGAAATTACGTACAGGTGAAAAGGGAAAAACGGACTACCAGCAATGGTAGTACAGGATTACTGAAAAAAATCTGTAAGGAAAGATTTTTAAGGGTAACGAAGATAGTCTTAGTAAATTAAGGAAAAACGAATTGCACAGGAGAATATATTGAAGAAAAAAAATAAGCTGTTCACTCACTATAACCCACAAGGAGCTCAAGCAATCAATCCCGACCGATCTTGAAAAGCTACAAATGAGATCTGAGGTAATACGGTGATCAGGGGCATTATGGGTAAGGGTGAAGCCTGACAATAGGATTCTAGAATCTAAAGAAAGTGGCCGAGTCAGATCTGAGGATTGGATCCAAACCCATTCATCGAGGAATGCATGAAAATGACATCAGATCTTCTGTTTAAACACAAATAAGTTTACATAAGTAGTGCATTTCCACACAAAATAAGGCCCGAAATTAGCTGAAGCTAAAAACAGCAGCCCCGATAGGAAAATCAGTATATGTAGGACGAGCAAGATTGATTCTGAAGATAAAACCATACTGCTATGCCTAAATCATAGCAGCTGAGAGGCATTAGTCATTAGCTGGGATTTACCTTAACTGGCCTGCCCAAGGTTCCGAACAAAGATCATATTAAAATGGAGAGAACAGGCATCCTTGCCCGGTGCTCATCCTAAATTACACACCAAAGAAAGTTTATTTTCTGCCTTTACTCTGGATGTTGCCCCAGGATGGACAAACTGAATTAATTGAACTACACCCTAAAAAAAAATTTAGATAGAGCAATAATTGAGAAAATATACTGCCAGCTCACCCTCTCAGAAGCTTTTTCAGCATTTAGACTTACTACCAGTGAATGATGTTTTTTATAGTGGCATCTTCTATTAATAAGCAAGTTTCTTAAATTATCACCAGTGGTAGGCTGCTCCGGTGGCATAGAGAGATAAAGCCCTGACTACGAATCTGCCGATACGGGTTCAATTACTGGCTCGTGCAACTGATGTAGTGGCAGGGAGGGATGGATGTTACCATCCCCCAGACCTAGGGGCATCTACTGTGTCAATTCCTGGTGGAAGTCGGGGAAGGCACTCTAGTAGGTGTGTCTAAATAGGGGATAGGTGGAGACACAACTGAGCTGCTGCTGAGGTCGGGCTATACTCCGTACATCTCCAATGCACACTCACCACTATCCCCCACCCCAGGCATACCATTGGGTCTGCAAGTGGGGGATGGGGATTGTCATTTAGCACCACCCCCTCCCTATGATGAATGCAAAGATGTGCCAAGCTCACACACAGATGCCTAGGTTACAAGACTGGCCCCAGGGGCGGGCAAAAAGACAGATGACAGACCCAGTGTGGACAGGTACCAGAGTGCCAGCCCAGTGACAATGACAGAAGGAGGGACCAAAAAAATTAAGAGTGGCTCAGACAGGTAGAGATCCCATTTGGTCTAAATCAACTGATCAGGTAAGTATCCTAACCAGTTTTTCACATAACAGGATACAAAATTTCAAACTTATAGTTGAGAATAGAATACTGGGCAGTGTGAGTATAGCTGGTAAGAGTCCTTACCAAGTTTCAGAATGACAGCAATTATTGCCTGTCCCTGAACTGCAGGTGGAGGCAGTCAGCTGTAGGAGTAGTTAACCAAGACTGAAAATACTCAAAAACCTTTCTTTAGCCTGTAGATAGAGTTCTCCAGGCAAGCTATCAGGGCCAGGTGATTCACCTTTACCCAATTCAGGCAACAGTTGTATTTCCTCCAAGTAAACTTCTTCATTAAGAAGTCTGTCCGGAACTGTTTAAGCTTATTCAAAAGCACATAGTTTAACATATATGTAAGTATTTACGCCTAATAGCTTATGTGACTTCTGTCCATAAAACCTAACAGAATACCCAAATCTCCCTTAAGAGTGACCTTTAATTTTAAGAACTACCAAACCTACTGTTTGTTATATCATAATGCCATGCATTTATGATTACTAGGAGTGAACTCCATGTCCCTCAGTTTAAGAGATCTCTTAGTAAATTTAACTTTATGTATCACATTTTTTTCAGTTTTATCATCTATAACCTTGATGCTCTGTTTTGCACCAATAATCTTCTTTATAGCATATTGTCCCAGCTTGCTACTTATAATTTTCAGCTTACCTGTATTAATTCCCTCAGAAGCATCACTAAGTCTGTTTTGACAGTGTCCCATTTTTCTGGGATTAAACATTGATCCAATAGTTTTAAATGAGGCCTCTACGGCATTACAGTTTTAAAACAGAAATTGAATTGTTCCCCCTGACAAAAAATAAATTAGTCACTGTCCAGTGACTCTCTAAATGGGACCTGTCCGGAAGTATTTTTAATTGTAAAGGAGCATGATCCGAGGGCAGTATTGGGAAGATGTCCAGTCTATCGAACAAATACCGATATTCTTTTGCTACTGATATTTTGTCAGTTGTAAAGTAGTCTAAACCCGCACAAAAAACATGTATACAATGGATGTCACTGATTCCATATCCTGTGTACATCCACCATTCCCACTGTATGTATATGAGAATTTGGGCTAGGCTTCTTAATGGTTTTCTGGACTGCAAGCCTAATAACTAGCTATGAACCTAAGTTTAGCAGAGTACATTTTCCAGCTTTACAATAGATCCTAACTGGCTTATTTATGAACTTATTATATCAAAGCCCAGCACCTTAGTTATGTTCCTGCAATGTGTTAATGCACTTAACAGACCATCCATTTTTCGTTCCAGACAATAAGCCAAGAGAGAAAAAAGTTATCTAGCTCTTAGAAATGTTCAGAATCTTCTACATTTATGTTAATTTCCTGCCTACAATTCTAAACGGTTAGCTCCAACAGCAAATAAATTTATTTATTTACATTTGTTTACCGGGAAAGTCCAACTGGGGAGATCCCCATTTTCAGCGGAGGCCCGGGGAGAAAAACTTCACTTGCAGTACGAATGACGATATATATATATATATATATATATATATATATATAAAATACAAATTACAGAGTTAAGATACAGTTTATATAGTTACAACTGATAGGTACATCAAATAACAGATGGAGAGCAACGTTATACAATGGTTACAGAAGCAGGATGGGATGTACAGAAGGTCAGAAGTGGAAGTGTGTTGTGTGTTATTCTAGTGGCATTATCAGTGCACTTTTGGCATTTTATAATTTACAATTAGAGTTCCTTCAGGAGTTATGCAAATTACAGAAATTTGTGCAATGCAGAGAGAGGCAAATATTCACTCCAACTTCCTGGTTAATTCTAGCACCATGCTGTCTGCTGTGATTAGCTTGCTAATAATTAGCAGGGCAGTACAAATTTTGAAATACACTCAGTCCATACAATAACAATCACACTCAAGATAAAACATTTTTTAGTGTAGAAGTTCACTGCAGTACCTGCAGAAGTGTAAAGTGTAACATCCAAAACCATTCAGAAAATCGATTTCTTAATTAAAATTACATTATCTCAGCTTAGATGTTATAGCTGAAGAATAACGGTTACAGTCAATCAACTGAAAGTATTTAGACAGAATGCCATTCAGTAGAAAAAATCCCAACCAGAATTGTGAGTCACTTGATTAAACGTTCAAGACTGGCCATGAATGATGTCATTTTTGACAATGAAGTTTGTTTTTTGTTAAGTCGGTTTGTGTAAAGGAATACAACTGCAAACACTTAGCTGAGCCTGCCAACCAGGTGAGACCGCAAAGAGATAATTTATTTTCACCAGCTTTATGTTATCAGTTATAAAATATTGTTACATCACAATAACGGAGACTATGCCAGAGCATCTGGGATAGGATTTTCATTAGAAAGTAACTGCAAACTGGAAGAAAATACTGGGGAATACCAAGATGGCAAAGTACGTTGCTGAAATATCCACCTTTGCAAATAAAAAAAAAAAAAAAAAAAAAAAAGGTCATACTTTCAAATCCAGGCTTGAACACTGCATCTGGTATAACACCATGGGTATTACAAACAGACCTAAGGTACATATTGCTGCAGGGAATGTAATGTTTGTAGTTACACTGGTGTATGAACAGTGTTAAATCTACCACATCTGGAGAAGGCATAAGCAACCAGAGCACAATACACCTACATTTCAAGGGAAGTAGTACATGCGGCTAGATGTTTAAGCTGTGAGAGGCTCTACATGGATAAAACTGCAAGTAGGAACTCACAGTGCATCTATGTGCACGATTACGCCATAACGGTTAATGATAATAACGATGTTCTGAACAGAGATAGCAGCGTGTCCTGACTTCCATAAATTTTAGTTTGTGACTGAATAGGGTTTACCAGATTTAAAATGAGTGATTTTAAAACAACTCTAGAGAATTAGACAGGCAACTCACCCTGTCAGCTGACCATTATCCAGGACTGACACTAAAACTATTATGTAACAAGATATTTTTCTTTTTCCAGTAATGTCTCTCCCTTTGTCTGTTTATGTATCTTTAATTTGTCTGATTATGTATGTGTAATTTGTATATTCCTTATGTATTTATTGTAGGCTTAGTCAAGGTCATTAAAATAACTGAACTGTACGTGAACTATTATCTTATTTTTCAGCTTTTTTAGTTATATTTGTGAAAGCTACGACTGATATTTATAATATATAGCACATCTGTTTGTTTTTTTATTACATCTTTGTGTTTTTTTTTTCTATTTATTATTTTGAGTTTATGTGTTTCTAAGTTAACTATGTGTAATGAATAAGACAAATTTGTAAGAATTATATGATATCATGTGACAAACATGATTTATAGTATGTTCTTGCTAGATTCAATTTGTTTTTATGAAGTCTTTATTGATTAAGAGATGAAAATGTTTAACTTTTTAGTCTTTTTTTTTATCTAGTTAGATACTTTGTTTCCTTTCTTACATCTTACATGTTCTCTGCCTTGACAAGAAATCTTATGTGTTGCACTTTTCTGGGGTCTATATTAGAACGCAGAACATTTGAAATGTCGGGTGTTCTAATATCGAACCCTAGCAATCGAAAATACAAAACATCGAACATTTGGAAAAGCAAATTTTTTCCTATGGAAAAAAATTGCTGTTCCAAAACACATACACACAGCACAAGCACACCAAACAAACAGCAATCCACACACATACACCTAAACCCTTACACCTAACCCTACACTAAACTATACATACGCCACTAACTATCCACTTACCTTAACCCAAACCCTAACCCTAAGGTCCGTCACTATCACACAGTCACCTCACCTGCGCCCTAACCCTAACTCACCTAACCTGCTCTAACCCACACGTCCACACAATCGCATACTTACCTGAACCCGACCCGTAACTTTCCACCAGAGTGCTGAAAATACCGAAGCAACAGAAAAGGACAACCAAATTCTTTCCCTAGTAAAGAATTTGGTTTCCTGTTTCTTCGATGCGTTCACTGAAAACGGGTCGATATTAGAACACTCGACATTTCAAATGTTCGGTGTTCTAATATAGACCCACTTTTCTGTGCTATCTGCATTGCTTCATTGTAACAGCTCCCCCTCCCTTCTACACAAACAGTCATCAATCCTGTAACATTGCACAACATGTTCTATCTGGGGTTTCTCCATCAGCCATGGGTCTTTAGTCTCTCTCTGCCCCATCTGTTGGCAGCCCCCAAGTAACAGGTGCAGCTCAGTGTGAATATTGTTCATAGTCATGCACTGTAGCTAGATAGCATGTGCATATAAGTTACTGGGGTCTATATTATATGATCAACATTTGAAAATGTCAGAGCACCTTTACTCGACACGAAAATCTCAAACGCTCCAAGGGAAAGAAATTGGTTGGCCGTTCTGTCACACCTGCCCTTTCCCCGACCGCAGTGCCGTCGCAGAGTTAGAATATTTAGTTAGGGGTGGTGTGGGGGGGTATGGGGGTGAAGCCCCCTCCACTTAAATACCTTTATTTTGTTGGCCTACAGATTTCATTCCCTTGGAAAGAAATCAGTGATTTGGCCATTAGACAAACTCAGCATTCGACATTTTCGTATTGAGTAAAGGTGCTTCAACGTTTTCAAATGTCGATGACATGATATAGACCCAAGTTACTGAGCACGTGCAAGATCAGTGTAATTTTGTATAGTCAGCCAGAATGAGTGCAGGCATGAATGAAGATGCACATATGAGTGTGTCTGAAGTAACAAGACAGCTTATGAAGTTTGAGATATATGTTCCAGTTACAGCTCCTGATGTGTTTATGTACAATAAATGACTTAAATCCATCACAGTGTCTCAGTGTCTTATATGAATACACGAGATATGCAACAAGGTGTCAGAATGGGATCCGAAGCTGAAGCAGCTTACAAACCATGAGGCACACAGTTAGAAGTGGAGAAATATACAGGAGCGAACTCGCAAACAGGTCAGTGGTTATTGAAATGTACTTAAACTTGTTTAAATGACTTTTTAGTTGTCGAACATGTGGTGAAGCATTCAAAATGTTCAAAATAATTACTGAGATAAACAAAATGTCTGAAATGGTGACATGATGATAAAAGTATTAGAAATAATTTCTGAAGTGTTTAAAATGTACGAAAAGGCTGTTGTTGTTCTTCTTCTTTCGGATTTTCCCGGTTAGGGGTCGCCACAGCGGAACTATGGTCCGCTAATGATTGGTGGTAGATTTTTTTTTACGGGTGCCGAGGTGCCAGCTCGATGCCCAACCTTCAACGAAGGCACGCCCATTGTACACATGTCTTTCGAATGCCACTCGACCGCTGGGAGGACATGCAGACTCAACATAGAAGGCGCACCAGCCGAGAATGTACGAAAAGACTAAAATGTCTGAATTTTTTCACAATGTATGACTTTTTTGCATTAACTGAAACGTTTCAAAGTATCCAAAGTGTCCAGAATATTTGCAATGTTTGCAGTGTTAAAATAAAGCAATTTCATAGAGATTGTTAGTTGCAAAAACGGTTCTTTGACTGGATAAACAATCGGTATTCACCTCAAAGCATAAAGTAAAAAAAAGACTAAAACGAACTAACCATGGCTGATAGCAAAAATAGTAAAATGGTAAAGAGTAAGCGATTTCACAATAAATAACACATCGCTTCCTCAGACTCTAACACATAAAATCTCTCTACATTTAAATCATACAATATCCACTCAAATGGCTTTTCATTCATGACATCATAAAATTCAATACAAAATTTCTTTAAAAAACAACAGCAATTTAAAACAGTGCTTAAATGACAACAACATAAAATACTACCTAAAACTGTATTTGTTTCAATGCCTAAGTGGTCTTGCTTTCAAAAAAGGTTTCAGTGACACTGCACTATTTAACCCTGGATAGCTGTCTGCCTTCAGTAACATAATCCATTTCTGTTTAACTTCTTCTACAACATTACGCATATCCCCACCTCTAATGTTCAACTGCACAACCTCTAGGGCCATAAAATTAAAAATGTGTGATGGACCTGCAGAGTGCACATGTTTAGCCAGGGCACTAGTTTCTTTCTTATTATTGATGTTCCTTAGATGTTCTTGTATACGCTCTTTAAACAACCTATCAGTCTTGCCTATATAAAAGGCATGGCAGACTATACAAAAACTGAAGTATACCAAGTGTCTAGTTCTACAATCAGCATATAAATCTATGATGTTAAGTTGTCTCTCTCGCCTTCATTCTTGCTGGTTGGTTCGGAGCCGATCTTCGGCTCCGACAAGGCCATTTCCTAAAGCTCGAGAGCTACTTACTGGCTTAAGGCCTCCCTATATCCCACAATCCCTGGTGCTAGATCCCCAGATCTCGTTTGCCGCTTCAGCTACGAGGTTGCGCTTTACTGGCTCAAGTCGTATTCTTCTTTTTGTAATATTAGCAGTTAAATTTTTAGTGTATATTTCAAGCCTTTCTTTTGTTTAAGCAGAATAGTACTGTTAGATTAGTCTTAGTATTCCTGTGTTTCTGCCCTTTAGGAAACTCGTTTTACTTAGAGAGTTTCTCCCCTCCCCCCTCTATCTCCCTAAGTAGGCCATTTAAATTAGAGGCTATCCCCTTCCCTTTTTAATCCTTTTTCCAGTAGGAAGTAGTGTTTAGCCTTTGTAGTTTAAGATAAAATTCTCCTAGTTTTATTAATTTTTTGTGTGAAGGTGTGGGACTAGTGTGTGTGTGTGTGTGTGTGTGTGTGTGTGTGTGTGTGTGTGTGTGTGTGTGTGTGTGTGTGTGTGTGTTTCTTTGCACTAGTCTAACATTCCTCTATTGGTATCCCTTTTTCTTTACCATGTCAAAGGATACCAAGGTATCAGGGTTCAAGAAGTGTGACTCGTGCGGTCAGAAAATGTCTCTGACAGACGGTCACACTTCTTGTGTTTATTGTTTGGGTGCCCTACACCTGCAGGACTCTTGCTCGGTATGTCATGCCTTTAGTCTGAGAGTCCTGCAGGAGCATAGGAACAAGTTGATTCTCAGGGGGTTACTAAAACCCGAGGGGTCTCCGGCGAAGTCTCAGCCAGCGAAAACCCCTAAGCCCACCAAGCCATCGGCTACCAGTACGGAGCTGTTGCCAGGTGGAGCGTCTGCTTCCATTTTGGTTCCAGACAGAACCAAAGTATCTAAATCTCACTCAGCTCCGACCTTGGTGTCGGAGCTGTCAGGGAGCTGTAAGTCAATTAGCTCGGCTCTAGGGTCACCTTTGCTACAGTCTGAACAGAGCCATCGGTCCCACTCTTCTCTGTCCTCGAGGCTATCCGATCATGACTTGGAGAGAGTGGTTAGTAGACTCCTCAAATCGCAGGCTCTGGCTAAAATGTTAGCTAGCCCTCCTCATCAGGCTGTGGCTGTTCCTGTTTCTGAAATAGTTCCTCCTCTGACTCCTCCTGTCAGTTCAGAGCTAGAGCTTGTTGGGGCTTGGATCTTGGAAATGTCGGCACCAATGCTTCCCCTTTCGGCTCCGTCGTCTGCTCCGATTTCCTCAATGGTTCCATCCTTGGAGGGATCTGGGTGCCGGGACTTCCTCGTAGGCTCCAAGGGGGCGAGTGGCATCGGACCTTTGTCCGACCCTGTTCTCCCTCTCGGAGTCTCGCCGCAGGTAAGCTCGGCTCCTACATCGGCCTCGGAGCCGTCCCTTTCGGTGCTGGAGAGGATTCCTGTCTCTTCAGAGCAGGGGCCCTCTTCTCTGCCAGACAGGGGTGCCTTCAAGGTCATGAGGAGCGTGCTGACTTCTGAGTCTGCACCTCGATCACTGCCCCTCCTCCAGACCCCAAGCGAGGGGATCAAATGCTCCAGTCACCCCACTGGGTGTATCTTCCTCTTCCGAGGCCTCCCCTGAGATTTCAGAGGAGCCCCCTTGAAAGAGGAAATGTAAGAGGAAACATGTTGACTCCCCCCGAGTCTGTCACGTCAGATACTGACTTGGAGGATTCGGAAGGGTCCCCAAGATCCCCCTCTGAGGATGTCTCTTTCTCAGACATCCTTGAGATCCTTAAGCAGAGGGGGAACTGGACTGCCCTTAACCCTTCTGAGGACGAGTTGGTAAACTTGGATGCGTCTGGTTCTCGCCTCTCCATCTCCTGGGTGTCTCCGCCTTTCAATCCATTGATGGAAGTAGTGGCTCGGAAGGCGTGGTCAGCCCCGGACACACTGGAACCAAACCCCCGCAGGCCCACTAAGTTTATTACGGCCCCTCAACATAAACAGTTTTTGACAAAGGGTGTCCCCATTGATGCCATGGTGGTAGTAGCTGCCACGAAAAAGGAGTTGGCTGACACTTCTGTACCTGTCCATCCCCCTAATAAAGAGTCTAGGATGATGGACAGATATGGGAAGCGGATGTTTTCCTCAGCTACCTTCTCCATGCAGTCGCTGAATTACTTGTGCCACTTCACCCGTCTTCAGAGGGATCTCCTCAAGGAGCTAGGAGATACCCTGCAAGATCCATCAGCTGCAGGGGCTCAAGACAAGATTAATTCCCAGCTGGTGACTCTTAATTCAATCGTCAAGTCCTCCATGCGGCTCATGTCGTATGCGGCTGATGGGGCAAGTAGGGCCGCAGGCACAGGCGTGGCTTTGAGAAGACATGCCTGGATGCGGTTATGTAACTTCGCTGATCCCTTCAAGGCGTCTTTCACCAACACCGCTTTTGATGGTTCGGCTCTGTTTGGAGCTCAGGTGAAAGATACCCTTACCAGGTGTGAGCAGGAAGGCAAGACTCTCTCTGCCGTGGGAGTCCGTTTTTCCACTCCCTCTAGACCATACCCTAAAGGTCACAAAAGTGGAAAGATGTGGTTCCAAAAACCCCAGGGAGCCATGCCTGACACACGTGGTGAGTTTCCCTCCAGAGGCAGAGGAGGGAACAACAACAGACACCGCCCGGCGGGGCAGAGGGGGTCTGCAGAATCAGGGCAGCAGAGAATCCTTCTCTGACAAGCTTTTCCAGCACCCCTGAGGGGCTGCCCGGCTGTCCGCCTTCGGAGGCAGTCGGGCGAAGGTTGTCTCTGTACCCAGAAGCCTGGCGTCTCATCACTCAAGACAGATGGGTACGGTCTATCATATCCGGAGGTTACAATATCCCTTTTGTCCACACCCCCTTACAATCAAACAACCCCATCCCAGATGTTCCACCCAGTCTAAGGGAATAGGCAGTACAAGAAATTTCAAAACTGCTAAAAAAACGGGCCATCCAACAAGTCCCAGCAGACCAGCAAGGATCCGGAATTTACTCAAAGTTCTTTTTGGTACCAAAAAAGACAGGGGACTGGAGACCCATTTTGGATCTCAGCAGACTAAACAAGTCTGTTCAAAGAACGAAGTTCCGGATGGTCACGCTTCAGTCCATTCTACCCTTTTTGGGTCCAGACAATTGGATGTGCTCCATAGATCTTCAGGATGCGTACTACCACATCAAAATGGACAGGCATTCCAGAAGGTTTCTCCGCTTCTGGCTGGGAGCCAGTCATTACCAGTTCAGAGCCCTGCCCTTTGGTCTCACCACAGCCCCCAGGATGTTCACCAAATGCATGGCAGTGGTTACCGCTCACCTGAGACGGCAAGGATTCCAGGTGTTTCCATATCTAGATGACTGGCTCCTTACTGCTACCACCAGGCATCAATTGCTGAGAGCCAGGGATTATACCATCCAAACATGCTCCAACCTAGGTATCTCAATAAATTTCGAAAAGTCTGCATTGTCGCCTTGTCAGTCTTTAACCTTTATAGGAGCAAGATTAAATATGAAAGATCTGTCCGCAAGACTTCCAATAGACAGAGTGGCAGACATTCACCAACACGTACAGGTATTATTAGGATGCAGAAAGATTCAGGCCAGATTTGTCCTAAAAACCTTGGGTCTCATGGCAGCAGTGATCATATTAGTTCCCCTGGCTCGCTTTCACATGAGGATTCTCCACTGGATGCTTTTCACCCAATGGTCCTTTCAACAACTCCCTTTGTCTCACAAGATATTAATCACACAGTCGTGCAAAGACCACTTGGCTTGGTGGATGGCCTCCTCATCAGTACCCCAGGGCAGACCATTTGTCCTTCCTCCTCCAGTTGCCACAGTGACCATGGATGCCTCCCTGATCGGGTGGGGGGGGGGCATTTTCAGGGCAGGACTGTCCAGGGCACCTGGCAACCCCACGAGTACCACTTGCACATAAATGTCTTGGAGATGAGGGAGGTGCTTTTAGCACTGCAAGCTCTTCAGAACTCTCTACCCACTGTGACCATTGCAATTCAGACAGACAATATGTCTGTAGTATGGTACATCAACAAGCAGGGCGGAACCAAGTCATGTCCCTTATGTCGAGAAGCACTCAGACTATGGCAGTGGGCGATCTCCTCTCAATGGTTTCTGACAGCAATGCACATCCCTGGGAAGTCCAACGTCATAGCAGACAGGCTAAGCAGAGCTATTCTCATGCCTCATGAGTGGTCTCTCAATCGGACAGTAGCGGATAAAATCTTCCGCAAATGGGGTCAGCCTTGCTGCGACCTTTTCGCAACTCCTCTCAACAGCAAGTGCGAAAATTTCTTCACACTCTTCCCTCTTCCCGGACACTCCCTCAGAGATGCTCTAGTTCACGATTGGCCCCAGAGACTTCTGTATGCATTCCCACCCTTTCCCCTAATTCCCAAACTAATTCAGAAAACTACCGTGCTGGGTTGCAGGATGATCCTCATTGCCCCCTACTGGCCTCGACAAATCTGGTTCCCATTCCTGCATCGTCACCTTCTAGAGCAGCCTTGGAATCTGGACCCAGTTCCGGACTTCCTGATCCATCAGTCGGGCAGGCTGCATCAATCTCTTCAGTCTCTCAACCTCACAGCTTGGTTGCTCCACTTCCAACCTTAGCCAGGCTTCCCAGTATTTCCAATTCAGTGCGTGAGATTATGCTTTCTTCGCACAAACCTACAACCAGGAAGACTTATGCTGGTAAGTGGGAACATTTCTCTTTCTGGGCAGAAGCTAGAAATATAGATCCTTTCACGGCCCTTGTCCATAACGTTCTAGACTTTTTAGCAGAACTTTTTCAAGCGGGCTCCTCTTCTGCCACCATTAGAGTTCAATTAGCGGCAATCTCTAATTTCCATACAGGCCTGTCAGAAACCAGCATCATGTCCCATAAGCTTTGCAAAGCCTTTCTTAAAGGAACAATCTTGCTCAGGCCTCCAGTGAGAGATCCCCCGACTCCGTGGGACTTGAATTTGATCCTAGCTTCTTTGATACTGCCTCCTTTTGAACCGGCAGCTTCCTGTTCCTTGAAATTGCTTTCTTGGAAAACCCTCTTTTTGGTGGCCATTACTTCAGCGAGGAGAGTTTCTGAACCTCCTTACCTAATTTTCCATAAGGATAGGGTTTCACTCAGGACTAATCCTTCGTTCCTTCCTAAGGTCCCCTCCAAAAATAATTTGAATCAATCCATTGATCTGCCAGTTTTTTTTCCAAATTATTCCAACAAGGCTGAACACAAATTACACCAGTTGGATGTTCATAGGCAATTACATTTCTATTTGCATAGGACTGAGCAAATAAGGAAATCAGACCAACTCTTCCTGTCCTATGCGGAGGGTAAGCAGGGTCGACCAGTGTCTAAAGTAACCTTATCCAGGTGGTTGTCCTCTATTATTACCCTTGTTTATCAGTTGAGAAATAAAGAACTCCCTGCTAAACCTAAAGGCCACTCTACTAGGGCTTTAGCTACGTCGGTAGACTTTCAAGCAAGACTACCAATGGAAGCCATTTGTGCGACGGCCACATGAGCCACCCCTCATACCTTCATTTCACATTATAAATTGGATGTGGCCTCTAGGAGTAGAGCTGATTTTGGTTCCATTGTGCTCAAGAGTCTGTTCCGATGAGCCACCCAGGACTAAGTTGCTAGGGACGCTGTCCCAACCAGCAAGAATGAAGGCAAGAGAGACAACTTAACATTAAGAAGTTATGTACCTACCATAACATTCCATGTTAGTTGTCTTCTTCTCGCCTTCTTTCTTGCGTCCCACCCTCCATTCCCCTAGCCTAGATGGACCGAGAAGAGTTCTCCTACGAGTCTTGTGACTGGCTGAGCCTTAACCGATTTTATGTCCTCTACCTTTTCTTTAGCCCTATAGCTGAAGTCTTGCTATTGGGATGGTTGTCCTCTTGTATTGTGATGGTGTTAGGTCTTCCAAAGGAGATCTGGGGATCTAGCGTCAGGCATTGTGGGATATAGGGAGGCCTCGAGCCAGTAAGTAGCTCTTGAGCTTTAGGAAATGGCCGAGTCGGAGCTGAAGATCGGCTCTGAACCAACCAGCAAGAAAGAAGGCGAGAAGAAGACAACTAACATGGAACGTTATGGTAGGTACATAACTTCTTATTTATTTCAAATCCACAAGTCTGATGTTGAAAAGTGGATTTACTATACACATAATTACATGTTGTGCACTTTCTACATGGGAAAGTTCTAGTTCTTTGGGAAACTATTCTATTCTTCCTCTTAGAGTTTAATTTGTTGCATTGCTGCCTCTTTAATGACTTTTTATTCTTGAAAGAAAAACTAGGTTTATTATCTATCACCCCTTGTAGTTCATTTATAGTGGTCAAGATGCCCCAGTTCTTTTCAAATATCCCACAAAATCTTCTGATGTCACTTGAATAGGTTATTGGAAACCTAACCTTACTCATGTTATTCTTATTTGACAATACATCTTGGGCCTCTCCCAAAGAATAATATGGGGTCCCTCTATTATTACATCCGTCATACATTTTTTTTCTATACTATCATCTATTTCCTTTTATTATATCCTCTCTTCTTAAAGTCATTTTCCAATAAAGTGATTGCTTCTTGTAGGCCCTCATCTGTGTTGTGAAGTCTGCTCATCCTCATAAATTGTCCTTTGATTACGTTCCTGTAAACATGGGTGGGGTGCATACTGCTTTTATGTAATATGCTATTCTTATATGTGGGTTTCCTATACAAACCAGTAACTATTTATTGTGATGAGTTTTTGCATACTTTAACATCAAGGAAATCTATTTCTTTATCTGAGTGTTGAAAGGTGAACCTTAAAAAGTCAGTTGTGCTATGTAAATAGTTCACAAATAGGTCCAAACTATCAACAGTCCCTCCCCATAGCAAAAAAACATCATCAACAAAACATTTATACCATAGAATTTGTTTGTAAAAATCACTGCTTTCTGACTGAAAGCAAGTCTCCCATGAGACCAATGTTAAGTTGGCGTAGCTATTGGCACATGCTGTGCCCATAGCCACGCCAACTTTCTGTAGGTACACAGATTCATTAAAAATAAATATATTATTATCTAGAATAATTTCCAATAGACTACAAATTAATTCAGTTTTAGTATTACTATACACTCTTTTAATGTTAAGCAAGTCACGTATCCTCTCAATCCCCCAGTTATTGGGGATCACCGTGAATAGTGATGCTATATCTATAGTCACAAAAATGAAATCGCTCTTTATCTTCCTCATTATTTCATACAAAGATCTTAAAAAAGTCTTTGTATCCTTTAGAATTGTGTCACAACTTTCTAACACAGGGTGCAAACACTTCTCAACATATATAGATAGGGCTTCAGTAGCCCATCCTCTACTAGAGACAACAGGTCTCATGGGAAGACAATTTAGATCTTTATGGACTTTTGGTAGACCATAAATAATTGGAATAATAGGAAACTCGGTATTAAAATAATTAAATAGTTCTTCAGTAATGTAGTGTGAGATGAACAGATCAAAAACAAAGACAGACACTCTATCCATGATAGCCTTGGCTTCCCTATCAGAAATGCATAAATAGGTGTTGTTATTTCCTAATAAGTGCAACATTTGCTGTATATAAAAAAGCTTATCCATAACTACTACCCCACCCCCTTTGTCTGCAGGCCTAATTTCAATACTTGATAGACCCTTTAGTTGCAATAGGGCTTCATTCTCACTTTTATTCAAATTATGAAAAGAGAATTCATTCCTATTATCAAATTCTATCCTAATTTCCTTCTCACAGACAGAAACAAAAGTTTCTATGGTGGGGTGCAGTTTCGGTATAAACATACTAGGCTTTTTGAAAGCTGTGTTAATCATTAATTCATTTGTACCAAACATAGTTTTTAGTGTTAAGAATTTGCAAATAGTCTGAGTTCTTTCAAAAGCTCAAAAAGCGTTGTTTTCTGCGCTGGAATAAAAGTTAGTCCCCTATTTAAAAGGGATCTCTGTGCTTCGGCCAACTCTATACTAGAGAAGTTAATTACCATTTTCTCATGTTTCTGCTGCGTGTGGTCATTGCATTTGAATGAATACCTCTCTCTCTCTCTCGTTTGCTGTGTCCTGCCCTTCCTTCCCCTGCTTTTCGACCTTTCTCTGACGGGCAGCGCATTGTTTAGGACAAACGGCAGGATAGATTTTTGCGACGTATCCTTCACTTCTAAAAAAAGATGATGTGTTGGAATTCCCTCCTTTCCTGTGTTTAAAAGCTGTTTTTGGTTCATTCTCGCAATTGCTTGGAGTAGAATCCCTTCTCTCAATTCTCAGCACGCTCTATAAGTGGTGTTGCTGCTTTCTGAGTCACAGGATACATATTGCTGTTGCATTCTAACTCAGTGTTGTTTGTTAAAGGCACAGCACCTCCTAATTCATCACCATTAAAGTTACTATCACTGTTCTGGGATGGTGCTGTAGTGTTTTCGGACATTTTAGAAGCCATCCATCTCGGCCATGAAAAGACTTCCTTTCTCTGGAAGTCATTTAAGTCTCTTTGTAACTTTTTAGTCTTGGTACTAAGTAATCTCTTCTCATAGTTGACAATGCTGTCATATAAATCATCCAACTTAGAACCAATAATGTCAGTAGAAAAGTTATTCATTAAGAGATGTTGTAAGGCTTCAATTTCTTCAGCCAGAACTTTTTCATGAGGTTTGAAAAGATCAATTAACAAATGCATATAGTCATAGCTTAACTGAAGGTTTAATTGTTGCCATCTCTGTAGCAATTCAGGGTAAGTATTGCCATAAGTGGGCATCGTAGACACTCTCAAACCTCTTGGTACTATCTTGTATTTTAGTGATGCCTCCTTCATAGAGATTGTTGTACAGTTGAGCATAATTACAAGTGCCTAGTCTATGTTTACATTTAAACAAATGTTGTTGTTATGGCAGAGGGATTTTGCAGACCTGGACCGCTGGTGTTTGATAATAATATTGCTGAGAATTGTCGAGTGTTTGAGGAGAAATATGGTATTTTCATACAGGCTGCATTTTCTAATAAATATGCAGGTAAAACGCATTTATACTTCTCAATTTAGCTGGCCATTGAGAGGGAATGTTCATTTGTGTATGCACCTACCGTGCATGCAGGGGGGGAGGCATATTGCGATACAGGCTGAAAGGCGGGAAGACCCCGAGTGCTTAATATGTAAATTTAGAGACATGTGTAACCCTCAAACGAATATTACAATGGAAAGGCACATATTTTACTCAAGAAATCAAAAGCCTGGTGAAACTATAGCAGCACATATTATTGACTTAAGAAATAAAGCAAAAATGTGCAGATTTGGTGATCTACAAGATGAGTTGATAAAAGATAGTCTGGTGTGTGGTGTTAATAGTGATGCAGTGAGAAAGATTTTGCTTTAAGACAGTGAATTAACATTGAGCAAAGCCATAGGGATTTGCCAAATACATGAGATTACAGAAAATCACACAAATATGCTTACAAATAAGAAAAGCATGCTTGCGGTATCTACCAGTGTGAATGCTGATACTGCACAAATTAAATTTAAGAAAAAAAAAAAGAAATATAAACTGAAGGGTGTGGCAACCAGTCTTATTGCAAACTGTTGTAACTGCGGAGGCAGCCATGAACCTAAACAAGAGAAGTGCTTAGCTTTTGGTCAGCAGTGTCATAAATGTAAAAAAATGTAATTTCAAAAGGCTTTGCAAGTCTAAAGTGCCACAAAGTCTTATCAAAATCAAAAGAGAGCATCTGAAGAAGCAATCAGATAGAGAGCTGTCAGCAAATTTTTTATGTTGATGGTGTCTCTGTGATTGATGAAACAGTTAATGCAGTAGACTATCAGTTGGCAGCAAAGAGTGAAATATTTTCTACTGTTCGAATTAATGGGAAACCTGCAGAGCTTAAAGTATATGATGGATCCAAGTGCAATGTTTTATCAGCCCAGCTGTTTGCTAAAGTAAACGCTGGTGAGAAACTTGATTCAGCGAACTGTGCAAAACTAGTTGTTTACGATGGTGAAGATATTCAAACTGAAGGCGCAGTAGTTCTTTCATGCCATTCTGCTGGAAACAGCTATAACTTGCAGTTTTATGTAGTCAAAAGATGCATGCTGTCACTGTTAGGCCTCAAAGACAGTTTGAGAATGGGACTGATTTCATTTAATAAAGAGGTTCACCATATAAGTTTGAATAACAATGATAGTTTTACACAGAATGTTTTTAGTGAACGTGCTGATATTTTCAAAGACGAACTTGGTAAATTTCCAGTCACATATTTCCTGAAGTTAAAATATGAAGTAAGCCCAGTTGTCAGACCAGCACAGAAGATTCCAGTAGCAATGCAGAGCAAAGTAAAAGCAGAACTAGGCAAGATGGTGAATTTGGGTGTCCTTATTCCAGCAGAAGAACCAACTAAATGGGTATCCTCCATGGTTGTATCTCATAAGAAAACCTCAGATGATATTCGTATATGTATTGATCCAAGAGACTTAAACAAATCACTAAAACGTCCTCATCAATCAATGCGTACAGTAGAAGTAGCCACTCTCATGCCAAATGCCACTATTTTTTCAGTCTTGGATGCAAAAAGTTCCTTTTGGCAAATTTTATTGGATCGCAAATTTTCATTGTTAACCACTTTCAGTACACCATTTGGTAGATACAGATATTTAAGAATGCCATTTGGAATAAATTCTGCCAGTGAAGTATTTCAGTGTGCAATGGAGCAATTTTTTTTCTGGTTATCCATGTGCTATTATAGTAGACAACATTATTGTAGGGGGCAATGGTGAATAAGTTCTAGACCTTGCACGTGAAGTCAATCAAACTGAATCTGCAGAAATGTAAATTCAAACTGAACAAAGTTACTTATGTGGGACATGCGTTTACCAGTGCTGGCTTACAACTAGATCCATCTAAGCAAACAGCAATTATTGAAATGCCAGTTCCAGAAAATGTCACATCTTTACAACGTTTTACTGGCATGGTCAACTATTTAGGAATGTTCATCCCAGACTTGAGCGAGGTTTCAGCACCGTTACGTGAGTTAACATGCAAAAATGTAAACTGGTCCTGGTTGGAACAACACCAAAGAGCATTTGATATTCTGAAGCAGAAAATTGCCAGTCCAACCCACACTGAGATATTATGATGTTCACAAACCTGTAACTCTTTCTTGTGATGCTTCAAAGTACGGCCTTGGTGCAGCATGTCTTCAAGAAGCCATATCAGTAGCCTATGCATCCAGAACTAACTCAAACAGAAATGCGGTATGCACAAATAGAGATAGAACGTTTGGCACTAGCGTTTGCATGTTCAATGTTCAAAGTTCAATGATTATATTTATGGCCGACCTATCCAAATAGAGACTGATTATCAACCTCTAGTGACCATTTTAAAAAAGCCAATACATACATCCCAAGCATGTTTGTAATGCATGATGTTAAAACTGCAAAAGTATAATTTCAATATTGTCTACACAAAAGGCAAATATTTATACTTTGCTGATACTTTGTCAAGAGCACCCAGACAAATAACAGAACAGCATGAAAATGAGAAAGCAAACGTTGAAGTCATGGAAGTCAGACATTTTTCATCATCATGTCTTGATGAATTCAGAAATCACACAGCTTCAGACCCAATTCTACAGAAGTTGAACCACGTTATCAGTCAAGGATGGCCAACACAACAAACCACTGTATTTTCCTTACTGAGACAAGCTCATGATGGAAGATGGAATCATCATTAAAGGTCCTAAAATGGTAATTCCTACAGCATTACAACAGAAATATATCAAAGTTTTGCATAGTGGTCACCCAGGTACTGATTCAACCAAAAGAAGAGCAAGAAGCATAGTGTTTTGGTCTTCTGTGTCAAAGGATACAAAGAAGGAAACTCTAGCATGTTCAATTTGCAACAACACCAAACTCCAGCAACAAAAAAGAACCACTTCAGCTAAACTAGATTCTTGAGTTACAATGGTCAACGGTTGCTACTGATATTTTTGAATGGAATGATCAGAATTACGTAGTGTTAGTAGACTCTTATTCAAATTGGTTTAAAATTGACCTTCTTCCTAACTTAACATCTAGCACAGTCATCATGAAATTAAACAGGCATTTTTCTGTCCATGGTAGGCTGCACAAAGTCTTATCTGACAATGGTGCACAGTTTATAAGTCAGCAGTTCAAGAAACTTGCTGAGTTTTGGGACTTTGTCCTGATTATCTACAGTCCAATGGATTAGCTGAGCGTGCAGTTCAGAGTGCAAAGTACTTGTTGGAGAAATCCAAGAGAGATAGTACCGATGTTTTTCTCAACTTAGTCAATCTCAGAAACATTCCTCAAGACAACTTGCTTGGTTCACCTACTCATAGATTAATGTCCAGACAGACGAGAACAACTTTACCAATCAGTAAACAATTATTACCAAACGTAAATAACAGAGTGGACAAGGCTCAACTTTCGAGATAATGTCAGTCACAAAAGTTGTACTATGATAAGTCCAGTAAACCCCTTAGACCATCAAGACATGGAGAAGTTGTGAGAATATCTAAAGGATATGACTGAGTGGGAATTGTCAAGAACATTTGTGAAAAATGGAGATCTTACATCTTACAATCTGAAGGAATCCATTTCAGAAGGAATTGAAGACATGTGTTACCTATCTCCGAATCAGTGACGCAGCAGATTACCTGTGCTAATAACTCTACACCTGTTCGAATTCCAGAGGACAGTGTACTTTCTTCAAATAATCCTGATGCAATCCCCAAAGTTGCAATTGTGAAAGAATTCCCAAAGACTGTCCCTGTTACTAAATCCCAGTCAGAGTTTTTATGTGACCAGACTGGTTAGAATTCCCAGACCCAATCTGAAATATACAGCGACTTTTACTTGAGTTCAAATTTGCTGTTAAATGTTGATGTGATATCTACCTTGTGAAATGTCTTGTTCTCCTGTTGCATGTCAAACAAATTAAACAGAGAGGATGTAGATCAGTGCGTATATTGTATCTAGTCAGCCTCTGGGTTACGAAAATAAAATTGCCAAAGATTCCAAAGACAACCACAAGGTATTCTAGAACTATGTCAAGAATCTAAACAGCAAAGCTCAGATCTGCTCTGAGCTACAACAGAATGGCATTAAATATACTGATCCAAAGGATATTGCCAATATCCTGGCAGATCGATTCAGTGCCAACTTCACCCCCCTCTCACCCCCTAAACGGCCCATCTCAATACCGGAAGATTGCCAAATTCTGGTAATAACGGCCACACAGGCAAAAAACACACTCTCCAAAGCTAAGAATACAGCATCCATGGGACCAAATGACACCCCAGGCTGTGTACTACATGAACTATGAAATGAACTGGCACCTCACCTAAGTGTCATGTTTAATCATAGCCTTACCTCAGGCTTCATGCCCATTGAGTGGCGCACAGCTACAGTTATCCCACTCCACAAGGGGGGATCCACCTCCACCTTGGATCCCGGCAACTATCGCCCCATCAGTCTGACAAGCCTGATCTGCAAGGCCATGGAACTTATAAACAAAGACATTGGCAACCTTCGAACACTGGACCCCACCCAGTTTGGGTTTGTGAAGGGCCGATCTTGTCTCCTGAACCTGACTGACTTCTTCGAATCAGTCTCCAGAGCCGTGGACGAGGGTAAGGCAGTCCACACAGCCTATATGGACCTCGCCAAGGCCTTTGACACCATCTCCCACTCTGGAATCATAGATAAACTTACTAAGCTGGGCATTACTCCCTACGTCACTCGATGGATTGCCAACTGGCTTACTGACAGAACCCACACTGTAAAAGTAGCAGACTCCAAATCCAGCTCCAGACAAGTGGAGTACCTCAGGGTTCAGTCCTGGGACTGCTCTTGTTTGGCATCTACTTCTCTGAAGAACAGGCCAACACTAAGGGACTCTGGCTAACAAAGTTCGCAGATGACTGCAAACTGGGAGCCATTATTGAATCCCCAAATGATGTGGATTCTCTACAAAAGGGCCTTATAGAAACAGATGCTTGGTGCCAGACTCATGGGCTCAAGCTCAATGCCAAAAAATGTATAGTTATCCCCTTTGGGAAAAAAACATGTATCCGTGAAGCACCACATAGGTGGCAGTACACTAAACACTGAAAGTGTAATAAGATACTTAGAGACACAGGTGGACAGTGGTCTCACCTTCGATAACCACATCACCACAACAGTCAGGAAATCCTTCTATGTGGCACACCTCATCACTAAGGGCTTTTCATCCAGAAAAAAGGAGGTCATTGTCCCACTGTACTCATCCCTCATTAGACCCATTATAGAATACAGCGCCCCATTTGGTATGTACCTCTCAAGACATCTGCAGCAACTGGAAAGGCCGCAGAAATACCTCACTAAAAGAATCACAGGCCTAAAGCAGATGCCCTATGCTGACTGCCTTAAAAAACTCCAGCTATACTCTGTTGCATATCATCTACTCAGAGGAGCTTCCTGCTTAACATTCAAGGCCTTGTCAAACCCAGAGCTGTTGGACATGCTACACTGAAATCCCAATCCCTCAGAGCCACACGCTCCAGGGATCTAAACCTTGTCATCACAATAAACAAAACATGCTGGAGGGATAGGTTCCTGATCCAGAGACTCCCCAGACTCTGGAAGAGACTGCCCATACATGTCAAGCAGAGCGCCTCTTTGGCCCTCTTCAAAAGAAATCTTGATGATTGGATGGGAGAAATGAATTTCACCCCGGGTATCATGTCAGTCGCCCTGCTAGACAGGGGTCCAGGGAAGTAAATAGTGTGGGAAGAAATAGCCAGGGAATTGTTATGACTAGGCTTGCATAGGCCCTAGGGTCGATAACTTAGTACCAACCTATGAACCTATGTCGCTAGACAGCACTTGCATATAAGTTACTGAGCATGTGCAAGATCAGTGCCATTTTGTATAGTCAGCCACAGTGAGTGCAGGCATGAATGGAGATGCATATGCGAGTGTGTCTGAAGTACCAAGTCAGTTAGTTAACTTATGAAGTTCAAAGTATACTTTCTAGTTACAGCTCCTGATGTGTTTATGTACAGTAAATGACTTGAACTCATCACAGTGCCTCAGTGTCTCATCTGAATACACTACATATGCGACACTAGCACCCCGAGACATTGTGCACCTGTCACATGCTTATTGACAACCATTTGATTTTACCACAGAATGAGTCCTCATTTCACAGGTGCAAATACTTACCTACCATTGGGGAAAAACCTCACACACAGACTGGCTATCAGTACCTATACTAATACTACACCTATAAACTGCAAGACAAGCAAAGTTCCTTCCGATCCTGAGATGTTCCAAAAAAGCACTTCTAAAACCCCAAAGGTGTGGCAGTGTAGACGCACATCCCAGCTAAACCTAAGCCACACACTAATACTCATTTCATATTACATACAGCTGCTGCTTCTATGGGTCTATATCACGTTATCGAACTTTTAAAAGTTTGAATGTCATATGGTTGACACCATATGATTGAACTTTTAAAAGTTCGAACATTTCACCGGAGATCTCCGTACAGTGTGGAATGGGAAGATTTCTCTTTTTTGCACTGTAGTGCAATGTCGGAGTTGGTATATTTAAAGAGCAGAGGGGGGTGCAGGGGAGGTTTTTTTCTTTGTTTTGCTTTTTTTTTATTACATTTTTGAACTTTTAAAAGTTTGATCATATGGTGTCGACCATATGACTTTTGAAAGTCTTAAAAATTTGATTATATAATATAGACGCGCTTCTACTACCATACAGAAGAGCTGCCAGGTTGGTTTGGCCAGGTCTTTCAAGCAACAAGGCAAGTGCATTTGCCAAGGTAATGGATGGTTATGGGGGAGAAAACAGTTTTGCACACATATGCGCCATCAACCAGGATGAGCAAAGACAGAGTAAGTCACCTACCTCTCAGGTGCTAAAATCTGCTGTATTACAACCTGAGCAAATCATGCAGTGGGATAAAGCCCTGACTACTGCCAAAATGACCAAGGTATCATTGGTCACTCAACAACTTGGTAGTGCAGATGGGAGGATAGGTTTGCCCATTTTATGGGGTCCTGGCTGTTCTAGGCCACCTCTCCCCAACATAATCACTGCTAGAGGGCAGGGATTGAGCCATAATGGAAGGGGCCAGTGCAGGAATAATGTTGCATTTTAGCCCTTGTCAGACATGCGAAGGGAGCACTTGCAAACTTATAGAGGGAAAAAGGTAGTCCTGTATGCTAGAATTCATACCCATGTCACCACCCAAGAGGAGGGGTAGGCCAGTCATACAAAATTTCTCATTTCCAGGATGCTGGCAACAGCAGCAAACACTCTGTTGTCTGCCTGGGTGTCGGACCCCTGCAGACAGCTTTCTCACTAGTGGATCTGAGGGACACTCCAAACCCCTAATAAATGAAAGGGCTCGAGTGCTTGGGGGGATGGTTTGATGGTAAGCAGGGCACAGGGGGAAAATCTACCATAGCACCAGAGAGTCAGGCTCTTTCATCTCAAGTACAAATACAGCACAGCCATTGTTCACACGGATTTGAATGACTTTTGGTGTTCCTACTCAGACTATATGAAAAGAGGCATGATGGAACTCGTATGTCAAGAAAGCTGAACGCAAAGTATTCTAGAGCAGTATCCCACCATCACTGAGAATGGTGCCACAGTATATGCAAACAGTGATTGCCTTCAATAAATGACTTAGTTATTTTTGTTGTTCTGGGTTGGCACAATGTATATATATCAGCTTGACAGCAGAAAGAAGACAGTCGCACCTGTTTCATTTAAGATGGCCTACACTTACCTATCAAGGCTTTTAGATACTGGTTAAGATCTTGTCTACGCCCACAGTATCTTTTTAGCCACTGTCAGTCTAGTCAGACTTCCAGCTTAGTAAACAGAAATTCAAAACTGCCAAATAACAATATAGGACTCTTTGAGGCCTTCCTAACTCTGGAAAATGTAGACACCTGTGTTATCACTGAAACATCTGGGCTGAGCCTGTAACTGTTCATCGTTTGATCACTGTTCTATCCCCGGTAAACAAATTTAAATAAAAATAAATAATAAAAACCCTGGTTCCATAACAGTGAGAGCAGTTCCTCTTTACATGGCTTCACTGCCTACCATTTGTTTAAGTTCTTAATAAATAGCAGTAATCTGGGTGGTGGTCTGACTATCTTTATCTGAAACACCATCACTCCTAGACTAAATCTACCAAGAGAATGATCTCAAACTCCTTCATGTCCGAATATCAGTGAACGAGACTTCATAGTGCATCCTGGCCAACTACTAAACCATATACATGATACCCACAAATCACAAAACATTGTTATATGGGACTTTAACTACCTCTCCATAAACTGGCATGCCTGTTCTTACACCTCTCCAAATAACAATGCTCAGTGCTGCCTTAACTTTATCATTACAAACTCCATCCCTCCATGTCTTCCACTAGAGGCAGCAACATAATCGTGCCCTCACAAACACAGCCCCCATCTGAGTCTCGTGCACTCTCATAACCTCACTGGTCAAATCAGATTACCACAGAGTACCAGTCACTGGGGATGCACAAGCCAGTGCATTTCTTTGTGCCGGTCCCAAGCCCGGATAAATGGAGAGGGTTGCGTCAGGAAGGGCATCCGATGTAAAATTTTGCCAAATCATACATGCAGACAACAGTACAGAAATACATATCGGATCGGTCGAGGCCCGGGCTAACAACGACCGCCACCAGTACTGTTGGCCAATACGGTGCTGGCGGAAATTGGGCTACTGTTGGCCGAAGGAGGAGAAGAGGGGGAAGGCATGCCTGAAGGCAGGTAAAGGCTAGGACTGTGATAGTGAGGGTCGGAACTTTAAATGTTGGCAGTATATCTGGTATAGGGAGAGAGCTAGCTGATATGATGGACCGAAGGATGGTTGGTATATTGTGTGTGCAAGAGACGGGATGGAAGGGGAGCAAGACTAGGTGTATTGGAGGTGGTTTCAAATTGTTTTATCATGGTGTGGATGGAAGGAGAAATGGCGTAGGCATTATCCTGAAGGAACAGTATATGAAGAGTGTTTTGGAGGTGAAAAGAGTGTCTGATAGAGTGATGTTTATGAAACTGGCAATTGATGGTGTAATGATGAATGTTGTTAGTGCATATGCTCCACAAGTTGGGTGTGCAATGGATGAGAAAGAAAAATTTTGGAGTGAGCTGGATGAAGTGGTGATGACTGTATCCAATGGTGAGAGACTGGTGATTGGAGCAGATTTCAATGGGCATGTTGGTGAAGGGAACAGAGGGGATGAGGAAGTGATGGGTAGGTATGGTATTAAGCAAAGGAATGCAGAAGATCAGATGGTAGTGGATTTTGCGAAAAGGATGGACATGACTGTGTTGAATACGTATTTTAACAAGAGGGAAGAGCATAGGGTGACATACAAGAGTGGAGGAAGATGCACACAGGTGGATTATATCTTATGTAGGAGGGCCAGTTTGAAGGAGATTGGAGACTGTAAAGTGGTGACCGGGGAAAGTGTAGTTAGGCAGCATAGGATGGCGGTTTGTAGGATGACATTGGTGATCAAGAAGAGGAGGATGAGTGTGAGGGCAGCACCAAGGATCAAATGGTGAAAATTGAAAAAGGGTAATTATGAGGTGATGTTCAGGGAAGAGTTAAGACAGGCAATGGGTGGCAGTGAAGAGTTACCGAATAGCTGGGTAACTACAGCAGAGCTAGTAAGAGAGATGGCTAGAAAGGTGCTTGGTGTGACATCTGGAAAGAGGAAGGAGGACAAGGAGACCTGGTGGTGGAATGAAGAAGTACAGGAGAGTATACAGAGAAAGAGGTTGGCGAAGAAGAAGTGGGATTGTCAAAGAGATGAAGAAAGTAGACAAGAGTATAAGGAGATGAGGTGCATGGCAAAGAGAGAGGTGGCAAAGGCTAAGGATAAGGCGTATGAAGAGTTGTATAAAAGTTTGGACACTAAGGAGGGAGAAAAGGACCTGTACCGATTGGCTAGACAGAGGGACCGAGCTAGTAAAGATGTGCAGCAGGTAAGGGTGATAAAGGATATTGAGGGAAACATACTCACAAACAAGGAGAGTGTGTTGAGCAGATGGAAAGAGTACTTTGTGGGGTTGATGAATGAAGAGAATGAGAGGGAGAGAAGGTTGGATAATGAGCGGATAGTGAATCATGAAATGCAGTGGATTAGCAAGGAGGAAGTAAGGATAGGTATGAAGAGGATGAAGAACGGAAAGGCTGTTAGTCCAGATGACATACCTGTGGAAGCATGGAGGTGTTTAGGTAAAATGGCAGTGGAGTTTTTAACTAGATTGTTTAATAAAATCTTGGAAAGTGAGAGGATGCCTGAGGAATGGAGAAAAAGTGTTTTGGTACCGATTTTTAACAATAAGGGTGATGTGCAGAGCTGTTGTAACTACAGAGGGATTAAACTGATCAGTCACAGCATGAAGTTAGGGGAAAGAGCAGTGGAAGCTAGGTTAAGAAGGGAGGTGATGATTAGTGATCAGCAGTATGGTTTCATGCCAGGAAAGAGCACTACAGATGCGATGTTTGCTCTGAGAGTGTTGATGGAGAAGTACAGAGAAGGTCAGAAGGAGTTGCATTGTGTCTTTGTGGATTTAGAGAAAGCATATGACAGGGTGCCTAGAGAGGAGTTGTGGTATTGTATGAGGAAGTCGGGAGTGTCAGAGAAGTATGTAAGAGTGGTACAGGATATGTACGAGGGTAGTGTGACAGCGGTGAGGTCTGCGGTGGGAGTGACGGATGCTTTTAAGGTGGAAGTGGGATTACATCAAGGATCAGCTCTGAGCCCTTTCTTATTTGCAATGGTGATGGACAGGTTGACAGACAAGATCAGACAGGAGTCCCCTTGGACTATGATGTTTGCAGATGACATTGTGATCTGTAGTGTGAGTAGGGAACAGGCGGAGGAGACCCTGGAGAGGTAGAGATATGCTCTAGAGAGAAAAGGAATGAAGGTCAGCAAGGCTAAGACAGAATATATGTGTGTGAATGTGAGGGAGGATAGAGGAATGGTGAGGATGCAGGGAGTACAGGTGGGGAAGGTGGATGAGTTTAAGTATTTGGGATCAACAGTTCAGATTAATGGTGAGTGTGGAAGAGAGGTGAAGAAGAGAGTACAGGCAGGATGGAGTGGGTGGAGAAGAGTGTCAGGAGTGATTTGTGACTGATGAGTACCAGTAAGAGTGAAAGGGAAGGTCTACAAGAGGGTAGTGAGACCAGCTATGTTATATGGGTTGGAGACAGTGGCATTGACAAAAAGGCAGGAGTCAGAGCTTGACGTGGCAGAGTTGAAGATGTTAAGATTTGCATTGGGTGTGACGAGGGTGGACAGGATTAGGAATAAGTATATTAGAGGGTCAGCCCAGGTTGGAAGGTTTGGAGACAAAGCCAGAGAGGCAAGGTTACGTTGGTTTGGACATGTGCTGAGGAGGGATGCAGAGTATATTGGGAAAAAGATGCTAAGGATGAGCTGCCAGGTAACAGGAAAAGAGGAAGGCCTAAGATAAGGTTTATGGATGTGGTAAGAGAGGACATGCAGGTGGTTGGTGTGACATAGCAAGATGCAGAGGACAGGAAGAAATGGAAACAGTTGATCTGCTGTGGCGACCCCTAATGGGAGCAGCCGAAAGAAGAAGAAGAAGAAGAAGACCAGTGCATGTCAATGAATAATCCAACCACCTTTACAGACTTCCCTAATGTCAATTTTCTTGTGCTCAATGATGACAGGAGATGGTTCCAAAGTTCCCTAGCCATTGATGAGCCTGCAGCTTCTGGTGCATATCCAGCGGTGAAACTGTAGCAAATACAGACACGTATACCCAAAGTTTATACTCTTATCTCAGCTCATGCATAGAAACTCATTTTCTTTTCTGCCATGAAGAGAATTCTAAGAACTTAGAAACAAACCTCTCTTCTATAACTCAACTATAAACAAAGTAAACAATAAAAGGAAAATGCTTATAGGCCTAAAGAACAGAAGAGAACAATAACTCGTGTGTAATGATCAACGCACTAAAAAGAGAAGGATTAAATCATGCAGAGCAAATTATGAACTAAAAATTGCAACATTAGTAAAGGAGAATTACAAGACAAACTTAATTATGTGCAGAACCACATAAGTAATGCCAGCATTGCTCTGAAGCTATCTTTAATGGCGTCACCCACTCAAGCTCTGATGATACAGCTCCAGATACATTCACGCTCAATCTTCTCTCTGTTGTCTTCTTATTTTCCAAAACAAAATCCAAGCCATACCTCCTCTGGTAATCACCTTTGAACAAATACTAAAAGCACTTTCGAAGATGACAAACACCAGCTGTATGGGCCCAAATAACATACCTTACTGTTTTCTGGTCAGTATGAAACAACAGCAAAAGACCTCATGAAACTATACAACCACAGCCTCACCACTGGATGTGGACCACACGCATGGAAAACAGCTGTACTAGTCACCCTTCACAAGGGAGGCCCCACTACATATCCTGGCATCTACAGACCTCTTAGCCACACCAGCAGCATATGCAAGCTGGTGGAACATATTAGCATAGACATAAATGGGGGCACAGGAAGCAAACAATGTAACCAATTTGGCTTTCCAAAAGCTAGATCATGCCTACTAGACCTAATCAACTTCTCTGAATAAGTCACCGAAACACTAGCTGATGGAAACTTCATGTACACAGCTTACCCCAATTTTGCTAAGGTTTTTGATACTGTATCCCACTCTACCATCACAAATAAACTGGTCAAACTCAATACAAGTCCCTGTATAAACCAGTACATTGCTAGATGTCTTACTGAGAGACATAATTATATTAAAATTAGTGGCAGATTATCTTCCAGCAGGCCTGTTAGCGGAGGTGTACTCCAGAGCTCTGCATTCGAACTACTTCTATTTGGAATCTGCTTTTCTAATATCATACCTGACATTAAAGGTCTGGCCGAACATAGTCAAAGACGACTGCAAGCTTGAAGTCATCTTCAACTGTCCTGATAACACTCAGATCCTCCAGAAGGTCTAACTCAGGCAAACCTGTAGTGTCAAGTTTACAGTCTAAAGCCAAATGCCAAAAATGCAGCACTGTACAGTCTGGGATACAGGAAGACTCACCCACCTACCAAATAAATGATGCCCCCTCTTAAAATAGAAACTGCTATCACAATCTAGGCACCTTCGTAGATAATAAACGCTCCTTAGATCAACACATATCCATTGTTCTTAGGAAAACCTTCTGCCTCACCCAGCTGATTTCTAGGGTCTATATCACCTTATCAAAAGATGATAAAGAGCCAATGCTCTTTGATCGACCCATAAACGTCAAAAGCACTAAATAGTGAAGACACAGAACAGTGATTTTTTTTCTCAGGGAAAAAAAATCGCTGGGCCGTTTTTTGGAGTTTGCCATTTCCTCCACTGTGGTGCAATCTCGGAGTTGGTATATTTAAGTAGGGGTGTGTGGGGGGGGGGGAGCCCCCCACTTTATGTTGTGTTTGCATTTTTTTTTGGCGTCTTCGCTGTTTAGTGCGTTCAATGTTTGGGGGTCGATCAAAGACCGTTCACTCTTATCAGCTTTTGATAAGGTAATATAGACTCGATTTCTAAGGGTATCTCCTCTTAGTCAAAAGAGGTTATTATTTCTGCCTATTAATACCTCATCAAGCCCATACCAGAATATAATGAGCCCTTTGGACTGTACCTGTTCAATGTCCTACCTCAACGTGAAAAAAAACCAGCAGTTCCACACTACAAAAAATCTCAGTTATGAGGCCCCTATATTACCCAAAGCAACTGAAAGACTAGGCTCTCTTTACTGTTTCATACTAACTACTACAGGTGATCTATGCTTGGCCTACAATGATGTAAATGACTCAAACCTCAAGGTAGGTTTGTTATTAATTTGCACAATGTTTGCTCTGTTTTCTCTTAGTATGCCCTGCACCTAAAGTATGTTAAATATCCCACCTAAGTGCTCATATTCAACTCGGCAGTTTGAAACTGCATTTAACAGTGTCCAGGCTCCACTCAACAAATTTTGGGCCCTCTGCAACTAAACCCACCAAGTTAGCAAAAAACTATGTATGTCCAGCTTTTCTAAACCTTTGTAATATCCACAACTACCCTTTTATTAAAGGAAGCTCCCTGCAGAGTAGCCCCCTGAGCACCTCTACTCCTTTCTAAAACTGCATACCTATCATGCTCTCCACCTTCTGAATATAGTATCTCCCCTTATACCCTGAAAGCACGACTAGTCCTACTTGTGCTAAGTACAGTATTTGGCAGCGCTTTATTGGTGTGCTTACAAACTTAGATAATGCTTCCCATTCTACCCGGCCTGCTACCATCTCCCTTACCCCCAATTGAAATACCACTTTCTATCCCTAGCTTGTAATATTTATTTCACCAGTGAACACATCCTTCTTTGTAACTGCTATAACTGTCTAGTATGTCGGATAGCCCTAGCGCAGCACAAAGAATAAAGTGTAGGAAATTATATTTTTTTACTTTCTCGCCTGCATTTTATTTGACTGTGGAGACAGGTTTTGTAGCTCACATTACTTGGTTTTGGTTTTGCAATTTTTGAGGTCCGGCTCTACCCACTCCGTTCGCCCTCTGCTCCGCTCCGGGCTCACTTTGTTCCCCTACCCTATTCCCATTCCCACACACCCCCATATCAATTACATTTATTATTTACTTAATCACTCCCCCATTTCAATTACCCAATAAACTCCTTCCACTTACTGCACTTAGGAAAAGACCCTCCCACTTCTTCCATACACACACACACTCTCACTATCACATGGCCCTACTATCCACACAACACCTTGACTATCATGCTTGCTTTCAATTTCAGCCTTCAGCATTCTTCTTTACTTTCTGGCACAATCCAGCTCTATACATACTACCTTACACCTCACACCATATACCTCCTGCACACAAACTCTTCCTTTGAACCTAAATTAGCTAAGTTACTCAGATATATCTCCCTCTCTAGTTGTATCTCTTATCATAACCTCTACCAAAATAAAACTAATACCTCATACCCCTAGAACAAACATGCACCTATTACATCTCCATAAAACCATCCCTAATCAACAGTAAACCCACTTTATCACCCAAATATCTCTATTATTAGCACTAAGTGGTGATATCCACCAAACCCAGGTCCAACCCACCCCTCATCATGCACCACTAATGCAGCTGATGAAACACTTCATCTCATAACAATTGACACTCGCAGTACTTGCAACACAGTAACTGAATTCCATACCTGGCTAACTATCCACACCCCTAACATTGTGGCAGTAACTGAAACTTGGCTAAAGCCACATATTACTGACACTGAAATTCTCCCTCCTGGATATAACATTATTTGTTCTGATAGACTTCATAAAAAGGGAGGTGGTGTAGCACTAACCTATCAAAACTCCCTACAAATAACAACCCATCCAAAACCTACTCCCACTTTTGGGAACCTAGAGCTCCTACTTACATCCCTACAGTTAAATAACAACAAACACATTTGTATCACTGTAATTTATATCCCACAAGGCCAAAACACCCACACACTTGAAGACTTCCTATCCTGGATAAATTCAAATATATCTCATGAAACTGTAATTCTTGGCAACACTAATATAAACTGGTTAAACTTAGTCTCCCCCTCACCAACACATAGTTTAAACCTACATAGTTTCACACAATTTATCTCCACACCCACCCATGGACTAGCAACAAAATATGAAGCCACCCTAGGTTGTATACTAGTATTGAACCCCCAAAACTATGCAAACTCAGGCACCTTACCTAATACTGTAAGTGATCACCTCCCAGCCTATACCCATAGGACTCATCCCCAAATTACCAAGACACATACTTATAGAACTTCTAGAACTCTTGCCCACTTTAACCAAAACTAATTCTTAACCATTTTAAAAGCTCAGAATTGGAACCTATTAAAAACACTCCCCCTAGACGAGGCTGTAAATTTACTCAACAAAGTTTTCTTAGATGTTCTCAACAACTTAGCTCCAATGCGAACTAAATCAACCAAAACCAGTCATGCTCCCTGGTTAACAAAGCAAACTAAACAAACTCTCATTCTTAGAAACAAGCTTTGGAAAATATGGCTAAAAGATAGAACTAAACAAAATGAACTGAATTTCAAGCAAATTTGTAATAAAGCAAAAAAGTTAGTGATACAGGACAAAAAAAGACTTATTTTCATCTAAACTATCAATCTCTAGCAATAATCCAAAAATATTTTGGAAGTCAGTCTCCACTCTACTCAACCCTGGCAGCTTACAAAATCCCTCCCCTGCACCAGAAAAAACTCCACAACATATCGCCCATGACTTTAACACCCACTTCATCACTACCATTCAAAACCTACTCAAACACCCTCCACCTGACATATGCTCTAATCACCAGAGTACTGCCCACCCTCTATCACCCAATAACACCCACCCCAAAAGTAGTCATACTAATACTTTTTCAGTCCAAAACTTTTCGCTTCAACCTGTACCCACCTCTGTAATCTTAAACTTATTAAACAAACTAAAACCTTGCTCACTTTCTGCCTACAACCTTCCCCCTGAATATCTGCAGCTTGCAGCGAGTGCAATTGCTTATCCAGTTTGCATTCTTATAAATCGGTCCATTACAGAATTCCATGTCCCCCTTTTATGGAAAAAATCCATCATTTCCCCTCTCCATAAAGGTGGAAACTCCCATGACGTCTCCAACTGCCGTCCTATCTCTGTACTCTCTCCTCTATCAAAAATATTAGAAAAAGGTGTCCGTACACAAATCTTGAAACATCTATCTGACAAGGCTCTTCTATCCTCTACACAACATGGTTTCCACCCAGGCCATAGCACAATTACTGCCCTACTCTCTTTTTCAGACACTGTAAACAAAGCCATTGATGCCGGTCAACCTACCTCAGTTATCCTACTGGACCTTTCTAAGGCTTTTGACACAGTGGCACATACAAAGCTGCTATATCAACTATCAAACTTAGGATGCTCCCTTGAATCCCTTAACTGGTTTACCTCTTAGCTACAAAATAAAGAACAATCTGTTAGGTGGCAAACTTCTCAGTCTAGTTACCAAAAGAACATAGGGGTCCCACAAGGATCCATTCTAGGATCATTACTGTTTTCATAAATGATTTACATAAAACTCCCCATATCCAAAACCTTATCCAGTATGCAGATGATTCAACACTAGTATCCACCTCCAACAATTTTACAGATCTCCTCACAAATACACAAAAGCAGTCACTTCTGTCGAATCATGGCTCATCGATTCTCAACTAATTCTAAACCCTAAAAAACAAAACTATTACGTTTCTCTACAGTCACTCCTGACTTTGACTTTAAAATCTTTGCTAAAGATGGTACTGAAATAGAAATAGTAAAAACTACCAAATTACTAGGAGTAACAATAGACAACAAACTCAGTTATGAACCCCATATCCTAAACGCTATAAAAAAACACAATTTAAATTAGGCAAGCTATACCGCCATAAACTTTACCTGGACAACAATACCAAAACAAAACTAGCCAGCACATTACTTATCCCCTCTCTTCTATATGGTAGTGCAATTTTTACCAACCTACACACATCCCTTACAAATAAACTACAATCATGCTACTATAAAATAGCCAAATTTGCCAATGGAACATCATATCGCTCCCACCACTGCCAAGCTATCAATAATCTTAACTGGCTAGAATTCTCCCACCACCTGCAGTATACCAAACTTGCCAACTTGCCACAGCACACAAACTAATGTACAAACCCAATGACTGCCCTGCACTCAACTCAGTCCTACAAACTTATATTTCTACCAGAACTCTAAGATCCTCCAACAAATATCTACTAACCATAACTAAACCCAACAAACGGGCAGGGAAATGTCTGCATTCCCATATCATTGCAAAGTTATGGAACAACCTACCATCTCACATAACTCAAATTGACCACGCTAAAACCTTCAAAACAGCCTTAAAATCACACTACCTAAATAATCCATCGTGTACCTGCCACACAAACAAACCACCCTAAATACTTGTTTACTTACTTTTAACCACTAACTTCTAACTACTAACTTCTAACTACTAACTTCAAAGTCCATAAATGTGCAGAATAAAACAAACGTCCACTCTGTTTTCTTCAAATGTACATTCTCTGTATAAACCTTATAAAATGATTAACTTGTTTATATTTGCTTTATATACTCGCTTTATTTAGAATTTTTTTCCTGAATTTTTGTAGCAATCATTGTCAAAAAAGTCTATTTTATAAATATATTAAGTGTACTGTGGAGTTTTTCTCCCCGGGTCTCCACTGAAAATGGGTTCTCTGACCCAGTGGACTTTCCCCGTTAACAAATGTCAATAAATAAATAAATAAAACCTGCCTTGATTTACTACATATCTACAAAACTGAGGGCAACATAAATCCAAGGTCAAGGGAACTAAATTGATGCTGCAACAAAATAGGACTTACTGGCATTACAGATTGGCATCAATCCCCTCTTTCCCCATTTTGTACATGGGGTCAATGTGTCACTTTAACAGTGAGCATCACTTCTCCCCAAAGAGTTCCCACCTCAGGAACAAACTCTGACTTTTTCTAAAACAAAGCATGAACCCTCATTATCCTGAAATCTGACTTAGAAGGATAGATTGGAAACTGCAACTTTACCCCAGTCTTAGACACCTATCTCTTATACACAGGGGAAGTAACTAGTTGGGTGACTAGGATTCAAAAGGCTTAACTAGTTTACTGCCTTGTAGGAACCTATGAACATACAGATGTTGGTTTCTAAACAACTGGATCAATGCACAAACATGAGAATGTAATATACTGACACCTTTCACGTAAAAGGTATTGTTACAAAGAATAAATAGAGCAGGCTTTCAAAGGATAATTATGTGAAAGACTGCATGATTGAGGCACACTTCTTGTGATGACAGTCAATCAATATCACTTTTATGACCACTCAGAGAAACTTCTTTGATGTTTCAAGATGACTCCTTGGCATGTTTCTACAATGGAATTAATCAAACAGCGGTCAGGACGAAATCCATTACAGCAGTTTCAAACTAGCTTCTCAGCTGTATAACCAAGTATGCTGGGAACGCAAATGGTCTAAACACATGCACACATATACTCAGACCACAGCAAATGGAGATCAATGTGATGACAATGTGTTTCATCATAAAAGAGGAAAAAGAACGCTGGTGACTTTAAGTAGTTGTGTAACAATACATTCAGACAGAAACTGCAATGTTGTACATGTTGTGACATGATTTAACAGCATTATATACAATATCGTTGTCACCTCACAGTAAGACGCTGTCCGGTTCGATTCTCAGCTAGTGTCTTCTGCGTGGAGACATGCGTGAATGGGCGTACCTTCGCTGAAGGTTGTGCGTCAGGGCTGGTAACTCGGCACGTAAAAATCAACTACCAATCATTAGCAGACCGGAGTTCTGCTGTGGCGCCCCCTAACCGGGAAAAGCCAAAAGACACAACACAACATATACAATACCCACAGAAATGGAAGTAATTTGCCTTCCTAAAAGGTACATATAAGACTAAAGTCAGACTGTTTCATTTACTTACTTATTTATACTTGCTTTCTGTGCAAGTGTACCAGCCCACGTGGACAATTTTCAGGCCTGCTCATTGGTTATAACCAAATGCAACAATAAAGCAATACTGACAAATAGTAAACTGAAAGAAAACGGTCTGATTTTGTAGTATATCAGACAAGAAAAATGTAACGATAAATTACAATTTGAAATATAAAAGCCACCTGAATATAGCGATAAATTACAATTTGAAATACAGATGCCACCTCTGTACAGATTTGCATAAAGGAATGAGAGCAAAGTTTACTAATGTAATCTACACTATTTATAATCTTTACATTAGGAGAGAAGTGAAGAATTTCAGTAGGTAAGGAGAGAAACAAGAGGTAGACAGCATACCTAACAACATCTCAGCGCGTGAATTGTGGACAAAACCAAGACCCCAAATCAGGGGCAGAATTTAAATATTGCTGTGTGTAAATATAAAATGTTGGCAGGATGACAGGTTTTATATAAGCATGCATTTTCTAAAGGATATAGAATCTTAAACACAAATCTGTCATTGTTTAGTGACTTCAGTCCTCAACTTGCAAGAAAAACACATTTAACTTGAGATAAAAATCTGGACATTCTGCAAATTCTGGAGAGTTGAGAGGTATGAGAGAGACTGGAAAATGACAACAGACTGACAAAATAGTCATTGTCTATGTGATGGCTATCAGTAGAAAAGTGAATACAAACAATATTTATGTGCTTTGTTTTTACAGTCAGATTATCAGAGATGAACTTAACACATTCAAATAGATGGACCTGTGTGTTATATGCTACCAAATAATGCAATATTAGACCATGGCAACAAGGATAAAGTAAGTCCACTTTCAGTAGACTTGGGTATTTTTCTGTGTGTAGTCAGTAAAACTTACAAAGGAATTAATGTAACTCTTAATATAAACCTACCTTAACAATGCAAAATCAAAGCTTATGGTTGCTTACTATCAGGATGCATCTGTTACAAAAGGTCCATCTTTGATGACCTCTAGGACTTATGCAGAGTAGATAAAACTTTCCCAGGCTGCCAGCCCCTCCTCCCCTTTCTCAGAAAGCACATGTGAAGCACTTGTCTGTACTAAACAAACACAGCACAAAAAAATAATGACAAAGCAGGCAGGGGTTTCAAGGGAGGGTCCAATACTGAAACGTAACCTTGTTCTAACAGATTTCTTGCTATAGTAAGTACCCATAATATTTTATAGCTGATAAGAACATGTCCTCCTTGAGTAACTTCAAGGACAGCATCCTCAGCTAATCCTCCTGGGTGACCACTCTGTGGGAACATGCCTTTCATAACAATAGCTCCAAAAAATATGTAATTCTAGAGGTCCCTTGCAAAGACACTCAAAGATGACCAGACTGCAGCTGCACTGATATCATCCAAGGTGGCATTATGGAAAAAAGCAGTACAGACAGAACATCGCTGGGTGAATAAACTTTCAGTGAGGACTATAAGGATTTCCCATACTTGCTATAACAATAAAAAATTCAACTGGACAGCCAGCTTTAAAGGGTATGCTTCAGTACTTTCTGTCTCAAATCTGTCTGAGCAGAAGAAATGCATCTTTCCGCAGGGAACAAATCCTTCTCACACAAAATCTGAGATGCCTGTGGACATCCATATAACAAAAGCCTTGGAACACAGGGAGTGGGCCAAGTGCCCACTAGTCCAAAACATTTACATTGATCCCTGCATGTCACTTGCAACTTAGTGACCTGATGATATCACTATAGATGAAACAGTAGTGGGCAAAAATAAATTAGGAAGTGTTGGATGGTTCCCCAGCCTGCACTAGAAAGTATCACCAGATGCTGGTACTGACAGGCAATACAAAAAGGAAACAGAAGCCTATGGTTAGCACAATGGACGATTAGCATTGTCCACAAGCATGTAGAACTTCACTGAGTACACATGTGTACAGCTGGGATATCGATAAAACACTGTGATGTCTCAGCATTATAACAAGTCTCTGGTTTTCCAAGATGTCCCACCTCAAGAAAGTCAGGAGGGATGCAGAATACTGGGTATGTACCAAGAAACAGTGCAAGACTGATATTAGGAGGGGAATTACTACCTCAACAGAGCAGGGCATGCAGTAGGACATCAGCGTGCATCCAACAGAGTAAGTGCACTCAGTGTAGAAGATAACTGAAATATGGCACAGCAGCCATACCAAGGGATATACAAGCATACATCTTGCAAGACATGTTGCACAACACTAACATAAATGTGAACCTAGCAATGACCAGCAACATAAGCCTGAAAACTTCTAGTGCAAGGATGTAGCATCAGGTATGAGGATCCATTTTACCCACAACTATCTCCCTGATTGACATCAAGGCAGGCCTATACCTTATAAAGTATGGCCAATTTCTCCTAGGACCTGCCAAGTAGTAGACACAGGAACTGTCATGGTGGTGCCAACAACAAAAGGAAATTTGCAGGACATGATTAGACTGGAGATCTTTATGGGAAACAGCATGTTTCATACATGGTCATCAGTATGCTACAACATACTATCCATGGGTTCATCAGTACAGTTTTTACACACCGGATAGCACCTTCAGGAAGTCCATAGTGGCTTATAAAGCACTGTGAAACATTATAACAAACATTTGCCTACACAAGGATATGGTCTGATGTTAAGACAGAACATGTTATTACCAATTTTGAACATGCTGCTATTAAATTAGTTCACTGCCACAGTCAGGTGGTAACTCTCAAAGGATGCTCTTTCCAGTATGGACAGACACTGTGATGCCAATTGTAAAAACATCACCTGCCACTCCTGCATCGCATGGATGGGCCCTTTGCACCAAAATGAGAATGCTCATTGCCCTGGATTTCCTGTGAGACAAGAAACATGTCTTACCTGCTTTCACCAAACTGCAGGAGTAGTCCCCTTAAGATGGCTGTAACATTCTGCAGTTCTTTAACTACAACTATCCATGTGGGTTACCCCACAAGCATGCCACCAGACACATTCCAGCATAACCTTCCCAGGATGCACAACAAAGATGAGGAGTGGAGCAGGAAGCTGTTTGTGCTTCTGCGTCATCCAGACTCCAGTATACATGATCCTCATTACTGTTTTTGCCGACAGAATAAAATACTTTGGATGACTGTAGAGAAGTCTTACACCAAGGAACATGATGACATTAGGTTAAATAGAGGATACATCATTGAAAGAATCAAAACCCTGGGAAAATGGATGTAACTGTAATTCAAATTAAAGAGCAGACTGAGATCAGCTATTGTGCTTTGAACTCTGTTGTGATGGGAATGAACTGGACCTTTCTAAATGAGCAGTACATTATAGAAACAAACTGGCAAAGTCTGGTGTGTTGGGGCATTCCTAATGCCTACGGCATCAGTAATGTGTGTTCCTGCCTGAACTCTTCAATATGAGATCCTGATAACTGCTAAAGTATGCTGCAGTATTATATGTCACTGAAATTCAAGATTGCAAATCCTAGGGAAGGTCACAGTTACTTATTTTACATAGTAAATCATTTGTGTAGTGAACAAGAAGAAACGCTGTGGAGGAGTTCATTTAGCAAGAGGAAGGAAAAGGGTGACAGAGATGCATACAAGGCACCAGTCTATAGGGAAGAGAAGGACTCCTGAGGTCCATAGTGAACAGAAAGATTTCTGAGGTCTATAAGGAAGAGGAGTTCTCCTGAAGTCTATATGGAAGAGGAGATCTCCTGGGGTCTACAGGAAACAGAAGGACTCCTGAGGTCTACAGGGGACAGAGGGACACCTGAGATCCATAGGGAACAGAAGGACTCCTGATGTCTATAAGGAACAGAAGGACTCCTGAGGTCTACAGGGAACAGGACGACTCCTGAGGTCTACAGGGAACAGAAGGACTCCTGAGGTCTACAGGGAACAGAAGGACTCCTGAGGTCTATAAGGAACAGAAGGTCTCCTAAGAGAGTGATAAAAGAGATGTGGAGTAAAATGAAATGTGGTAGCAGTTGGACATTTTAATATCTAACATTAGAGGGACAATACTGGCTATTACTGTTGTATGGAAGAAATACTGATGGCCTTATAAGGAGGAGTTTTCATTTAGCTGAATGATCAGCCTACAATGTTAATAGGAAACACTCTGGGTATAGTACCCTCCAACTGTGACAAAGTCTACAATATACAGAGACAAAAGTCTTGGTAGGTATAGTACCCTCCAACTGTGACGTCTACAATGTAGAAAGACAAAATTCTTGGGTGGAAATGACTGTGGGAATGATGCATTTTAAGTAACTCAGGAAGGTGGGATCAAGGTTCTACAACTTTGCAACAGTGAAACAGCAAAGAAAAAAACAAACTATTCTTGAGACCTGTTTGGTAAGACCTTGCAAGTGTTACTTGCAGAAGAATAATTACAATAATCAAAGAACACGCTGCTTCTGATCATGTACAAGTAAAGTAATGACGCAGTAAAAAGGGAAAGAAGAGGCCCTCCTAGCTAAATAGGCCATCAAACTGACCACCGAAAGTCAGAGAGAAGCTTTTGCATACATCAAAGAACACAAAGGAGAACAAGTAGGGGATGAATACATTAGTTAAGCTACAGACTCAAGGAAGCAATGAGTAATGAAAAGGTAGCAAAGGAAAACATCAGGTAAGGGAAAAGAGCATGGGTAACAAGGGCTTCTACAAACACATTATTAAAACAACACTACATTTATGGCACAGGCAGGTTAATCAGAGAAGAAACAAGTAAACATAATGAAGTTTTTATTTCTTTTTGCTTTATCTTTATATGAAAGGAAAATGCATATTTCTTTGCTGGTGTACCAAATAAGAAACATGGATGAAAAGGAATGGTGTTAATGTGAAGCAAAATCGTGCCTTGTCAATGGCTCCCCTATTTTCACCCAAGTGGAACAGGAAACATGTATTCCTGGGCTAGAGGGAAGCCCTATGGCCCATTCATTCCTGCGTGACAATCCCATCTGGCCTATTCACTCCTGCCTGTGAATCTCCAATCAACCCTCCATTTCATGGCACAGTCTGGTGGTAGGGAGTGGGCCAGCTTGCTGGTCCTTAGGGGTGCACTACCCTCTATCCTTGAGAGCACTCCCCCCTCGTGGCTCCTCAGAGCCTGCAATCACTTTCTCCTGAGAGGACATGTGCCTTTGTATGCCTATTTCCCCTCAGCTGCATAATGTAACTGCAGTCCAGTATCTGACCAACTTGGAACTTCACTAGGTGAGCACCTGGTGCTCCGACCAGGTGTCATTCATGTTGTGAGCCACAGCTGCCTACCCCCCCCCCCACCAAGGTAGGGAGTGGACAGCAATCGCTCATTCCCATCCTCCCCAAAAAGTTCCTGCAAGTACCCACTCAACTAATTAAGCTCAGGTATATTACGGCTTTCTCCCATAATATCACATAATTAGTTTAATGTGAAAGAAATCTTAAATCAGACAAAGAAAAAAAAATGACAAAGTAACATACCAACATATTTCACTTCAGCTGTCTAAACAGTTGGTGGAGGTGCTGTTGGGAATCCTGGAAAAGTATGCAGTCACTGCTGAGGAAGGAAAGTGCATCCCAGGCTGGAAAAGTAGCCATCCTGGTTAAGTATGGAGGACAGGGAGCCAGTTGATGTCACCTCAAGGGCATAAAAGATGATGGGAAACATTCTGAGCACAAACAGCAACAGATAAGTAACTCAGTCAGTAATCAGAATGGATTTACCTCAGGCATCTTGTACTACAAATGTCATTATGCAAAACTGCAGATAGGCCTTGAGAATAGATAGGACTATGTAGTACACAAGAACAGCTGCCTGGACTTCAGTGTGGCCTCAGATATGAACTTGTATGGCAGGCTAACTGAAAAAAGCAAAAAAACAATTAACCCCAGTAAGTAACATTATTCAAGTGGAGAATACTGGGAGAGAAGGCTGGGAAAATGCAATGGCAAAATGTTTAAGGGGGTAGACGGCAGTGTCAAAAGCCAAGAGTGTGACCATAAGGTCTGCAGGCATTAGCAAGGGGACTAATTCTGAGCAGAATTATTCTATCCAGTACTGTCTACAAAACTCACTTGATCCAGAGAAGCCACATTTATCGCAGATGGCAAGCTATCTGTCTGTGGTGTAAATGTTGACTAATGTCAAAGGGACACACATTCTCAGGATAATAATGGAAACAAGGTGGTTGATTACAATGATGATAACATTCATGATGAGGCCATTTCACCAAACTGAAAAGATGGAAATGCCTAGCCACTCCTGGGCTGTACAGGGATAAAGCCACGACTAAAACCAAGGTGACCCGGCTTTGATTAGTGGCTCAAGTGACTGACGAAGTGACAGGATGATGAGTGTTACGATCCTAGGGTGGGTTGGCATTCCCATCAGCATTTAAGGTAATGATCTGTAGTACAGGCAGGGGATGACACATACTAGGTGTGCCTAAAAAGATCCAAAACAGTGGAAACATGGTTGAGCTGCTGGGAAAGTAGAGCAATGTGTCACGCATCTCATTTGCACATGTGTCCACCAGGTATACCATCGGTCTGCAAAGGAAGGGAGGTAACAGTATAGTCATAAGCAGGAAAGAACCCCCATTACCCCATCCAGACCAATGCTCCACAACCAGCACTAGCATGCTAGATTAAGTCTGGGGGTGGGGGCAAGGCAGCTAGTAGACCTGGTGTGGACAGGTACTGGGGTACCAGGCCAGTAACATGAAGGATGCTGGATGGAAAAAAGACAAAGAAAACTCCTTCCACAAAGATGCAACACCTCACAGTCAGTTAACATAAGTAAAGTGTGGAAGGGAATAGCCTCTTGCATGAGGTACATAGTGGGCTTTGCTCCCTCCAAAAAATGTAAGTTAATCATTTGGTGAGTAGCAGTCTGGTCTTATGCAAGTATTCTTCACAAAATGTGATTTTTGGGGAACCATACCAATGCTCAGGGAGTCTGCTGCTGGGTGAATTTCTTTACAGATGACACAAACAGCAGGGCAGAAAGTGTGTGTGTGTGTGTGGGGGGGGGGGGGCTCCAAGAGAACCTTCACAACACATGACAACACATTCATCAAAGTGATTTGGATTCAAGATTAATTATGAAGTGCAGACTGCTGCACATAATGTCTGATATGTTCATATTTATGAGAATTAACTGTTTTTAATGCAGAGAGGTTCAAACAACTTCATAAATTATGGTATGCACAAGAATTTTGAAAAATGTACTATTCTTCAATTCCTTCCATGTATATTTATTAACCTAATTTAACATATATGCTGTAGTCATGAAGAGACAAACTGATGTAATTATGTGCATAAACTGCAACAGTAACTATCTCAGTTACAGTCCTGCAGTACTTTAAAGCAATTGTTAGAACTTCTCTTCTGTTTTTTTATGTATACTTTTCATGATTGTCAAAAACACATGAAGCACACAGTATAAAGAAAAAAAAAGTGTAATGGGTTACGGCTTACCATAAACAATGAGCTGGAACTTTATTTCTTCATGGTTCTTATTTCTTAGGTATGATTCAGCACGATATATCCCACTGTTGTTTAGCTGCAAACTATTTATTTTCAAGTCACAGTCGTTTGTGTTTATCTCCAGCTGAGGCATCAGCTCCTTCACAAAAATATTCTTCGTGGTGCCCCCAACCACAGATGCGATCTTCAACTCACCACTTTTAGGTTCTTCCTTGTACCAGTGAACGTCGTCAATAACTCTATGTGGAATACCTAGAGAAAGGCATGCAGAGCTTCCCTCCCATCTGATTACTGGCTAAGGAAATTGCTCTGCCAGCACAATACAGATAAAATACAAATAATTAGTGATTACGTAAATGCCAAGTGCTCCTACAGCCATTAGATGCAGAATATAACACAAACAATGCATTTTTCTTCCCTAAAACATAATTGTCAATGTGAAAGTACCTCAAACTATAAATGAGTTTAATATTATTATAATGCACACAATTTCAAGGTCCACATACATCTGTGGAGGAAACATAACACTAAAGTACTGATAAAGCTAGTCAAAGCAGTGCAGGGCATAGCCAAAAAAATCATACAGATGCAAAATGAGATGACACACACCTTTATTTCCTGGCAGGAAGAGAGCAAAGTTGTGCAAGATCTTGCCACAAAATAGTAGCTGTCCTATTCCTCACTGTTGGAGTATTCTTTACTCTTGGGATATCTTGCCAAAGATAGCAAACATACCAAAGCTTTTACACCATCCAGGTGTTGTACATCAAACATATGTCATTTGTGCACTGCGCAAGGTACACATGTGATGTATCTATGCCTAATCTTCAGAAATGAAGTGCCCCCCAGGACAGCCAGAACAACCCCAGAGAAACTAATAACGTGCACATGCAGAAAAGGAATAAAAAAGGAGATAAGTATGGAAGACAGACCCTTCAGCCAGAAGTAGGGCAATGAAAAATAAAAGTGGCAGGAGGAATGGACAGAATACTGTAGTAGGACATCTACTGTTATGGTAAGATCTCACACAATTGTACTACCCCCTTCCTTAGCGCTATTACAGTATTGTTTCCTCTTGGGAGTGTCCAAAAGCTACTAGAAAGTATGGGAGGAGGAAGGTAGAGAAGAACCTACCACAAACCCATGAAGGATGGCCCTGGCAAAATCCGTGGCCCTGGAAATGGTATCCAACTTGTAATGTTTGGTGAAACCATAAACAGAACACCAAATAGTGGCTTTCATGATGGATCTAGTATCCAGACCCTTGAGAAAAGCACCAGAAGAGGCCACTGCCCTGGTAGAAGGAAAAGAACAGAAGAGGAAAGCTGCTTGCCATGAAAAGAACAGCAAAAAGGAATGGGCTTAGAAATCAGGAGGCGATGGTTTGCTTAGATATTGCCAAATTTACTTCCCTGGCATGAAAGGAAAACAAATGTATGCACTTACCATAATGAAAGATCCATTTTGTCTGTCTCTATCTGATTCAACCTGTGGGTCTTTGGATCTAACTCGGATCTGACACCAGCCAATTCCATTAGACCTCGAACCTGCTTGACTCCACCTCCCTTACCCACAAACTCCCCACTCCTCGTCCTAATCCTCAGATCGAGTTTACACCATGAAAACTACTTTACAAATATGCTAAGACAGGTTCATCCACCAGGAAGGATGTAGGACTCCAAAAATAAGAACAGATGACCTTTACTGTCTGGTCATCATAAAATGAGAAGTTTGCCATATCAACCAAAGGGGGGGGCAAGGAGGGGAGAACCATTAAACCAGACAGAGACAGACAACACGGAGCTGTCGGTATAGTAACTATACAACTTTTGTATCTGATGTTGTCTACTCTATCTGGCTTCAACCTGTTGGTGACAGTCCCCAGCCATGAAACATTCCTAGATGAACTATGGAAGGATGTTCCACAATACAGTGGAGCCAAAGGAAGCCCTAGATCTAGATAGGATGTCCTCCTTATAATGTAACACAAAGGTGTGATAATCCAGCAAAGTGGCAGCTGCACAAATATCTATTGATTCTCTAGAAAGGAAAGCTGTACATGTAGCTATAGACCTTGCTGAATGACCCTTAGGCTTGTGCGGAAGGGTCTTTCCTTTCAAAAAATATGCAAACAATATACAATCTTGACAGCCACTCAGATAAAGTCACAGGTGAGCCCATCCTGGATTCTGAGAAGGAGATAAATAGCTGACTGGATTTTCTGAAAGTTTTGGTATGGCCCAAATAAAATCTCAGTTACCTATGTACATCCAAACAATGCAAAAAGTATTCCCCATTATTGGAGAAATTGGGGGAAAACAAAGAGAGATGAATAGAACTGTTAAGGTTATTCTTGGAAACTACCTTTGGCAGAAAAAAATAAGTTATGTTCTTACCATAACGTTCCATCTGAATAGTAGACTTCATCCTTCTGAACATATGGGTATACGGATCCGATTCGGATCCGAGACGGCAAAACTTTTCAAGCATCAGCTCCGAGCTCCAAGCTCCTCCCTTACCTATATTACATCACTTCTTCCTATCTAGCCCCAGATCGAGTTTGCTGACACTAAATGGCAACATAACTCCTAAACAGGAAAAACCTGAAGAGTGAGGAGGATGGAGGGAGGGAAGGTGCAGAAGAATGAAGTCTACTACTCAGATGGAACGTTATGGTAAGAACATAACTTCTTTATCTGAAGTAGTTGACTTCATTCATTCTGCACATATGGGACAGAGTCTCCAGCTACTAGTATTCCTGGGAGGCCCCTATGGAAGGATATTTCTGAGCACCGCAGAGCCAAAGGAAGCTCTCCCTCTAGAAATAAGATCCAATTTATAATGAGAGATGAATGTGTGCGGAACTCTTGACCAGAAAGCTGCAGAAGTGGCCATTGCTCTAGTGGAATGAGCCTTCAATACACCAGGAGGAGATAAGCCTTTGTCCTTATAAACCTGTGCAATAAAAAGAGTGATCCACCTTGCTAAGGACACTTTCAAAACTGTTTTGCCCAAAAATGGTTTAGAAAAAGAGACAATTGATCCGATTTCCAGAAGGGTTTAGTCCTATGGAGGTAAAAACGAAGCTGTCTATGGACATCCAATAAATGAAGCTTACATTCACCTCTATTTTGGAAATTTGGGAAGAAGACTGGCAAATTTATAGACTGATTAATATTGGCTGCTGAGGACACTTTGGGAAGAAAGGAAGGATTTGTATGCAGCGAAACCCTATTCTTGTGGAAACCAAATAGGGGGGCAAGGAGGATAAGGCCTGCAACTCTGAAACTCTCTTGGCTGAAGTGATGGTGACCAAGAATGCTGTCTTCCATGACAAAGACATCATCAGAACTGATCTGACTAGCTCGCAAGGGGGAGAGGTCAAAGCCTGAAGGACTAAAGTCAAATCCCAGAGGGCACTGTTTCTTTAACTGGAGGTCGCAATAAAAAAGTGCCCTTCAGGAAGGCTTTACACAGTTTGGCAGAAGCCAGAGCAACCTTATTTTCACCCACATGAAAATTAGAGATGGCAGCCAGCTGAACCTTGATGGTGGAAGCACTTGCGCCTGATCAAAAATGATAAGCAAGAAAATCCAGTATGACTGGGACGGGGGCTGTAAACGGGTTCAGACTGTGCTGAGAGGCCCAAACGCAAAAACGTCTCCACTTGCTATTGTAGAGTTTCCTAGTGGAGGCTTTAAGAGAAGCTACCAGAATATTCTTAACAGGGGACGAAAGTCCGGGAGTCTTGATGATCATGGGAACTGCAGCAGCCACGTCGTCAGCTTGAAACTGTCCAGGTTGGGCAGGGGCAAGCCCGACGGGTGAGAGATCAGATCCGGGCATGGATCTAGAGTCCATGGAGGAGCCAACAGGTGAGACCATAGGAAGGGAAACCACACGTGATGCAGCCAGAAGGGAGCTATGAGAATGACTTTGCACTGCAGCCAGCAAGCTCTCTGAAGGAACTTCGTAATAAGAGGTAACGGGGGATAAGCATACAGTAGCCCGGGAGGCCAAGCATGGACCAGAGTGTCCCTGGGGACCTCCCCCGGAGGGGGGAATCAGAGTGAAGAAGTTGCTGCACTTCGCATTGGAAGGAGATGCGAAGAGATCGCAGCAAGGTTGACCCCAAACATGGAAGATCTTCTCCGCCACTGAATGCTTCAGACACCACTCGTAAGGCAGAAGGATTGCCCTGCTGAGACTGTCCGCTAGAATGTTGGAGTGTCCCGGGATATGCATTGCTATGAGAAACCGGCTGGTGGATATAGCCCACTCCCAAACCCTCATGACCTCGTGACAAAGGGGGTAGGATCGGGTCCCTCCCTGTTTGTTTATATACCAGACTACAGACATTTTGTCTGATTAAATAGCTACCGTCCCTGGAGGTAGGACAGGGTTGAAGGCTCTCAACACTAAAAGCACTGCCCTCATCCCCAGGACAGTGATTTGTAGCTTGGTCTCTGGAGGGGACCATGTGCCTTGGACTGTTCTTCCCAGGAAGTGCCCCCCCCCCCAAGCTGGGAAGCGTCCATGGTCACCGTGGCTTGAGCTGGAGGGGCTAGAAAGCTGTGCCTTGTGAAAATGTCCGCTGATTGAAGCTACCACTGGAGTGACGTTCTGCATGTCCGATTGATTAAGATGTGGAAATTCATCGGAAGATCTAGCCAGGACCATTGAACTGCTAGATTCCACTGAAGGACTCTCATGTGAAGATGTGCAAGAGGGAGGATAGAGATTGTGGCTGCCATCGAACCCAAGGCCGTGAGAACATCGGCTGCTGTGACTACCAAGTGATCCAAGATCACCGATACATGGAGTCTGAGATTTTCTATCCTTTCCGGGGTGAGCAAAATCTTTGACTGAATTGAATCCAACCATGCCCCGATGAAGTCTATGATCTGAACCAGAGCCAGGTGGGACTTGTTGGTATTGATCATGATGCCTAACTTGTGACCCAGACCAAGGAAGTAGTGTAGGGCCTGACACAAGAGTCATTTGGTGGATGCAGTGAAGAGCCAGTCGTCTAGGTAGGGGAATACCTGGATGCCCTGAAGTCTCAGGTGAGCCGCTATGACTGCCATAACCTTGGTGAACACCTTGGGGGCTGTGGTGAGACCAAAGGGTAGGGCTCTGAATTGAAAGTGACTGGCCCCTAGCCGGAAGTGTAGAAACCTCCTGGAGCTCCTGTGGACCTTGATGTGATAGTAAGCGTCCTGGAGGTCTAATGAGCACATCCAGTCGCATTCTCTCAGAAACAGTAGAATGGACTGTAGAGTGAACATCCGGAATTTTTTTTTCTCTACCGACAGGTTGAGGATAGACAGGTCCAGAATGGGCCTTAGGTGCCCCATCTTCTTTGGCACTAAAAAGAACCTGGAGTAGAAGCCTGATCCGGATTGATCTGGGGGGACCGGCTCGATGGCTCGTTTTTGTAGCAGCTTCAAAACCTCTAAAGCTGCAGCCTCCCTGTGAGTGTGTGGAACATCTGGAAGGTGTGCTGGAGTTGTGGGACATGAAATGAAGGGGATAGAATATCCTCTGGATATGATGTTTAACACCCAGCGGTCTGCAGTAATGGACTCCCATGCTGCTGGATGTAAGGAAAATCTTCCCCTGACTGCCTCCAGAGTAAAGCAGCTGGGCAACCCCTCAGGGTTGCTGTGCGGGTCTGTCGGAAAAAGGTTCCCTAGACCCTAAGTTTCTGGGACCCCCTCTGCCTCTAGGATGGCGTTGGTCTTGTCCCCCTCTGCCTCTGGGGGGATGAATATTCCTGAATGTCATGAAAGGACTGTGATTTCTGGAACCACATCTTCTTTTGCCCCTTTTGGTTCCTGGAATAGGACCTCTGGGAGTTAGAGAAGCGGATTCTGACGGCTGACAAAGTCTTTCCATCCTTCTCACTCTGGGTTAGTGTGTTATGTACATTCTTCCCAAAAAGGGATGATCCATCGAATGGGGCATTGATGAAAGACACCTTAAAGAGGTCTGAAAATCGACACAGCCAGATCCAGGCATGTCGCCTCAAGGCAACGCCTGTACCAGCAGCTCTAGCGGCTCCCTCCATGGCGTGAGAGAGGAGACGCATAGAGGTATTAGTCACTGATTTCAGTGGAGTCATCTTTGCAGTGAAGGACTGCTTGTCCTGCTGCAGCAGAGACTCCGGGGGCAACTCAGTTAGCTCCGATATAAGGTCTCGCTGTAGTCGGATGACATGTGCCAAGTAATTCAGCGCACGGATAGAAAATGTCGCTGACGAGTACATGCACTTCCCAAAACGATCCATCGACCTGGACTCCTTGTCTGGTGGATGGACCGAGGAACTCACCTGTACCAGTTCCTTCTTTGTGGCAGCTGCAAACACCAAAGTGTCTACCGGGGCTCCCTTGGACCATGCCTGCCTGTCTGACGACGGGGAAATAATTTTGTCTAGCCTTTTGGGTATAAGCTCTACGGCGTCAGGATCCTTCCATGCCCTAGTGGTGATGAGGTCCACCAAAGGGTCAGCTGGAGGGGAGACCCAGGAAGTAGATGGGCCTGCACCAATGGCTTCCAGGAATACAGACTCATCTTCAGAGGGTTTGGGGGCTGACCAACCTCCTCTTTGGCGGAGGATCTCCATAATGTCTCCGAACGAGATGTCCTCGGAAGGTGATCTGGGGAAGCCCTCTCCTTCATACAAGTCTGTATCAGTGGTAATGGACTCAGGGGAGTCCAAGTGCCTCCTCTTGCACTTGCGCTTACGAGGTTCCTCTCCAGTCTGACTCTCTGGAGAGGATTCGTAAGCCTCCGAGGGTTCCCTGAGGGGAACAACCTAGTGTTGCCTTGGCATGGGCTGTCCCTGAGACAGGGCAATGGGAGCAGAATCCGAAATCAGAGGGGTCTGGGTGGGATCCGAGGATGTGAGCTGAGGTCTCAACCCCTGGGAGAGGACCCTTTCTACTGCCCCAAATGCCGATGGAGAGCACACCTCCATAGAACATAAGGAAGAGGCTCTGCCCGGCGCCAAAGCAGGGACCGGAGCCGATGGCAGGGTAGTCCGGGCACCAAGGGTGGGATCTGAAAGAGTGAGATCTTGACCCTTGGGTCTGACTCCCCGACCACGGCTCCAAGAGTCCCCTGGATCTGAGATCGGATCCAAGGAACTCAAGGTGACAGCCGGCGTCGAGTGAACGAAAACCATTGGCACTGACCCCACAGCTCCAAAAGGTCTCAGACCCAAGAACCCCGAAGCATCGGGTCGGATCGAGGAAGGAGCAATAGGGTGGAACATAGTAGAAGAAGAACCCTCAACAATGGGAGATGGCCCCCATCTGAATCTGGTTCTGGATGAACCTCCTCATAAGCCTGTCCATATCAAGTTCAGATACACTCCGAGTCGATCTGGAGGAAGAGGCTGACTCGGGTCTGGGTCAGATCAGAGGGGAGTGCCTCAACTCCAATGGCTACATTGGCTCCGGCGAGAAACAGGGAGAGCGGAGCCGAGGAGAACGCGACCTGGGTACCTTAGAAGAGGGGCAGGAGAAGGACTCCCTGTCTGGAGACCTTTTTCTGGGCCTGTCCCTCTCTTTATGGTGCCTCTCCTTCTCTCTCTTGTCCCTACCTCTCTGAAATGACTCAGAGGAAGCAGGCCTGGCCGGAGGTTGAATCCCTGACTGCACAGAGTCACCAGCTGGGGAGGAAACCGATGCAGACTCCAGGGCAGAAGCTGGTAGCAGGCCTTTAGCCACAAGCTTAGCCCGACGATCCTTCAACGCCCTAGGGTTAAAAGCCGAACAAATGTCGCAGGAGGCTGAAAAATGAGCGACCCGTAAACACAGAACACACAGAGTGTGGCCATCAGCTGGAGAAAGCTTATGACCACACTCTGTGCACTTTTTAAAGAGAACTTTAGGCTGTTCAGCCATAGCAAAGACAGAAAAAGCCCTAGGGCCCACACACACACACACACACACACACACACACACACACACACACACACTTAACAGGGATTGGACCTAGGTGGGAACCAGTAACACAATACTACACAAACACTTAAAAAGTTTTTTTTTTTTTTTTTTTTTTTAAACTAACGCGATGTAAGGGAGGAAAAAGGGAAGGTATACACACTCAGCAATTAGTAACAAAGGACCAAAAACCTTACCAACTTGCTCGCAGCTCAGAGACCACAATGCTGAATCATAGACAGGCAAACGAGATCTGGGGCTAGATAGGAGGAAGTGATGTAATATAGGTAAGGGAGGAGCTTGGAGCTCGGAGCTGATGCTTGAAAAGTTTTGCCGGCTCAGATCCGAATCGGATCCATATACCCATATGTACAGAATGAATGAAGTCAACTACTGCAGATGAAGGGTTCATATGAAGAGAAATCCTGTCTTTATAGAATATGAAATAAGGGGGTGAAGAATAAAGAGCTTGCATCTCCGAATCCCTCCTTGTGGAAATAACCGACACCAAATCAAAGTTTTCCAAGACAAGAGCTTCAAGTCTAAAGTGGCTAAAGGTTCAAATGGAAGACCTGCAAAACAAAAGACAAATCCCAGGGAGGAACCAGATCCCAAACTGGGGGATGGAGCAGAAAAGTACCCTTGAGGAAATCTTAAGGAAAGCCAGAGGCACCTTATTCTTGCCAACATGAAAGTTAGAGATGGCTATTAATCGCACTTTATCCTAGAAATACTAGAACCTGACTGAAACAACTCAGTGAAAAAATTCAAAACTGATTCCAAAGGGAAAAGAAAGGGTTAAGTCCTGAAGATTCTGCCCACAGAAAAAATCTTCTACATGTACTGGAAAACACTTCTCTAGTAGACCACTTATGCGATGACAATACATGAACAGCAACCTGGGAAAGCTTGGGATTTCTGGCCATCAAGAGAACTGGAGGATCCACCCAGTTAACTGTAGGGACTGAAGGTTGGGAAGATCCAGGCCTGCTGGATGGGAAATGTGATCTGGAGTGGGATCCAGTACCCAAGGGGGTACTTCAGAAGAGGCCAAAGGAAGAGAAACCACACCTCATGAGGCCAAAAGGGGGCTATGAGGATCACAGTAGCTCTGCAGCTGGCAGACTTCTTTAGAAACTTTACCATCAAAGGGACTGGGAGATAAGAATATAGAAGCCCCAGGGGCTAAGCAAATACCAGTGCATCTTTGGGTGGCTTCCTGGACGGGGAACTAGGGTGTAACAGCTGCTGCACTTGATGCTGCACAGAGACGAATAGGTCACAACACAGAGTGCCTCAATGCTAAAAAATCCAAGCTACAACCCTCACATTTAAGGACCACAAATGAGGCAACAGAATGCTCCTGATGAGGCTATCGGCCAGAATGTTACATTTCACCTAGGATGTGCACTGCCACCAGAAACCACTGGGAAGGAATTGTTGATTGCTAAGCTCTCATGGCCTCCTGACAAAGAATATTTGAAGCATTTTCCCAATTGTTGAGGAACCAGACATATTGCCCATTTGTATCACAATCACACTCTGTGGAGGGCGTCCTGAAAAGCCTACTAAGCAAGGAGGACTGCTCTCATCTCCAGAACACTGACATGAATATGGGTCTCTGCAGATGACCAGGAATCTTGAACCATCTTCCCTTTGAAATGCCCTCCACACCTCAGGAGAGAGGCATCTGTGGTGACCATGGCCAAGGGAGGTAGAAGAACAAACAGTCTCCGGCTGGTTACTAATGGAGACTGCAACCACAACAAATATGGTCACGACACACATTCATCAGCTGTAAGTGAAAGTCCATTGGATGGGTAAGAAAAGACCGCTGAACGTCTACTGTCCATTGCAGAATCCTCATATGATATCTGGCTAAAGCAACCAACCCTATGGATGCTGCCATATGACCTAGAAGTTTCATAACTGCATCAGCAGGAAGCTTCAAGATTACAAGCACCAAGAAGGCCTGAGCATGAAGGCTGACTGCTCTGGAACTTGGAAGCCTGGTGATTTGATTGACTGTATCCAGGGAACAACCTATGAATTCTAAGACATGAACAGGCTGAAGGCTCAGTTTGGAATAATTGATTGTAATGCCTAAATGTTCGAACAGCTGGAGTAAAGTATCCCTGGCTGTAATCAACAAAGCTCTTGTAGGGACAGTGAGGGGCCAATCGTCCAGGTACAGAAGGACCTGGAATCCCTGCAGTCAAAGCCAGGCTGCAACCACTGCCACGCACTTGGTAAACAGCCAGGTGGCTGTGATGGGACCAAATGACAAGGCCCTGAATTGGTAATGACTGGTCCCCAGTTGAAAGCACAGAAACCTCCTTCAGCACCTGTCCATCTTGACATGATGGTAGGTGTCTTTGACATCTATCAAGCAAATCCAATCATCCCTCCACAGAAGATGTAAGATGGACAGCACTGTGGTCATCCAGAACTTGGTCTTTTTCAAGAACTGATTTAGTCTGCTTAAATCCAGAAATGGCCTGAGGTTCTTGCTCTTTTTTGGTACTAAAAAGAATCTGGAATAGACCCTAGCTCCTTCCTGGTCTGGTGAGGCCTCCTGGATGACTCGATTTACAAGCAGCTTGTGAATCTCCACAGTTGCATACACTCTGATGGAGTGGAACGTCTGGGAGTTGCTTTTGATGAAAGTTTGGAATCTAGGAAAAAGGAATGCATTAACGTCTGGATACGACTCAACACCCATGCATCCATGGCGATGGCCTCCCAAGCTTTTGAGTGAAGAGCCAAATTTCCCCAAATGCCTTCAGAGTAGGAGAAAGCCCCGTGGAAACTGATTCTGTGGACCACTCCTGTCCCACTGGGTGTGCTCATTATGATCCCCCAGTCATCAGGAGGGACCCTCTGAAAAAGCATCCCGAGAAGACTGATGCAACTTTCTGAAGAAGAGGTGCTTACCTCCTTCTGATTCCTTAAGAAGGTCTATTGAGGGGTGGCAAAGTGCACTCCAATAGTGGGCAGCATCTTCCCATCTTGTTCAGTCCTCGTTAGTATCTTCTTAACCTTCGGCCCAAACAAGGAAGAGCCATAAAAAGGGGCACTGACAAAGGATGCCTTGAAGACATCCACAAAGTTGCATTAATGCAACCAAGTATGGTGCCACATGGCAATACCAGAGCCAGCCATTCAAGATGCTGCATTGACCATAACTGAAATAAGTCTCATAGAAATGTTGATGATGGAATGCAGGGTGAAAAACTGACAGCATCGTAGGATTTTCTGGAGATTGCCGTGTCTTGAAATTTCTTGACACTTCAGACTGAAAGTCACGTTGAAGTCTCTTTAAGTGTGATAAATAACTAAGAGCTCTCAGCTCAAAAGTCGTTGAGGCATAGGACATTTTCCTAAATGATCCAAAGCCCAAGACTCCTTGTTTGGGATGTGGACAGGGGAGCTCTATTCAGAAATCTCCTTCTTGCTGGCAGCCACAACCATAACAGCATCAACAGCTGGACCCTTACTCCAATATGGCCAGTCCTTGGGGCGAGTGAGAATCTTATTCAGTTTTTTTGGGATAATCTCAATCATGCTGGGTTCCTTCTATGACCACCAGCAAACTAGGTTTATAAGTGCACCTGGAGGGGAAACCACCTAAGGCGTGGATGTACCTAAGCTGAAGGCCTCCAAAAATATTGACTCCTTTGGAGAAGAGGCATTGGTGGTCTAGCCTCGCAATGTGAAGCAACTCCAACAAGTTGTCAAAAGAGGCGTCATCCAATGAAGACTTACAGGAACCCTCTCTTTCCTCAAGGTCAATATCCTCAGTGAGAGATTCCTCCAGGGAGTCAAAGTGTTTCCTCTTCCCCGAGACCTCACAGTCAGGAGTAGCAGAGGAGGAAAGGGAGGAGGTGGGGTGCTCTGCCACAAGGACAGGATGGAGGCCCACCAATGCAGGCTGACCAGGAACAGACTAATGATTGTTGCAGGCACAGATGAGAGAGAAGAAGGACCACTACTTGGATAAAAGCAACCCTTCTCCTGAGAGGAGAACATCCTCTCTACAATGTCGATGGCCAAGGTGGAAGTTATCCTCTTGTGGCTGAGGGTCCCAGCACCCAAAGGAACCAGAGAGATCCTTGATCCCAAGGGAGAAATGTCAAACCCTGACATTGAGATAGGAGGTGAGCTGTCCAAAGTCAAAGCCCAGAGTGGAAGAGAAGATCCCGAATCAGGGACTGTTGTCCCTGACCCAGAAACTCCAGCTTCAGCAACATGACTCTGAGGTACCAATGGCCTCGATAAAGTAGAAACAAACAAAGGATGAGATGGAACAGAGGAAGGACAAGCCATCAGATCTGAACCTGGAGGTAGGAAAGCAGCCAGGCCCATAGAGCTTGAATCCAAAGGGACCAAGGGAGGAAGCCAAATGATGGAGAGAAGGGTCCTGGTACCAGACCCAAACCCGAATGGATAAGGCCTAATTGCATCTGAAAAACGGACCTCATTAGCTGCTCCAAATCTGAAACTTTAACACTGCCTACCAACCTCAATGACTGGACAGATGATGCCACCAAAAGGGGCTTTGATGATTGTTTGCAAGAAGAGGACCCCGTCTGCTGAATTTGAACTGGAGAGGCATGGTACCAGGGTGGAGAAGAGGAAGAATTCAGTGACAGCTCTGATGGTGTGCAAAGTGAAATGAGGGAGGCTGTCCTACCAGCAGGGGCCCCTTTGACCAGGAAAGGGTCATACAGCTTGGAAGCAAAGACAGAGCTTTACTAGTTGTTGGCACTGATTCAGCTACAGAGCAGCCAAGGGACCCAAATGTCATGGGATCTTTGGGTTCAGCAAGCCTGATGAGGAAGGACCGGGGACAGAAGAACAAAAAGATCTCTTCTGATCCCCTTTAGAAGATTTGGAGTCCCATGGGCGATGATTCTCAGACCCAACCTTTGGAACTGAGGAAGAAGTCACAGAAGGAACAGAAGAAGAAGAACCTGGGAGAAATCCCTTGAAGACCAACTTGGCCCTGCATTCAGTGATGGTCCAGTTCCGCACCCTCTACAAACGGAGCACCTGGAGTCTAGGTGTAATGAAATACAAGCACTTTACATGTGTGTCCTGTGAAGACAATTTATGCGTGCAGGTCACACATTTCTTAAAACCCTTATCCATGCTAAATACATGACACACAAAATACCTACTATACTAAAAATCCTAACAAAGAGAGACAATAAGCTAAGACTATGCCTAAGGGAAACAATAACTAAGTTTGCCAAAAAGGTGGAAGTCCTAACAGATGACAGATTAAAATACAGAACAGACAAAAAACCTACCTACCTATCTACCTAAGACACAGACAAAATTAAAACTAAATGTATACTAGAGTAAGGGATGAAAAATTCTCACCAAAAAAAGCATTACACTGACATACCTATACAGGAAATGCTGAGCAGAGCCATGATCAAGCTGCTAACTGGAATCACGGCAAACTAGATCTAAGGGTTAGGGTGAGGAGTGGGAGTTGTAGGAAACACAGGCAGAGTCAAGCAAGTTCAAAGTCTAATGGAACTGACTAATGTCAGATCTGAAGACAGAGACTGAAGCCAGATGGAGCAGACAACACTGGATCAAAACGTTTCTCAGATTGTCTGATGCATTTTGTCTTATCAAAGTAATACCTGAACTGTCTCTGTAAATCCAAGGTGTGTAGTACCCTCTCACTAGAAGTCTGTGGAGAAGGAAAAAAAGAAGGAAGATGAATGGACTGATTCAAGGACAAATCATTAACCACCTTGGACGTAAAAGAAGGATTGATAAAAAGAGACATCCTGTCCTTGTGAAAAAACAAAAAAGGAGGAACCACCATGAGTGTTTGAAGTTCAGAGACCCTCTTGGCAGAAGAGCCACCAACAATACAGTCTTCCAAGCACTATACTGCAGGGAAGAAGAAAAGGCATGCTCAAAAGGGGACAGAGTCAATTTTTCATGAAACAAATTAAGGTCACATGAAGTACGCCTTTCAGAAATTGTTTGATTTAAAAACTAGAAGCCAAAGGTGGACTCAGAGGCACACACGCAGAACTGGCTGACAAGTGAACTTTAACAGAAGAATATCCCAAACCAGTGCTGAGTAACTCATGCAAATAAAAAGGACCATAGGGACCCCATCAGAAAAATGGTCCAAATCATGCTCAAGACACTGAATAGAACATCTCTTCCATTTAGCCACATAGGATCCTCTAGAACTGGGTTTTCTGGCCTCCTGCAGACCCCCAAGCACATCCTCAGAAATCAATGCCTGAAAAAAATCAAAATCACTCAAAGTGTCAGTTGAAGTATGGACAAGACACAGTGAATGAGAGAGTCCTTGTTTTGTCTGAGAAGACCCACCCTATGAGGTAATTTGACATGACTGCCCATGGTCAGATGAAACAGAAGGAAGAACCAGTGCTGTTTGGGACAAAAGGAAGTCACCAGCAAGTGGTGTCCCACATGTCTCTGTGCAGGATCCTGGGAAAAGAAGGACAGACATACAGAAATATCCCCTTCCAAGAAAAAGACATGGTGTCCACTCTGGCACTCGGATAGACATACAGAAATATCTCTTTCCAAGAAAAAGACAGGGTGTCCACTCTGGCACTCGGATAGACATACAGAAATATCCCCTTCCAAGAAAAAGACATGGTGTCCACTCTGGCACTCGGATAGACATACAGAAATATCCCCTTCCAAGAAAAAAACTGTGTCCACTCTAGCACTCGGATAGACATACAGAAATATCCCCTTCCAAGAAAAAGACATGGTGTCCACTCTGGCACTTGGATAGACATACAGAAATATCCCCTTCTAAGAAAAAGACACGGTGTCCACTCTGGTACTCAGATAGGCATACAGAAATATCCCCTTCCAAGAAAAAGACATGGTGTCCACTCTGGCACTTGGATAGACATACAGAAATATCCCCTTCCAAGAAAAAGACATGGTGTCCACACTGGCACTCTAGAACAGAACTGTGGAAGTTGTCTGCTCAGAGGGAAGGCAAAAAGATACCTGAGGAGTACCCCACCGATGTATAATGCCCAGAAATACCTCCTTGTGAAACATCTATTCATGAGGATGACTCCTAGTCCTACACAAAGGGGCTGCCACTAGTTTGTGCTCTGAAGGAATATAGACTACCTGAAGAACCCAGATGATGGTGGACTGCAAAATCCCAAGCCTGAAGAGACACCCTGCAGCGAAAGTAAGATTTTGAGGCCCCTTGCTTGTTGATGTATCACATGATTGTGGTATTGTTTGTAAAAGTCTTTAGAGGACCTGGAACCCAAATGGAGTGAAAGCCTGAAGAGCTAGCTAGGAGTAGAGCCCTCTTCTCTTTGACATTGATGTGTTCTGTTATCTACTGATGGGACCAAAGACCTTGGATTTTCTGACTGTTGGAGGAGGGTCCCTAACCATGATTGGCAGCATCTGTGTACAACCCCTGGTTAAGGACAGAAACATGAAAAAGCAGACCCGGATTTAGAGAAATCTGATGAATCCATCAGCAGTGCCCGAGCTTCAGACAACATAAGAGGGGGACCGGATAATCCTGAGGCTGGCACTGCCAAACAGCCTTGAGATACCATTGAAATTTCCTCACATGGAGTTTGGCAAAAGAAACCACTGGAATGGTGGATCCCATCTATCCCAGGGATCAGAGAAATTCCCTTATCAAAAGTACTGGAAGAGAAAGAAGAGACTGGAAATAAACAGTCAAAGAGAGAACCTTGGGAAGCATGAGACAAGACAACACTGGGATGGTCTGAATCCTGCAACCCAAAACCAATTAGGCCTGAGAGGGAGTCGACACAGACTTTTTGAGATTGAGGGTGAACCCCATACTGCATACAAGAAGCATAGTGAAGTATAGATTTTAAAGGAGGACCTACTGAGAGGGTGCTTCAAATAGAAGGTCATCTAAATAAAGGAAAATTTGAATTCCATGAAGTCTGAAGAAAGCTATCACATGGGCCAGACATTTGTTAAATACCCCTGAAGCTGTAGAAGGGCGAAAAAGGCAAAGGAGAGAACTGCTAATGAGAGGAAGACACTGAAAAACGTAAGAACTTTCTAAACATGCAGGTAAGCGCTCTTCAAATCCAAAGATACCAGAAAAGTGTGACGAAGCAAAAGTGGGAAAAGTGTCTGAAGAGACAACATCCTGACGGAAGAAACCTTGAGAAAGGTATTGAGAAAAGATAGGTCTAGAATGAGCCTCCATGACCCCTCCTTCCTGGGAACCAGAAACATTCTGGAATAAAAACCTGTTCCCTGCTAGGACAATGAAACAGCCTGGATGGTTTCCTGATCCACCAGATCCCGCAGAGCCAAGGAAAAATGAGTGAGCTGACAAGGAGGATGCAGAGGAAGGCTAGAAAATGGGGGAAGAGACTTCCAAACCATAAGTAACTATGCTGGATGATGTAAAGAATCCAGGCGTCTGTGGTTATCTGTCACTAAACAGGAAACAAAAGGGTTAGCCTGAGTGACTGAGGAATCTGGCTGAGGTGAAGGGGAGCTGGATGTCAGGTAGAGGAAGATTTGACAAGAAAAAGTTTTTGGCCTCTAGAACTCTGAGTAGCTTTGTCTGGGAAAATCTGCTAAGTAACTCTCTTGCTCCTAGCAAGGTGTCTAGGCTAACTAAGATTTGGATGGATAGTTCCTCTGGAAGTTAGGTATAGGGAAACAAAATGTTGCTTCAGGGTTTGTATAACCTTGCCCTTAAATTGCAGGGTTTTAAACAATTCTGCAGCAGCACAGCCAAAGAGATTCTCGTTGTCTGAGGGAGAATCTAAAAATGTGGGCTTAAAGTCCACAGGTAGGGATTGAAGGTGCAACAAAGAGTATCTCCTCATGGCAGAACCAGATGCAGGTGCCATAGAAGGGGCATCAGCTGCATCACAGCTGCATTTAATGGAATGGCGAACCACCTGAGAGGCAGAACTCAGAAGAGAAATGGCAGAAGTCTTCATGTCCAAATCAGACATATCATCCACCACCCCCCCCCCCCAGTCTGGGAGCCAGGACACATCTAGTCATGTGGGTCTGATAACTAATGGCCCTAAAAGCCAAAGTAGCAGAAGCATATACTTTTTTTTCCCATACCTCTCCATAGCATGACTGTCCTTGCCAAAGGTAAAAGCTTGGAAAAGGAAAGCAGTTTAGATGGCTTTTCTGTGGACATGGAAACAACAGCAGGATCAGAGGAAGGACTTTTACCCAAGTATTCATGATCCTCAGGAACTTTATAAAATCTGTCTGACGTCTTAGGGACCAGAAGTTGAGAGTCAGGATCCTGAAAAGCTGCTGAAATTATATCCAAAAGGGCAGCTAAGGACAAGAGGGACTACAGAGGGTCTGGTTAAGTCCATTTACAAGACTTCATAATATCCCTTTTGAACATCAGAAACTAGGGACGAGTCCCACTTACAGTGTTCCATCATACTAACCACTGTATCCCCAAAGGTATATAAGCCTGAGAAGCTGCTGAAAATACATCCAAAAGGACAGGAGGGACTACAGAGGGTCCATTTGCAAGACTTCATAATATCTCTTTTGAACATCAGGAACCAGGGAAGAGTCCCACTTACAGTTTTCCATCATACTGACCACTGTATCTCCAAAGGATAATTTTTCAAAAGGAGAATCAGTGAACATTGAATCTTTCTCATTAGACCCCAGGGCAAGTGGTGAGTGGATCTGAGAGGAATATACTAAGGATTCTTCACCAAAATCCAACTCTTCATCAGAAGAATCAGAATCCTTAGGTCTATTAGATGGGGTGGGAGACCAGGGAGCAGAGGCATGGAACCACAACCCTTGTGGGTGGGTCAGGGCCACAAGGGCATTGAACAGCTCCTGAATGAAGTCTTTCCATTCTGTAAGCACCTTTAGCCACAGAAGCCACATGATTGTGTTTTGTTTCTTTTTAAAGGAACATCTGCTTTAAGAAATCTAGGAGATTGAGACTCTTACCTAGATTCAATGAGGGTACCATGCACCTCTTCCCCTAACTAATGCTACGGGAATCCCTTATGTCCTTCAGATACAATCAGCCATGGTTCCCCCTCTACATCCATACTATACATATGCATGGCCTTCGTGGACATATGAGTAGAAATCTCTGTGTCAGCCTCCAAATGGGTCATGGCAGAGGGAACTGGTGTCAGTACCCAACTGTTTTTGGGTTCTTCATCTAACCAGAGGAAGTCATCAGGTAGAGGCTGGACAGCAGCAGGATCACTAGGTGCTTTTTTAGCTTTTTTCTTAAGAGGCGGTGGGCAGATTTGGCCATGGTACCTAGAGTCAAAAGTTTCAGATGCTGGTTTTCCATATAAATAGAAATGGATGACAGATGCCTGTAGAGTGTCTCTGGGACAAATGCCTGACAAATCTCACACTGTTGTAAGGTTGTGCATAGCACCCAAACAAAAAGGCACTTCTCATGTCCATCTTTATGAGGAATCTGACTCGCACATTCATATTTCCCCTACTTGGATGACATGAAAACAAACTACAGGAAAACTTATCTGTAGAAGGCTGGGTGGATGAACTTGCTCAGAGATCAGCATACAGACCAACTTCAGAGGTAGCGCTTGGACTGGCAGCAAAGAAGTTCTGAGGGTTAGGCATCTGTATGTCACATATGTAACTTATGTCTTGCATGTAGGCCATACATCTGATATACAATGCCTGGAAGGTGTAAAAGCTTTGGTATACTGGCCAGACATTAGGATATCCTCAACAGGATATCCCAAGAATAAAGGATACTGCAACAGTAATAAGGAAAGACATCAGATGAGGTTCCTGGATCTGTGCCGCAAGAGGATGGTGCCCTAACTGCAGCATAAATGACCATGGTTGAATTTGTGACCCGAGCAAATGAGGAGCCAGGCAAGGAGGGAGAGAAGTGAAGAATAACCTGCTCACCTCTCCCAGGAGGAAAGGAGAGTTGTGAGTGCTCAGGGAGTATATATGGAAGTTCAATTTCCCAGGGTGGAAAATTAGAAAACATATTCCTGTGCTTGAAGGAAAGAGATAGGGCTGCTTGCTGGCAATATCCCTTAAAGATATGAGGGACAACTAGCACAATCAGCCCACCTGGACGTCCCCTTGTATGCCTTATCTGAATGTCTGCAAGAACTTAAGACTTAAATGAAAAACATTCAAATCACACATGATGGCTGCTTGGATGATGACCCCTCTACACTGGTGCTTGCTTAGTAATGGGAACAAATGGGCTGATTGATGAAGAGAAGGTCTAATGGTTGGCAGGGAGCAGGAGCAAAAATTCCCCCCCCAGAAAAGAACATATAAAGTGATATAACAGAAACAATGAAATATGACAAAGACACAATGGGATTGGATTAACTCCACACTCTTGTGGATCCTGGATTGCTTTTACATTAACGGGAATCTCACTAGTAGCTCTTCATATCACTCCTCATTCCTCACTCTTTGGATTATCAGAATCTATCTTCCCACCAACCTGGATGCATAAAAAACTGGGGAAGACATTACTAGACTGGATACTCTCATTCCCATCCAAAATGTCTCCGATTCTGGAGTTTTGTCAGACTGCAGCATTATCAATTTCTCATTTGTACTAACTGAAATCCTACCAAGGTCCATAACATAAACAATTTCATTTTTTAGTACATTATGGAGATCAGATATACAAGTTCTACATCCAGGCCATGCTTATGTCTTCCCTTTCCCGTAAGATGGCTCATTAAAGGCTGAAAAGTTTGTTATATTCATGACTCAGTTCAAAAGTTAATGTCAGAGCACTCTAATTTATATCCAGTCCCTGTCATTGCTCAAAATCAGGCCTGTTTCACAAATCAAACAGTGTTTACTTCTCTAGATTATTTAACTAAAAAGTAAACTTAAACCTAGCTCTAAAGCAACACACACCATACCACTCAAATTTCAAATGATTACCGCTTCCTCTACTGGCTAAATCATTATATTTCTTATAAACAGGTCCACAATGAAGGGCAGGGTCCTACGCTGCTGGAAACAATAACTCATTGCACTTTTACACAGGGGGGCACCTTCCCAAATTATCAATTACTCCCTTTTGTCTTACTGCCCCCCTGTCAAAATTTTTTGTAAAATGCATATAACATCAGCTACTGCGCAACCATCTATACTTTAACCAGCTTTTTTCCCCATCACAGAATAAGTACTGCCCTACTACACTTCACAAAAATTATTCATGAGTAACTTCGGTGACTTCAAAAAAAGCACAGCTGTATACGTTTACTTACTATAACAGTAGATGTTCAAATTGATCACTGTTGTAGTATCTGTATCCACTTCAATATGTGACATATCTTGTTGAGGATACTGTACATCCGGACAGTCTAAAAAGCTTCAGTCTCCTTCCTTGTGCACTGTATATCCACCCTTAAAATGAGAGGGCAAGCTAGTGTAAGAGGGACATATGAGTGCATGAAAACTCAGATGTTTTTCTTCACAATATGAGGAGGCATATGGTTAAAACTTTAAGAAAAGACATGTCAGAAGAGCAAAAGCAAGATGGCTACCCTGCACGGTACCAAAAATAGAAAAGGTGGGGCTAGAAGGAGGGTGCTAGTACTGAAATGGTTACCGATTCAAACACCTATTGTTATAATAAGTAAACTTACACAACTGCACCATGTTCTTCATTAGATCACTGCTGAAGTACGGAAGTACGTTTTACAATATAAATGGTTGCTTAAGCTCAGAACGCATGGCTGAATCTAGAAGTGAGGGAGTCTAGGATTCCATGAGGGAAAGCTATAGGAAAACCATCTCTTGGCATTGGAAACTGAATCATGCTTGTAATGTTTAGTGAAGGTGAAAAACAGAGAACTGAGTAAGTAGCTGCTTCTATAATGAGCCTTGACATTCTGAGTGGAATTTTTGCAGCAAAACTGAATAGCAGTAGACAGCCAACTAGAAATAGTCTGTTTAGATACTGGCAGACCTTTTTTCTTACCACCACAGGACACAAGCAATTGGCATGATTTTCTAAAATCCTTACTTGTATCCAGATATTATGTTAGGATTCTTCATACCCTGGATGTCCAGAGACAACTTTCTCCCTCATTTTTTTCTGGGGGGGGGGGGGTCAGGAAAAAACACTGGGAGATGAATAGTCTGGCTAAGGCTAAATTCTGGGACAACCTTAGATATAAAGGATGGGTTGGTTCCAAGACACTTCTTGTCCTTATTTAAGATGAAAAAGACTGAGGGTTGTAATTCAGACACCAGTTCAGCAGAAGTCAGAGAAATGAGCAGGGCAGTCTTCCAAGTAAAAAAAATTCAGAGAAGAAATGGCTGCAGGTTAAAGAGGAGACCGAATTAAGTTCTCCAGAATAAAGTTCAGATCTCAGGCAGGTGGCACTCTTTTCCTAAGTGACCTAATAATTAAATTCTCCTTTAAAAAGTCTTTAACTTGAGATAAAGAAAAAGAAAAAGAGGAATCAGTGGCAGACAAGCTGAAATGGTTGACAGGTGTATCTTACCTGAAGTGAACGCAAGATCTGAACTGGAGTTCAACAGGTACCGGAGAACCACAGTGGTGCCCCAACTTGGGATGGGTCCTGATCTTTATTCTGGTACCAAACAGACTGTGACAATGTGAGGTACTGCCAGCTATGCCAGGAGAAGTAGGGCAGTGGATGTGTAACATATGCCAGCACAGCCAACTGGAATTTTGTAAAGAATTATACGTCATTTGTATACCAAACTGATTTGTACAGATGCTTGTGTTGAAAAATGTATTTGTAAAGCTGCTTGTGTTAAAAATGTACCAAATGTGTATCCTGCTGGACAGAAAAAGAAATACACTTGTATGTCAGACTGTATTATGACTATTGAAATTAATATTGTAACAGATAGGATCTGGAACAGAACAGGTTAAGCTCATCTCCAACTAACTTTGAAAAATAGTAAAATTAAATTAATTAATTTAGGCCATAAAGATTGTATCTTACAGTTCTGATTATGGCCAGAGATGAAATGCCTGTGCCAGAGAATGGTTTATTAGCTCCTATAGGAAGAGTGGAAGTGTTTTATTGTTTTATGACTTCCAGAAGCTACAACAGATCTTAGCAAAGCTCTGTGTGTGTGTGTGTGTGTGTGTGTGTGTGTGTGTGTGTGTGTGTGTGTGTGTGTGTGTGTGTGTGTGTGTGTGTGTGTGTGTATTACTGACAGTTGCTTGGAAAGCGGGTAGTATGGGAACCAGAAGTCATATGACATGATTTACATGATGTCATTCTGTAATTCAGGGCAAAAATGATGTTTTAATACTAGATGAGACTGAGATCTCAGGGCAGTCTGTTTTTGAAACCTGACAAAGAAGAATAACTCATCTACTTCATCCTGTCTTGCTGTAGTAAGTGACCAGGGAATAGTAATTCTTTAGATCAGTCAGGGAAACATAGCAAGAGCAGTTAAGTACTGTTTTTCTGTATCTGTGTGAATCTATTCATCTGTGTTATTTTAACATTTCCTGAAATTGAAACTCTGGTGTTTATTGCAAATAGATATTTAGTATTTTCATGTTCTTTTAGTATTTATTATTATTAAATATATTTATACTTTTCATTGTGGCTGGTCCTTTAGAGAATATTTTAACCTTTGTGAGTACTCATGTCTATTTGGTGACTCTGTGGCCACTCCTGAAAGCCTTACTGCATTGGTCAAACACTATCATTTGTATTAATAATAATTTCACTCAGTATAATTGGGTACTCATGTAACAGCCTTAGAGTAGTTGTCTTTGGAGTGTCTGGTGGCTGTGTAACTACCTTATGGTCTGGCCCAGAAGGGGGCATAGCTAGTAACAGCCTTTCCCAGGTGGGTGTGTGTGTGAGTGTGAGTGTGTGTGTGTGTGTGTGTGTGTGTGTGTGTGTGTGTGTGTGTGTGTGTGTGTGTGTCCAAATCAAATCTCTGAGAGTGTGTGTGTGTGTCAGCTGCTTGGAGCAGGGACAAAAAGCACTGTTTTTATAGCCAAGGTGCTGGTGGACTTAGCTTGCACACTCAGCTGAGGATTCAACTCTACAGCTGTGCCAGTGGGGAGTCTCACTGGGCCCTGGAGAGAGATCCAGACTATGGACTGAGTGTGTTCCCTGCGTGCTCTTAAAGGCAAATTGTGATTGATGCAGAAAGCTGCATCTGGAAATACTGTGTGTGTATATTTTGCTCCAATTGAACATCCCTCTCCAGTGTCAGTGGTGAAGATTCAGGCTCCTGGATTACTGGCCCAGAGAGGGGATGTCACACAGACAATCTTTTCCATTTTGCCAAGAACAATTTTCTAGTATCAGGTCTTCTTGCCTCCTTTAACTCATTACATCTGAATGATGCCTCCAGGTGCATCTGCAGTTAACTCCTACTGATGCCTCTAGTCGTCAAATATTGTTTGTTCATATTTGCATCAATAAGTCCAAAACCATGCTATGTACAAGATTTTAAAAATTTCATCTTAAAAGCTTACACAATGGCAGACTCAACTGCATTAATATTGACCTCTGTCTAGTGCAGGCAAATAGATATTTGTTGTTTTTATGATATTAATTTATATAGGCAGAATTTTCACATTTTTCTAAATATCTCAACAACCACGTAACACAGACAAAACTCCTTAGCTTCATATGAAAGCTCTCAGCTAGATGAATAAAATGCTGCTGACAGTAAGTGTGTAACTTGGTTGCTGAGATATTGTAAGTTGTTTACAAAACATTACAAACGTAATAGTTACTGTGTTTACTGTGACTTATAAAATTCAGTTTAAGACCTAGAACCTAAAGAATCCTACCACTATAAAAATAGTTTGTGCTGAAGAATTTGCCATTTATACTTCTTTCATAACCATTATCTTTCCAGAGATATGAGCATTTGTTTGAAATGTGAGGACATAATTTGATTCGGACAAAAGGGTTAGGCTCTGCTCATTGGAATCTACAGTGTAAATTTGCTGAGCTCCACTGAAGTGAATGAGTTAACACCTGCCATGTGTCCTCAGAGAAAAGAGGTCTAAAAGGAATCAAATGTCTATCATGCTAACAGTTAGGCTGAGATTTTGAATGTTGGGATTAATCTAGGATCCCAATGTCCAGTGTGAGCAAGTACAGTATTTGATGATGTTTTTGGTAACTGCCCCTGGCCAAATGCATGAGAAATGAGAATCAAGGCTGTTTAGGCCAAAAGGGAGCAACCAGCAGCACCTTTGGCAAGTTTTTCTTAATCTTTAGAACGACTTTGGCTATTAGAGGAAGGGGGAGTACAGAGGGACATTCCTATCGAAAGGATCGAGGATGCATTTTTTTCCAAGAATTCTTGCAAATTGTCCAGGGATAGAATTGTTCTAGTTGTCTGTTGACACAGGAGGCAATCAAATCTACTTAGGGAGTTTCCCAGACATGGACAATCTCCACTGGGTGTAGCATCCACTCACAAGGGTCTACCCTGGATCTTCTCAGAGAGTCTGCAACTGTGTTCTGCTCTAACAGGATATATGTTGCCTGGAGAGTTAAGCTTTACTGAATTGTTAAATTCTGGGCAACCATGGCTAGTCTGTAAGGGGAGTAGGATTCTGTCCCACCTTCTGTTTGTTTATATACCACATTACCACACCTTTGTCTGATATCACTAACAGAGGTCCTGATGTCTTAAGTTGGCTGTGTGTCTTCACAGCGGTTCAGCAGTACAATCTCCTTTAGATTTATGTGCTTGTGTCTGAAGTGAGGCTCCAAAATCCCCTGGATTTTGACTTTCTGACAAACTGCACCATCCATGGTGAAGTCTGAGGCATCTGTGGGGACAGAAAAGGAGGGGGTCGTCCTGTATCTGTCAGGACTTCAGGACTTGACTTGTTCATCAAAGGAGTCCCATCACAAAACTGCAGACAGGAATCCGAAATGGTGAGGGATGAAGACGATGAGCCCAAAGGGATATGTGAAATCATTGGATGTTTCTCATGTGGAGTTTGTCTAGCTTTATGATTCCCTTTACCAAAATGATAAAACAAAGATGTCTCAAATTCCCTTGCTGTAAATATTTTTTATTAGTAGACACTTAGAAAACCATGATATTAAAAAGCATCTTCTCCGGAGGAAGAAATTCTGTCATGACAGAAGTGTGTAAATAACCTAGGAATACTATCCTGTGAGAACGGACCAAGGATGACATTTTCAAACTTAGTCAGAACCCTAGGTTGCTGAGAAGATCCATTGTGAGCTGTAGGGATGTTACTGGGTGTCCTGGCTGGTAGATGCTGAGATCAATCAATCATCCAAGTAAGGATATATGTGAATGCCTCACAATCTGCAAAAGGCTATGACTGGGACAAGGCACATGGCAAAGGCTCTTAGAGTAACACAGATACCAAAGAATAAATAAGTAACTTGAAAATGCAATTCCAAAATAAAGTTTTTTCAGATGGACTAGGAAAACACTGGTTGACACTTGGAATTTTGGAACAAGAAAAGTGTTCAGGTTTGAAAAGGTCTAAAATGGGACTCCAAGTGTCTTTTTTTTTCTTAACTGGAACCAGTCTAGAATAAAAAGCCTTTTCCTTGTTGTGAAGGAACCGTCCTGAATTACAAGTTCTGAAATGATTTGAGGTAGCAGCAGGCTCCAATGAGGTCACAACAGATATGAAGATACTGGGTGAGGTAGGAGAGAAATGGCTACTGATGGTACTCATAGCAGTGTGGAGAGAAGCTCTTATCCCAGACGACTGGAGAATAAGCATAGGAATACTGTTAAAAGCAGGTTAGTATATTGGAAAACATTGGGACTTAACCAGGTTTGAATCAAGAACACAGACAGTTGTTGTTTTGATGTTGTCTAAGCTGTTTTGACTATATGAAGCTTATGTATTTCTTTGATTTGGTGGGGAAAAGAGTTTCAGATTCTGGAGATGCAATTTGTGTAGAGAGTTACTGGCAGAATTGTAGGACCTGGTAACAAGCAAGAGGGATTTGTTGGCTGATCTCATGTGTCTGTTACTAGTGTAGAAGTGGAGTATATTTTGAAGTGCTGGGCATTTTTATGACATTTGGATATGTTTGTGTGTGGTGATTAGCTGGAAGAATGTTAAGTAGTGTGTTAGTTCAAGCCAACCTAATTAACTTAATGCAGTACAGTAGGGAGCCCTTCATGGGGTATTAGTGGTGAATTTGGCAACTTTGTTGTAATATGCTTCTAGTTTTAGTTTATTTGTTTTATTTAGGTTGGTAAGAATAGTTGAGGCATGCAGTAGTGCTGAGAGTAGGTAGGTTCTAGATATAATTTGTCTAGTTCAGTCTGTAAGGCATGATTTTATCCTATATAGGGAACCTAGTTTCGTATGTGCTTTCTGATGACGTGATAGATGCTGATCAAACTTAAGTTTGTCATCAATTAGTACCCCTAACAGTTTGGATTGGGATAATGTTTCTATTTTCAAGCTATCAGTTGTGCAGATACAGAATGGGGTTCTTAGTTCTGTGTATTTTTGATGTAAAAATCATTCATTTGGTTTTGTTAGGATTCAGTAACAGTTGGGCATTAGTTAACCAGGATTCAATAGCAGTGAAAGTAAGTTGCATTATTTGTTGTAGTTTTGGGAGGGTTTGAACACAGCAGATTAGTGTGGAATCACCTGCATATTGCATAATTGTGGCAAAGTTGGTTGCTGTGTTTACACCCGGTATTTTTTTTTGTTTTGTTTTTGTAAGGAGCCTCTAAGGCTGCTCCAGTTGTTGCAATTGCCTGGTCAAGTACATGCAGAAAGGTGCATTGTTCTTGGTCCGATGAGGGCCGAGTACTGTGGGACTATAACTTCCTTGGATTTGAATGCCATGAGTTTACTTATAAGCTGTGCCACCTATGACTTCCTCACCACCGTGGACACATGGAGGTCAAAGTTCAGGCTACTGTCTGTGTGCCTAGATCTTTCATTACTGGGTCCACTATCAGGGGTGTGCTATTAATGTTGTAATTTGCAGGGGTATTTGACTTCCCAAAGGGGATAATTATACATTTATTTTACATTTAGTTTTAGGCCATGGCTCTGGCACCAATCATTTGCAAGAGTCAGACCCTTCTGAAGGATATCTACATCATTCAGAGAGTCAATGAATGCCCCCAACAGGAAGTCATCACCAAACTTAGTCAGCCAGAGGCCTTCTACATTAGTCTTGATTTCAGAGAAATTAATTAATTGCTGGCATTAATGTTTTAAAATTTTCGTAGTTACTTGTAATGCTACACCATTGTTTCTGTGATTTACTGTTGTGTGTACTGCTGATATATCTGATGTGTATCTCACTGTGTTGTGTAGTGGTAGTGCTATGCAAAGTGTTTTTTTTTTTTTAAAGATAATGAGTAGGGATAGGGTTAGGGACAAGTGCAGGGTTAGGGTTAGCGTTGGCACACAGTAGTAATATGGTACATAGAGCAAAATGGAGACACGCACTGCCACTGTAGCCAAAACCACCAGGAGCAATGTGAATAACTTGCACTAAAAAATTACTTATAACAAGTACACATTTGTAAGAAGTTTCGCTTACTTCTGACTCCAACACTAAATGTGGTATCCACAGTGAATTTGTTAGTACCATAACTGCATTACTGGATGAGAAATTATCTGCCACCTGCAACCAGGGGGAATTTCTTGAAGGTTAGCGGAATCAGAAGGACATATGTGATACAACAGCAAGCAAGGCTAGTAGAATAGTAGGATACATTGTGGACATATAACAATAGAAATAATAGTTATGCATTTACAGCAACTTGGTATCTGTGTTACCCGTAGTCGCCCTTCATCATGTATGGGTCCAGGATCAGGCATCGGGTCTGAGCCGGTACACTTAGACAACAGCTTAGTTCAAGCTCCTCCCCTCCCATAATGCTCTGCTGCCCTCTAACCCCTCAGATCGAGTTTGCCCTGGAGAAAGAAGAGAGACAGAGAAGACCTGCCACCAGAAAAGGTCCACTAAATGATGAATGGTGAGTACGGTAGAATGAGCCCTAACTGGTCCAGGCAAAGAAAAACCACAGGAGGAGATGCACTGGGAAATCCAATGGGAAATGGTAATTTTTGAAACAGCTCGGCCCTTCCTGTTGGCAGAAAAGACCACAGAAAATTGGTCTGAGAGACGAAAAGACTTAGTTCTGTCCAAATAAAAATTAAGCTGTCAATGAACATCTAAGGTATGCAAAATGTATTTCCCCTTGTTAGCATAATTAGGAAAGAACACTGGGAGTTAGATAAACTAAGGTTCACTTCAGTGGCCACTTTTGGCATAAAGGAAGGATTGGGTCTTAAGGCCACTCTATCTTTATGGAATGTCAAATAAGGAGGCTTAATGGTAAAAGCCTGTAATTCTGATACTCCTTTTGCTGACGTAATCGCCACCAAAAGAGCAGTCTTCCAAGAAAGAATTTTGAGATCACAGGATGCAGCAGGCTTAAAAGGGAGCCTAGTTAGAGATTGCAGCACCAGAGCAAGATCCCACAGTGTAGAATGATCCTTGACTGGAGGACGCAACAAAGAGACACCTTTCAAGAAGGCTTTACAGAGGCGAGAAGAGAATGTAGGTTTGTTATTAAGATGAAAATTAGAATTTGCTGCCACCTGGACTTTAATCGTAAAGAAACTAGCACTCTCCTGAAAAACGGAAGCCAGGAAAAGAAGAATGTCGGAAAAAGGAGCTGAAAATGGATCCAGACTCCAACCTTTAGCCCAGGTAGAGAATTTCTTCCACTTACTTCTGTAAACTCTCCTAGTAGAAGACTTTTGAGAAGGAAGACTAATGTCCTTCACAGAGGATGCAAGCCTGGACTTAGCAAGAATCACTGGAATTGGACAAACCAAACTGTCAGAAAGAGGGTCTGCAGATTTGGAAGTGGTAGAAGTGACAGATGGGAGATCAGATCCGGCATCAGATCAAGCACCCAAAGGGGGTGGTTCAGATGAGACTGTGGAAGGGGGAACCACATCTGTCGAGGCCAGAAGGGGGCAATTAGGATTAACTGCATCCTGAGGAAGGAAAAACTCTCAGAATTAGGGGTAATAGAGAGAAGGCATAAAGGAAACCTGGAGGCCAACCATGAGTCGGAGCATCCCTAGGGCACTCCCCTTCTGGGGGGATCAGGGCAAAGTAGCTGCTGCATTTGTGGTTTAGAGGGGAAACAAACAGTTCGCAGCTCGGTTGGCCCCACCGATGGAAGATCTACTTCACCACTAGCAGATTCAGAGCCCACTTGCGTGGGGTCACAACAGTCCTGCTCAGTTTGCTGCCAGCATGCTGGATGCTCCGGGAATATGAGTTGCAAGGAGAAAGCACCCCGAGGATATCGTCCAATCCAAAACCCTCATGGCCTTGCAACAAAGCAGATAAGAATGGGTGCCCCCTTGTTTGTTTAAGTACCACACAACAACCATGTTGTTTGTGAGCACTGCTATTGTCCCTAGAAGAAGGCAGTCCTGAAATGCTTGCAATGAAAGAAGGACTGCTCTCATCTCCAGAACATTTATGTGTAGTTTGGTCTCTGATTGGGACCACGTCCCTTGGACAGTCTTCTCCTGGAAGTACCCACCCTAGAAGGGAAGCATCCGTGGTCACCATGGCCGTCAGAACAGGGGGAGAAAAAGACCTGCCTGCCAGGAGGTCTGGAGACTAAATCCACCACAACAGATGTCTTCAGCATACTGGAGTGAGCCGTATAGGAAATGACAGAGGGTGAGACAGAGCAGACTACTGAAGTGCTAGGGTCCACTGCAGAACTCTTATGTAGTACCTGGCCAGTGGAACCAAATAAATGGCTGCCACCAGAACCTAGTACTCTTAGAATGAGTGACACTGGAGGACGAGTTTGCTCCAGAAGAGATTGTACATGAGACCGGATAAGAAGCATGTGTCGGAGGGGACAGCTGCAAGCTCAGATATAGGGTCCAACTCAGTGCCAATGAACTTCAGCCGTTGAGATATGGGTCAAAGAAGACTTTGCAAAATTCACTGTTATTCCCAGCTGATTGAAGAGAAGAAGAAGAAACTGTGTGTTTTCCACCAGCTGATGCTGTGTGGGAGATGTGAGGAGCCAATCGTCGAGATAGGGCAACACCTGGAATCCCTGCAGCCTGAGATGAGCTGCCACCACTGCCATACACTTGGTGAACACCTGGGGGGCTATGATGAGTCCAAAGGGCAGGCTCTAAACTGGAAGTGATCATTTCCCAGGTGAAAGCGGAGAAATCTCCTGGACTGCCTGTGTATTTTCAACTTCTTGACTGAGAGATTTAACTGACTGAGGTCCAGAATTGGATGCAGGTCCCCCGTTTTTTGGGGTACCAAAAAGAAGCAGGAGTAAGTTCCAGCTCCTCTCTGTCCAGTAGGGGACTTTTTGAATGGCTCTTTTTAGAATGAGGCTGGTTACCTCAAGATGGGCTAACTCTCTCTGACTGAGTGGCACGTTGGGGAGAGTTTTGCTTTTTGGCAGGGGGGGGTCGGAAAAGGCAATACAGTAGCCCCTGGATATAATTCTTAGCACCCATTGATCGGTTTTGATGTTTGCCCAGCCTGCAGGGTGCAAAGATAGATGGTCCCCAACTGCCTCCAGGGAGGGATAGTCAGACAGCACCTCAGGGGCACTGAAAGGGCTTCTCAAAGAAAGGTTTCATGGAGCCTAGGTTTTATATGCCTTCTCTGCACCTAGGGAGGTGTCAACCACTTAAACCTCTCCCCTGTCCCTTAGAAGAGGAATCTTCTTGAGCTTCCTGAAAGGAAGACTGACTTACAGAACCAAATCTTCTTGCTCCCCTGTTGGATCTTGGAAAAGGGCCTTTGAGGGGTAGAGAACTTGATCCCTACAGCCGTCAGTGACTTCCCTTCTTGCTCACTGCGGGTTAACATTTCCTTAATAGTTGGTCCAAAGAGGGTTGAACCATTGAAGAGGACATTGGTGAATGACACCTTAAAGGCCTCCACAAACCCACATAAGTAAAGCCAGGCATAACGCCTGATGGCAATGCCTGTGCCCGCTACCCATGTGGTACCCTCTGCAGTGTTGGATATCAAGCGCATAGATGAATTAGCTATAGACATGAGAGTGGCAAGCTTAGGAGAAACAGACTTAAAGTCCTCCACTAGCATGGACTCTGAGAGGGAAGTGGCAAGCTCCTTGAGGAAATCTCTCTAAAGATGGGTAAAATGCATTAAGTAGTTTAAGGTTCACAGGCTGAACGTAGCCAATGTGAATACCCGCTTTCCGAATCTGCCTATTGTTGTTGACTCACCATTGGGAGGATGGACAGATGAACTCTGTTCCGCCAGCTCTTTCTTGGTGGTGGTAGCTACTACAATCGCATTAACTGGAACTACCTTGGACCAAAAGGCCTTGTCAGAAGGGGGACTCAAAAATTTGTCTGCTCTCTTTGGCACTGACTCCACTGTATTGGGTTCCTTCCAAGCCCTGCTGACAATGAGGCTGATCAAGGGGTCAGCAGGAGGGAGGAGTACTCAAGAGGTAGACGGGCCCATACTAAAATCCTCCAGAAACACGGCTTCCTAATGAGGACAGGGGTTGGGCAGACCAACTGCCCTTGGCCTTAAGAATCTCCAGGATGTCCCCATAGGAGACATCGTGTGGTGACCTTGGGGACCTGTCCCCTTCATCGATATCTGTGTCCTCAGTGAGAGACCCCAATGGGAAGTTAAGATGTCTCCTCTTACATGTCCTCTTCTGAGGATCCTTCCTCCACGGGAGGCTCAGGGGAAGATTTGAAAGAGGTGTAGACCCCAGTAGGGGTAACTCCTGCCTGAAGGCTAGGTCGAACAGGCTGACCAGAAGCATGAAGAGAGGGTCTGCTCAAAATCTGTGGCTGGGATGGAGCCTGGCGAGCAGGGGAGGCTACTCTGGTAGCAGAGAGAGATCTTTCCACCACCCTGAATGCGGAGGGACTGGACAAGGCCTCCTCCCCAGTGGACAACACCAGAAGGGAGGAAGTAGCAGATCCCACCAGAACCTCCAACCCTCTGCAGGACAGACCGGAGCTATCAAGAGCCAAAGCACAGAGGGGCAGAGAGCAGTCTGAAAGGTCTGGACCCAAGCCCGCCCCCACTGACTCCGGGGCGACAACCCGGACCGGTGGCTCCACCTGCTCTGGGGGAAGAAGAGCAGAATTAGCCATAGACATAGATGGAGTAGGGACAAAGCGAGTCCCGGAAACCCCCACCACCTCCATGCTGTGTACCGGCTCCCTTAAATCCAATCCCTGTGAGGTCAGATGAGGAGAAGATAACTGGGGAGTAGGAGAAGGTTCCCTAGTCCTATGGGCTGGGGAAACCAAAAGCCCCAACTCTATTTGAGCTTTCAAAAAGGACATCATCCTTGTACATATCAGAAGGAAGGATGCTCCTAGAAGATCAGGAGGAAATAGAAGACCTAGCTGGAGACCCATGCTGCGATGGTAAGGGGAAAGGCTCCTATGCGGAGGGGTAAACAAATTATCGCCTTCAATAGGATCCGAGGGAAGGTCCTCCACAACAATGGGAGCCGACACAGGTCGTCTCGGATCCGACCATATCTGATCCAAGCAAACAGAAGAATCTGAAGGTAGATCTCTCTAACCACTTAGAACCAAAAGGATCGGATCTGTGACAGCCCTGTTCTGGCTCAGATCCGAAGGCCTCAGTCCAGAGGCCTTGGATCTGGGAGTCGACTCTGAGACCCTTGGATCCAAAGACCTAGGACTGGAGGCTTTGGATCCGGGCGTCAACTCTCTGGAGGGCTTCTGATCCGAGATCCCTGGATCCAACCCTAGTAAGGCTGGAGTCGGATCTGGGGTCCTGTGATCTGACAGCCTAGGTTTTTTAACGGGGATCTCCCCAGAAGAGGAGGAAGAGTTAGCTTTCCTTGTGTGGTCAGAAGGACCCTGCTTGTTCGAAGACTCCTTGACCAAGGGACCCCCCCCCCAAACCATACCTTTCAGTAGAAGTTTATTTCGGAGCTCGACCAGGGCCCTGAGATTAAATGTGGCATAAACGTCACATTCAACCTCCAGGTGGCCAGCACTAAGGCAGTAGAGGCACTCCTCTTGCAAGTCAGAGACAGGCATCTTCCGGCCACATGAGGAGCATCTCTTAAACTCTAAAGGCTTTTCTGACATAGCAACAAGTCAAAAACAAATCCAAGAGCAAGTCCAAAACCGGCAGAAGTTGTGCACCGAGAGTCCGTCCCACACACGAAAGCATACACACAAAAAAACCTAACTACAGAAACCCAGACAAAGAGTGCCAAATGGTACATAAATGGGAGGGGCAGAACAGTGACAGATAAAACCTGAAAAAACCTAGGTACACTAAGCAAACTGAAAGATTAACAACTATTAGAAAGGGGTAAGAGAGAGAGAGACAGACTAAGAAAGAAATCCAAAAAAAAAAAAACTAACCTACTTTGTCTACAGTGGATGAGCTGAGCAATCTGCGTCTGTCTTCAAGCGCGGCAAACAAGATTTGAGGGGTTAGAAGGCAGCAGAGCATTATGAGAGGGGAGGAGCTTGAGCTAAGCTGTTGTCTAAGTGTGCCGGCTCAGATCGGATGTTGGATCCTGGACCAATATGTGATGAATGGTGACTAGAACATCAGATCAAAGAATTTAGTTTTCTATAAAGGCTTTTTTTTCAACCATTTAACTTGCTTCAGGGCTGAGCAGTGGTATGTTCTATTTATGCCGTTGGTGGCAAACATAGCAGTTTTGTTAGAGCAGGTGTCAAGTTTAGCTATGTCAGGCTTCCTGAGATTGATGAGGAGGGTGAAGCATAAAGAAGAGTGGAAAGGAGGTGGGTTTGGGCTATTTTTTCTCTAGTGCTTTTTTTATGAGGAAGTGTTTGTTTCTATATAATGACCCTAATTTTTTATGTACCTTCTTTATGGTGACAGAAACATGGGTGTCGAATTTCATATTGCTGTCAATTTCAACTCATAGGAGTTCGGTGTGAGTGACTGGAGATATAGTAGTGTTCATTTTAGATATGATATTAAATGTGGGTCTGGAGGAGGTGTGATTAGTGTGCTGGAAAATGAGCAGTTTGGTCTTATTGAGGTTCAGAATTAGTTGCGATTCGGTAAGCCATTGTTCTACAGAAAGAAAAGATGCTTGTGTTTGCAGGTATAGTTGTTGGAGGGAAGGAGAGGAACAGATTAGTGTAGAGTCATCAGCATATTGGATGACTGAGGCTTGTTATATAGAGGTGTGGAGACTGCTGGTGAAAATAAAGAAGAGAAATGGGCCCAAGATGGAGCCTTGAGGAACACCTAAAGTAACTGGCAATAGAGGGGAAAGTTCTTGCCTCCACTGTACTGCTCGCTGTCTGCCTGTTATGTAACTCTGGAACCATGTAATAGTCTGTTTGCTAAGGATCAGTTCATAAAGAGTTGTTATAAGCTTGGAGTGAGTATTCATATCAAATACTATGGAGAGATCAAGAAAGACTGCAGATTCGTAGTGTCCGTTAGTTCTGTGATTGTTCATTCTATCACAGACTCTTCCCTCATTAGGCCATTATCGAGTATAACGCCCCATTTGGCATGTACTTCACTAGACACATGCAACAGCTGGAAAGGCCACAGAAGTACCTCACAAAGAGGATCCTAGGCCTTAAAAACATGTCTTCATTCCCTTTGGGAAAAACCTGGTTCCCTTGAATTACCACATTGATGGTAGTTCGCTGAACACAGAAGGCGTTATAAGAGCTCTGGGGGAAGGAGGTTGAAAGCAATCTCTCTTTTAACCACCACGTTGCCACTGTGGTCAAAACATCCTTCTATGTGGCAAATCTCATTACAAAGGGTTTTGCATCCAGGAAAAAAAAAAGAGGTCATTGTCTCCCTCTACTCTTCCCTCATTAGGCCAATCATCGACTACAATGCCCCATTTGGCATGTACCTCACTAGACACTTGCAACAACTGGAGAGGCTGCAAAAGTACCTCACAAAGAGGATCCTAGGCCTTAAACACTTGTTCTATAAGGACAGACTCAAAAAACTCCAACTATTCTCTGTCTCATATCGCCTACTTAGAGGCGATCTCTGCTTGACTTACAAAGCCATGTCTGACCCAGCTCTGTTAGAAATGCTACATCTAAAGAAATCCCAATCGCTCTGCACCACGTGCTCCAGAGACCTCAACCTTATTACCACAATCAACAGAACATGCTGGAGAGACAGGTGCATAACCCAGAGACTGCCCATGCTATGGAATAGACTTCCCATACATGTCAAGAAGAGCACCTCACTGGCCCTCTTCAAGAGAAATCTTGATGAATGGATCGTAAATAGAAAGTTCACTCCAGGGATCACTGAAATGGCTGTACTTGATAGAGGCACTGGGAACTAATGTTGGGTGGCACAATGCCAGGGTAATCCTATGGGCTAGGCTTGTAAAGGCCACAGGGCCATTAGCCTAGTACACACCTATGAACCTATGTCATACAGAGTAAAAAAACTCCAGCTATACTCTATCTCATATCGTCTACTAGGGGGCCATCTCTGCTTGACTTACAAAGCCATGTCTGACCCAGCTCTGTTAGAAATGCTACATCGAAAGAAATCTCAATCCCTCCACATCACATGCTCCAGAGACCTCAACATCATTAACACAATCAACAGAACATGCTGGAGGGACAGGTTCATAACCCAGAGACTGCCCATGCTCTGGAATAGACTTCCCATATATGTCAAGCAGAGCACCTCACTGGCCCTCTTCAAGAGAAATCTTGATCATTCCAATAGCTCTACTTGATAGAGGGACTGGGAACTAACGTCGGGCAGCACGATGTCAGGGCACTTCTATGGGCTAGACTTGTAAAGGCTACAGGACCATTAGCCTAGTACACACCTATGAACAAAGGTCATCAATGCTGTGGTGGTGCTGTGGTAGGGTCTAAACCCATGTTAAGTGGAAATTAGCAGGTTATTCGTATTAATGTAGTGTATCAGTTGAGAATATATACACCTCTCCAATACTTTGGGCATATTTTGGGCAGGGGTGATAGTATAACAGTGGTATGGTAGTTGGTGAATTCCTTTTAGTAGCCCCTTTGTGGAGTGAGACAATGTGAAAAATTTTCCAGAATGTGGGAACTAGATTCTCAGAGACTGAACAGTTGATTAGAATGGAGACTAGTTATACAATGGCATCTGCAGCTATCTTGGGAAATTCAGCTGGAAATTCGTCTGCAGCTAAGGTGGTTGGTTTTAGGTATTTTAGAAGTTTCTTAATTGTGAGAATAGAGACAGGTTGAAGGGTAAAAGCCATTGTTAATGTCTGGGTTTTTAATTGGCTGGTTAGAGAAAGGGCAGTTTTGAGAATTAGCTAGTGCAAGAATTGATTCTGTGAATAATATGTTGATCACCTAGCCCAGGCTGGTATGACCCTGACCCTGAGTAGCATCCTGCCCTCACCAAGAATGATACCACGGTATAGAGAAAAAACTATCAATTTCAACAATTGGCTAAGCTTCTGGTGTCATTCAAAGGGGATCCAGTGTCTGTCAGCCTGGGATGACATGCTCGACAAGTCATGCTGCTTCGCTAGAGATGGCTTGCACCTGTCACACTTAGGCTTTCGAATACTGGCCAAGGCTCTTGCCATCCCCATACGGCCTTTTTTAGGCAAGGCTCAAAAGACAAACCCACCACTGTAAATAGCACAAGTAACAAAAAACTGAGGGTAGTGCTACTCAATGCCAGAAGTCTAAACCTCAAAATGCACGCAGTCGAGGCACTCCTCAGTATGAAGAAAATTAATATATGTGCAGTAACAGAAATCTGGTTTAAGGCTCCAGAGAGCACCCCAGAACTACCAGGCTACAACTCATACCATACATTTTGTCCACAAAACCTGGACTGAAATACAAAAGGCGGGGGAGTATCCATATTCATCAAGGATACCCACACATTAGTGTCACAGCACGATGCTTCAGAGATCATCCACGTGCAACTAACAATAGGCAATACTGCTATTCAAATTATAGCTTGCTACAGATCACCCACCATGTCCCAGGACCCCCACTCCACATTCCTGGAAACACTGGGAAACATAAAGGTTCTACCAAACACCCTGATATTGGGTGATTTCAATTACCCAAACATTAACTGGGAGAACTACTCAAGTACAAACTCCCTTGCCCAACATTTCCTAGAATTTATAAACTCAAATGCCCTGGATCAACTGGTTAACACCCCCACCAGAGGTGACAACATACTGGATCTGGTCATCACCAACATGGGCGACCGGTGTTCCACACCGGAGGTCACCCCCTCACTGGTTAGATCTGACCATAAAGTAATCACTCTGGATATCCACATTCCGCCACCACCCCCTGTCAAAGAAACCATTGTGAAAAACTTTTCAAAAGCAAACTTCACATTACTTAAGACTGAGGTGGGAAGTTTCAAAGCCCCATGCTAAAGGATAATACTGTCCAAGCTGCAAAATCCTTTACTAATGCACTTTACGAGCACCTACAAGAATGTATGGATCGTGCTATCCCAAACAAAACCAAGACTTACTCCTCCAAGAAGAGGAAACCAGTCTGGTGGACCCCTGCCATAAACAAGCTATACAATAGAAGGAGGAAACCAGTACAGAAAAGAGTAAAATCCCAAGAAGGGAAGACATCCCTGATCAGTATCAGCAAGAAACTACATTCCCTCATAAAATCATCCAAGGTTAGCTTTGAAAGGAAAATTGCCATGGACTCCAAAGATAACCACAAGGCATTCTTTAGCTATGTAAAGAATCTAAGTGGCAATTCTCAGATCTGCTCAGAGTTAGTGCAGAATGGCATAAAATACACTGAACCGATTGATTTAGCCAACATCCTGGCAGACAGGTTCAGTGCAAACTTCACCCCCCTCTCACCACAAAAAGGGCCCATAACTATACCAATAGAATGTAGTGCCCCTGAAATCACAGACACTCAGGTTAAAACAGCCCTCTCCAAAGCTAAAAACACATCATCAATGGGACCGGACGGTGTCCCAGGCTGCGTCCTACATGAGCTCAAAGATGAACTAACCCATCACCTAAACACACTGTTTAAACTCAGCCTCTCCACAGGCTACGTGCCCACAGAGTGTCACACAGCAACAGTTATTCTGCTCCACAAAGGTGGAGCCACAACAGACCCTGGGAACTATCACCTATAAGCCTGACTAGCTTGGTCTGCAAAGCTATGGAGCGCATCATCATGGATCTCATTAACAGAGACATTGGGAACCTCCAAACACTGGACCCTACCCAGTTTGGCTTTGTTAAGGGCAGATTATGCCTCCTAAATCTCGTGGACTTCTTTGAGACAGTTAGCAAAAATGGTCCACACAGCCTACCTAGAGCTTGCAAAGGCCTTCGACACCATTCCCCACTCAGGTATTATAGACAAACTCACCAGCTTGAACATAAACTCCTACGTCACGAGTTGGGTTGCCAACTCGCTCAAGGACAGAACCCACATGGTAAGAGTTGCAGGATCTAGGTCTGACTCTAAACCAGTTACAAGTGGCGTTCTCAAGGGATCAGTCCTAGGAACCCCTCCTGTTCATCACATACTTCTCAGACGTACAGGCAAGCACAGGAGGACTATGGCTGACCAAGTTCACAGACGACTGCAAACTAGGGACTATAACTGACTCCCTGGCTGACACAGATATCCTCCAAAAGGGTCTCACTGAGACAGATACCTGGTATCAAAACCATAGCCTCAAGCTAAATGCCAAAAAGTGCGTAGTCATCCCCTTTGGAAAAAAACAAAATACCCACAAACTACCACATAGGTGGTAGCCCCCTAAATATGGAAGACGTAATAAGGGATCTCGGACCCAAGTAGATAATAACCTCTCCTTTGATAATCACATTGCCAAAGTGGTTAGAAAATCCTTCTATGTGGCCCACCTAATCACAAAAGGGTTTGCATCCAGATCGAAGGAGGTCATTGGGCCCCTCTACGCATCACTCATCAGACCCATCACAGAGTACAATGCCCTATTTGGGATGTACCTTACAAGACACCTGCAACAACTGGAAACACCACAAAAGTACCTCACCAAGAGGATCACTGGCCTCAAGCAGATGCCCTATGCAGCTCGACTGAAGAAACTCCAGCTGTACTCAGTTGCATACCGCCTACTCAGAAGTGATCTCTGCCTGACATACAAGGCCATGTCCAACCCAGAATTGATGGACATGCTCCACCTAAAGAAAACCATATTGCCTCGAGCCACACGCTCCAGGGATCTAAACCTCACCACAACAATAAATAGGACATGCTGGAGGTATAGATTCCTGTCCCAGAGACTTCCAATGCTCTGGAACAAGATTCCAATCTACATTAGGCAGAGTTCCTCACTAACCCTCTTCAAGAGAAACCTTGACGAGTGGATGGGAAACAGAAAGTTTACCCCAGGGATCACTTCAATGGCTCTGCTGGACAGAGGCATAGGGAACTCATCTAAGGGGGCGGCGAAAGCCAACACATTACGGCTAGGCTTATAAATGCCTTCGAGCAGATAGCCTAGTACCTACCTATGAACCTAACTGGGAGGCAACATTTGTTGAAGTATCTGTAACTTTAGGGGATGGGGTGCCTGATTTGCCTGGTAGAAATATGCTGTTGATAGATGATCAGAACATTTTTGGGTTATTTTGGTGTTTGGATTGAATATTCTGGTATTAATTCATTTTGTCTAACTTGACTTTTTTCTTAACAAAGGTTTCTTAATTCCAGATAAGCTTGCTTATCAACATGTGAATTAGTTTTCTGCTAGTGAGTCCCATCTTTTTTCATGGATTTCAGCAAGGATCTGGTCTCTCTGCTCAGCCAGGCAGCACAGTTGGATTTGACACATATTGTTCTGCAGGGGGCCAGTGAGTTTAAGATATCTAGGAAAGTGAGCATAGTTGGATTTGACACACATTGTTCTGCAGGGGGCCAGTGAGTTTAAGATATCTAGGAAAGTGAGCATAGTTGGATTTAACACATATTGTTCTGCAGGGGACCAGTGAGTTTAAGATATCTAGGAAAGTGGAATCATAGTACTGTCCCGCTTCCTCAAGGGGGAGATACTTTAGTGGTGTCCAGTCACATTGTTGTGGTATTGTGATACAGTTAGGAGGGTTAACGTTTTCTTATTTCTTATTAATTGATAAGTGGTGGATTTCGCAGTACTAACAGGATGTCTAATGGCATATGTTGGCAAGTGATCACTAAGTCTGTCAGAGAGACAACCTGCATGACTGATATAGCTTGGTCTGTTTGTTAAGATGCAGTCAAGTGTGGACTGCCTCTTTGTAAGTTTGTCAACTCTAGTGGGAGTTTGGATAAGCTGGGAAAATCCATGAAGGTTAATGAAGTTGGTAGGATTTTTAGATATAAAAGTTAGCCAATCTATGTTGAAATCTCCCAAGATGATGGTTTCCTGAGGGAGGAGTTCTGTGGCCCAGTCAAGTAGGGTCTCGAGGATAACATCCAACAATATTTATAAGTTTTCTGGAGTTGATTTTTAGTCTAGCAAGTAAAATGTCTGCATTACTTATGGTGGGTGTGGCCATACCTTAGACTTTCAACATTTAGCTTATTTTTAAACAGTAATGCTGCACTCCCTCCTTCTCTGTTTGTTTGATCATTGCGTAGTATATTGTAGCCTGGGGCCAGAATCTCATTGCTGGAGATGTCTGGCTTTAACAAAGTTTCAATAAGTAGAAGTCAAGTCTGTATATAGAGAGATAAGCTTGAAGGTCATGTACTTTGTGATACTTCTAACATTTATATTTAGTATAAATAGATCAGAAGTTGTTCTAGGTTGTTGGAATATGATATTAAATTAATTTAAATTCATCTACTAATATTAGACGATATTATATAATATTATATTATACATTATTATATATAAAAAGAATATATATATAATACACACCAGTTGTCTCAAGCAGGGTAAGGTTTTATTGGACTGGGCGTTATCACAGTGACAGATGCAATGGTGTGGGGTGTCTGCAGCAGCCTGCCTGATTTAATACTACATGCAGAAGTGGTTTTACCTCTAAAAGACACTTTTGAGTGGGGCAGTAAGTATTAAGGGGCAGTGGGTATGAGGGGCTTGGCTAAATAAATGTCAGATGGGCATGATTTGGATGTTTTACGGTAATTCTGAGTATATCAGCAGGGCCTAGTAGTCCTCGTCTTCTGCCAAAGTCTGTTTAATCAGTTTGACTTGCTCTGCTTTTAATATCAGCAGATAGGCGGTACTATTTTTTGTTTATGATTCTTGTATGATGTTGGTTCTCATTTTCCCCATATTTTTATTTCATGTTACCTGGTGTATGTATTTTCATAGTATCTTCCAGTTGGTGGTTACTGCTACAGTACACAGATTTAACTAATTAGTGTTGCTTACTGAGCTGCACACCTTCTTTAGGCAGTTCTGAAGCATTTCTCATCATGTGTATTTCTGTGGTATGAATGTTGTAGAGCTGCACTACAAATATATCAAACACAAAGGAGAGCAGGACTATAGGAACAATACTAGAGAAGCAGTTACAAGGGCCAGAAGAGGTCTGGCCATATACACATTTATGAGCAAAAAGAAACTGATCTCTCCACGATGTACCAGCAAATGTTAGCAGTAGTTCAGCCAAATAAATCCAGTAGAAATAGCAGCTTTACAATAAAATAAACTTTTATTCAACGAAACAGGTGGGTTGATAAGCGCTTTCGCGTGGATACAACCACGCTTCTTCAGATGATAATTTCTCCCACAAACTGAATTTAAATAGTATAATAATTAACGTACAACTTAATCTAATTGATCAATTCAATTAAGATTTAAAAGGGTAAAATTCAAAACTAGTTCAAAATACTCTGGCTGTGACATAATCTGGTGGATGCATGTATTCAGAAGTTTATAATAGCTATGTGCCTCCACGATAATTTGCACTTACGAATTATATTATAATAAGTAAGCAAAAATTATGAATTTATACAGATCTAAAAGTATATAATTAAATTAACAAATTAGTCAACAGCTTACAGTGTGAATTCAGAGTCAAAAATAAAATCAGAATGGTATTTTTTGCAGCTTGCAAATGAACGCTTGTTTAAATAGCGTAACAAAAATTTTCCGTTATACAGCAAGGCAACTAAAACCAAGAGGTATATAGCAGCATAGAACATTTGATGTTATTTAAAATTTTTTTAAATTTTCATTCATCTAAAAATATAGGATAGAAGTCTTAATCACCAATAAAATTGTGTTGTTGTAAAGGATTAAAACATTAGTTTCAATAACAATCATTAATGAAAATAACTATGCTAACTAAACGCTAGTCAAGCAAACAAGAATTATAATAAATACAATAAATGTTAAAAGATATATAAAAATACTTATGAACTCTAGTAGTCGAACTCTACAAAAAATAACTGATATGACTATATAAACGCAGACAGGTCATATTACATGTATTGTTTTATAGAATTAAGACAATTTAGAGTGACACTATGTAATTGTATCAAAACATGCACATATTAGGATATTTGATTGACAAACTTCTAAAAGTTTGCTAGTTTAAGGTTTTATAAAAAAGTACATAACATATAAATAGTATAACAAGCTAATCAATTACATAAAGAATAATAATAAACTAGTGTTCATATATATGTGTCTAAATGTATGTTTATATATTCATGAAGTAAGAATAAAATGTAGAATTAATCAGCTATTAAATAATTCATAAGCAATGTCTAAAATGTTTGACAAATTAAGACGATTATAAATTAAATCTTTAAGCTTAGAAATTGCTTAATGAAGAATGATGAGTATGGGAACTTTTTAAAAGTTTTCCTAAAAAAGCTATCTACTGGATAAAACAGTTTAGAATTGGCTGAAATTTAAAGTTAAGATAAAGTTACAAACTGCTATGGGAATAATACATAGAAAAAGTATGATAATAAGCTAATAAATAACAAGCTAATAAATATATATACACCTGTTACACAATTATACATAGGAAAAATATGTTGAAAACCTAAAATCATTTGAAAACATAAATGAAAACCATTTTATGACTGTAAGTAAGGAATAAAGAACCTTAGAGTTCTCAATTAAATCACATCAACGCCTCCTATTATTTAAAATAGGTTTGATGGATACAGAGGAGTTTAGGCCTGGGTAATTATGGGCATTAAACCTTAAGATCCATCTCAGTTCAGCTAATGCTAAATTGTTGATATCATCTCCACCCCTAGGGTTTAAAGCTATTACTTCTAACACTCTAAAGCAGAATGTATGATCTTTGCACTTTGCTATGTGCTGAGCTAGAGCATTGGTGTCTGAACCTTTCTTGATTTCATATAGATGGTCATAAATTCGGTCAGCTAATTTCCTTTTAGTAAGACCAATGTAAAAGGCAGTACATTTAGTGCAGGTAGCTAGGTACACTAAATTTTTTTGTAGAATAAGTGGCAAAAGTGTTGAAATAAAAAGTAAAATTCAAAGTGGGATGATAGAAAAATAAATCAGAACAGATGTAATTACATCTGTTACATCTCCCACAGGGAGCAGTACCTAAACTTGCAGTATGATTTTTATGAATAGTGAAATGATCCTTACATAAAATCTGCTTTAGGTTCAAACAATTTTTGTAAAGGAAACTGGGGTGATTCCCTACTAAATTAGTTACTGAAATGTCAGTCATAAGTATGTTCCAATTCTTACATATAATGTCTTCTATACATTTTACATCACTTGTGTATTTAGTGATGTAAGGAATATTCACAGCTTTATTAACTGACTTTAAATTATATAAAGTGAACTTCTTAGACACTCGAGTATCTGCTACTGGGGAACTCAAAACATTATCTTTAATAGTTTTAATTAAATCATAATTGTAGCCTCTATTCAAGAAGAGTGTTTCTAGTTCTTCAGATTCAAACTTCAGAGTTTATACACATTTAACTAGATATTCTTAAAAGTTCTTGCCTCCCTTTACGGGTACTTAACATTGCCCACCTCCCAAGTCAAACAAAGCTGTATATGGTAAATCTGGTAAAAATTTGTGTCGACCCATCCAGTTATCAAGACCAGCCATGAAGGCAGACATAGTAGTACTTTACTTAACTTGTAGTGATAATTTACACTGTAGGCTAAGAATATGTTGATTTTAAGAATCTTTTCATCCTGGGAGTCTTGTTTACTTGTTAGTGTAAATTTAGGATCCTAGTATGGGTGTTCATAGAGCCACTAGTTTTGCAAAGAGCTACAAGTTCAAACAGGATTGAGTCTGTAGTGGCTCAAAAAGGCAAGACACAGGTAGTCTTGGAACAGCTGGTAGAAAACCAAGTATAAAGACAATTGTGTTTATCTCGCAGAACAGTTAAAGGATTTAAAGCCTTTATTTACTTATTTATTTTCATTTTTGTTAAAAACTTAACGGAACATTTGCGACTGAGTGATATGACTCAATTTGTGCATACCAAAGAGATGTATTCAGGGATGGGTTTGATAAAGGAAGAGTACAGTGGTTAGACGACTTCTATGGATGCTGAAGTTATTAGCTTGGAAATTAGCTGGGCCAGATAGAAACAGTTTTAATATGGTGGAAACATGGTAATTTAAGAGGGGGTTGCTCATATACGTACACAGATCTCTTATGACTATATCTGCTTGAACGGGGGTATCACTTATCTGAGGAAGGAACAGCTCCCCCCTCCCCCCAAAATGCTGGGATGCTGCACTTTTTTCATGGCTTCTAAGACTTGTTTCCAAAATGTATTTCAGGGGGTAATGAATTTTCAGAGATATTAGGCACAACAATAAAGGTAAGTAGTGGGGGTAAAGTTAGTACCAACTTTCTCTGCTAATATATTAGCTAGATCCTTTGGATTGGAATGTGTGATGTTGTTATGAATGAGATCAATGCATTTTTGACACTATTTTACTTTCTGATATAACTGAAGAAATATATCTGGTTTCCTTTTGTATTTATAACAACTAATTTCATCCTCTGCCTCACATTTTCAAATACTGCTTTAAAGTTCCGTGTTGGCATGTTTCTTTCTGGTCTTGAGGTTGGGGTATTTTTTTACAACTTTTCAGTAATTGTTTTGTTATATAGTTTATTAATATGCCAGTCTGACTAGAGAGGTTTATTCCTAAATTTACCATTATATAGTGACGACTAGAATGTACTTTTTTATGTAGCTCTGTTTATGTGCAAGTGGTGTGTGTGTGTGTGTGTGTGTGTGTGTGTGTGTGTGTGTGTGTGTGTGTGTGTGTGTGTGTGTGTGTGTGAAAATGCGTCAGAACTGGAGCTGAATATAGCTGTCCTTTCAGTTAGATCCATTTCTGGAAGGATTGTTAGGAACTTTGCATAGGTATTCTATACGCTGACGTAGGTTTACCTTGGAGAAGTCCCTAAAGCTGGTCTTATTTGGTGGTTGGGTGGTCTCAAACTGAATGTAAAGAAATGCATCATCATTCCCTTCGGCACAAACATGTTCCTTCACACTATCAAATCAATAACAAGACCCTAAGTACCCATGACGTGTAAGGGTCCTGGGATCACAGGTTGACTACTACCTTAACTTCAACCTGTCTACCATTGTAAGGAAAGCTTTCCACGTAGCTAACTTGATTAGTAAAGGCATTGCATCGACAGCAAAAGAAGTTATAACCCCCCCTATATTCGTCACTAATTCGTCCCGTAATTGAGTATAACACCCCAGTCGGTATGTACCGTACTAAGCATCTACGGCAATGAGACTTCAGAGGTTCCTAACAAAGAAGCTCAAGGGCCTTCAGCATGTGCCTTACACGGACCAACTAAAATCCATGTCACTATACTCCGTATTGTATAGACTTCTTAGGGGAGAATTATGCCTGGCCTACAGAGCATCCCAAGACACAAACCTAATGAACTTAATGCATATCCATGAATCAAATGGGTCTAGGCTACCCATTCCAGGTACTTAAATATGGTCTGCGACTTAAACAGGACATGCTGGAGGGACAGATTTATCTCCCAGCGACTGCCACATCTTTGGAACAGGATAACAATATATGTGAAACAGAGCACATCTATGACACTGTTCAAGAGGAACCTGGATGAGTGGATGGGGCACCGTAAATTATTACTGGTGATAGTGCCCACAACCCTCTTGGACACAGGCAGTCATCACTAAATGCAATCTTGGGTATTGACTTGCACCTCTTTGGTATTACATTGGGTTGAAATGGCTAGGCTTAAAATGACCCCCGGGTTGACAGCCTAGTAATCTCCTATTATCCTATAATACTATGATCATTAAACCTTAGAAAGAAGGTAACTGATTTGTGGTCATATTTAACCAGAATGAGGAGATACATTGTGGGTCACAGGCAGAGGCTAGATTGTTAAGAAGTAGTTAATACTGGAGTAATTACAGTTGCCCATGAATATGCTATTGTTTTGGATGGTGAGTGTTTCCAATAAGTTTAAATACATGTTATGGGTTTCCTGAGTCAGAGAGTGAGACCTACAAATTTGCAAGGAAGGGGTATGGGATCATGGCAGACTAGTGGGAATTTTTGCAATTTGTTCCACTGCATTGATATTAACTAATTATAGAAATACAGCACATATCCATTTTAGAGATTCAAGTGTGCCAATCAATGGTTAGATAATTACAGTCCCCTAGCAAGAATGCATTTTATTTTACCTTTAACCCATTAATGGCTTTATGTAATTTTCATGATCTTTGGGAGACGCTCATGGGGATCTGTAGCTAAGAATGAAGTACCTGCCTTTCCAGTTGCCCACCTCTTATGTTAATTTGACCACATATCAACTCATTTTTCCATCTTACCTTCAAAAACTGCAACAGCTAGCCCAAGACTGCCAATTATTGGAGAGCCTACATTCTGTCTCTCAGTAGTTATCTTGGGATTAGTACTTCTGTTTTGTTTCTGGTCAGAGAAGGAGCACAGGGACATTACTTCTTGGAGACTGCTGATCACCAGAAAGTCTAAGTGCTTCATAGGTGCCAGCTTGGAATCTGTCCTTATATTTTGCTCCTGGTGAGAGAAGGAGCAGAGTGCATTGACTCTTGACTGTTTCTGACTGGGCAGTGGGTGTCTATGTTCGACCTTCCTGATTTGTCCGGTTGCTACTCAAGATATCTACCAGGAAAAGGCTTCAACAAGCCTACAGAACCTTGCATCATCTGGGACAAGACTGCTAATCACCAACTAGCCTGTGGCTTGCTTCACATCTTGGGATTGGTGCTACTGTTTTGCTTCTGGTAAGAGAAGAAGCAAAGAAGCATTGCATCCCAGCAGCATGAAACTGTGGTGTGACCGCCACTAATAGCAGCCAGGCAGTAGCCAATCAGGTGAATCCCCCCCTTTCACCATTCTGACAAAGCTTTTCAGTAAGTACTGCTTGATTAGCTTCTGTCTAACCTAACTTTAGAATATCTCCCTAAATACTTCATCCATTAATCATCAGGGTCTACTTATTAGTTTCGCCTCGAGTATTTGGCAGTACCCTTTATAGATGCAGACACCTTGAATTGACATTTTTCTTGTAAAAGCACCCTTGAAATTTCACCAATACCTAGTTGCACACAGGACAACTAGTTTGCTGTGACAAACACTTCCTCCAGAGCTGCAAACAAGATACTCTTGACATTACTTCATACTCTCACTTAATCCGTCTAATCAGTAAAAAAGGGCCTGCTGCCATGGATATGAACTTTCCCACTATCTCTGTTATCAGCTTGGAGGATATGGACATCCATCCTATGGCAAAGTAGAAATTGCCTCATATTTACTGACAACCAGCTAATTCTAAATCTGATATGGTATGTGAGAGATGTACTTAACACAATGTCACTGGAGGCAACATTCTCACATAAAAGAACTCTTAATGACAATCAGGTTGCCATTAGTACACATGCTGCATCCATCACAAGCACAGTTCTGAGGAACTTAAATGCAATCTTCATAAATCCCAAAGACCTCCTGGACAAAGTACACATAGCAAATACCTTCACCAGCCCCGAATGCACTGTTTAAAAACAATGCCCACATCAAGACATACAGCCACATATCATGCAGCCTCTACATCTAAGCCCATAAGGCACGCCACCACACAATGTAACATTCTGGTCATTGGAGACTCCATTGTGAGACACACTGATGCCCCTCTCACCAGGTTGGGTAAGGAGAAAGTCTTAATCAATTACTTATCAGAGGCCAGGATCCTCCACATTATGTACACACTCAGGTCACTGAATCACAAGTATTAATATGACTCAGTTATAGTCCATGTGGTTGTAAATTACCTGAGATGTAGTTCCCTAGACTACATGAAGAGAGACATCATGGAGCTCTTGGAATATGTGTCCTAGGCTGGTATGCGCCTAGAGGTTTTTTTTTTTTTTTTTTTTTTTTTAATAAACATCTTTATTAAATTATCACCTGTAACATAGGCAATCTTACATTTATATTTACATTTATATAAATGAAAAACAAACAAAATGACACCACTTTATTTGCAAACATTATACATCCCAGACACCACTGAAATCTGTAGTTGCAAACATTACACATCACTTACAATCTATCCAGTCTTTTGTCAGTTACGCATTATATATGGCTCATTCGTGGAGATGTCTCGATTTACATCAAAAATAAATAAACCTCAAGGCTAGCCAGGCAGAGCAATGCACTTAAGCTTCTCCACATTCAAATCACTATAGGTAAAATCCCATACCACTTCCTTGCAAGCTATAGATCCCCTTCTCTAATCCTAGAAACTCTTAATGTGTATTTAAACTTATTGGAAACACTCACCACCCAATCCAATACCGTATTCATGGGCGACTTTAATTACCACACAATTAACTGAGAATCATATACAACACCAAGCATGCAGGCACAAAGATTCCTGGATTTTGTAAGCACAAACTCCCTGGACCAGACTGTCAATATACCAACCAGGGATACAAACATACTGGATCTGGTCCTCACTAATATGGGTGACTGATGCACACCCACTACTGTAATGTCTTCTCCGGTAAAGTCAGACCACAAAATGGTTTCCTTTGAAGTAAAAATAAAATTTGGAACACCAGCTAACCCTGGCATGTTGAGGAACTACTCTAAGGCTAACTTTCTACTATTAAGTGATAACCTGGAAAATAATTCAAGCCCCATAAGCCATGAGAACACTGCTGCATGGAACTGTTCACAGAGACACTATACAAGCATGTTAACAGCTGCAAAGAAGTTGTATCTACCAGGAAGAAGTACAGAACTAACTCAAAAAAACAAGCCACCCTCATGGAATCACAGCATCAGTAGGCTATATAACTCAAGGAAGAAAATCACGGCAGAAATTAGGAGATGTAGCACCCAGCAGGATAAAAGCACTCTCAGCAAACAAGAACAAGTAGAAAAGTGCAATGTTATGTTAACCAAACTCAGAATCCAAATGTTAATACCACTGAGGATCCAATCACTCGTTACAAAATAATAAATTGTATTAAAATAATAAATAAAATGACTGAGCGCTTTCGTCTCAACAGAGAGACCTTATCAGAATAACATGAGCAGATAAGCCAACACTTTTTATACTGTTGAAAAGGCAGTGCTTTGATGCAAACAGGTACACAGGATACTTGATGATTATAGGAACTTTTCGTAAAGGCACAGGCCTCCATAACACATGAAACATCATTTAATGTGCAAATCTATTGGTAAAACACATTGGTAAAAACAAAGCAATATATTTACAATCTATCAGCCTTAATATTAAGTACTTGTGCAATTGATACATATTGATTTAAACCTGGAGGAAAAGTAGCAAAAAGTCTAAATTGCCACATAAGTTCTGTATAGGTAAGCCAGCACAACCCCCCCCCCCCAGGATTAATTATGATGAGTTCTAAAATCCCACAGGAAAACTTTTTAAAACCAGAACAGCCTGTAGAATGTTTGCAAAATGTGTTGGTTTCTTTCTGGTTTGCAATATCATAGATGTGCTCATAAATTCGTATTTTAATTGATCTTTCAGTTTTACCAATATAGTATGCTGGACACTGATCACACTTTGCTAAATAAATAACCTTGGGTGTATTGCAGTTACCTTTTCGAAAGGCATCATGACTTTTAAGAATGTTGTCCAGTGCAAGGGTTTATACCTTTGTAATGTACGAATGTTGTTTGCTACAACCACAAAAATATATCCCCACTTCTTGGGATAAAATCCCTGAAATTTTATTTTCAAATAATTGAAAGTTTTGGCAGCTTAGTAATAAATGTTGGTCCTACCCCATCATATCATGAATGTCTTTATTAACTTTAAAATGTTCCAGTTACACTTAGCTATATCTCTAATCTCACTGGAAAAGCGCTTGTGCTGGATGGTAAACGCTTGCTCATACTTCAGCTCAGTGGTATCTTGGGGTGGCTTCCTCGGCCACAAAACTAATAGGGGTTTGAATTCCCCCCCCACCAACCATCATAGACTTCTTTAATCAGGTTAACTAAATTCTCTGGATATACCCTTCCAATAAACAAATACTGAACCCCCATTCAAATGATACCAAAAACTAAGCCAATTATTAAAATAAATTATTTTAGGTTCATATTGTGGCATCATCTTGGAACAATGCTAGACTTGTCAGTGGAGCATTCTGACACAGTTCTGGGGTTTCATGATATAAAATTAATGAAGACAAAACAGAGGCTATAGCTATAAACTATGCACCCACACTTAAACTCGTTCAGCAATATCCATATTTATGGGGACACGACAAAATGAAGTATTTGGAAGTATGGATTAAAAAGGATTCTGTTATGCCAGCTAAGAATATGCAGGAAGAGACAAAATAGATAAAAAAGCTGAGAAACTGGAAGTTCCTGCCTACAGAAAAGGATAGCAAGATACAAGCAGTTAAAATGTTTTAGTCTCTTTGGTTTTATATGCAGGTCACAGGAGAAGTTGTAGATAGCAATTAATAAAGAGCTGAAGGACTTTATTTGGGAAAGGAAGAGGGCAAGAGTCAAGTGGGATAGGGTGATTCTTCTAACAGAACAAAGAGGTTTAGGATACTTGATTTGAAGGGATGAACTGTTATAAACGAAAAGCCACCAGCCAGATGAATAAATCCAATTTAATTACGAAATAAACTTATACAGCCACAAAACGAATTTAAAAAACGCCAGGAACAAACCACAAATATACGTAAGCGCTTTCGTTTAAAAGGTTTTAAACTTCATCAGACAATAACCTCCATTACATCACTTCCTTTTATAGCCTCCACCAAATTAAAAAAAATTGCGCCAAATTTTAAATGAAATTGGACCATGCTCAGTTGTAAAAAAGTGAAAGAATTTTTAAGTACCACAAATTAAGGAATGCTTAAATACAATGAATATGGGACTAAATAAATAGAATTAATTATATTGAATACTAACTTCATGTTAAAATTATTTATAAATAAATAAATACCTACATATTATACATTAAATGTATATTAAGCACTAATAGAAACACAAACTTATATAATCTTTTAAACGATTATATTGTAATAAAATTATAATATTTTTAGACTAATTATATAATATTACATTAACTTATTACTCCGTACCCTCCTTCATAATCATGATAAAATTCCTATAACAAATTTTGTATTAATCTTTAATTTTATTCCTAGTTAACGCTTTTAATTTTAAAATTGGCCCTATAGTGCTTCTTTCATTTAAACCTGGCCAGGAATCTGCTTGTAACTTTATTTGCCAGATAAGTTCTCTTTCTTCCAAAATTAAATTCCAAGGAATTTTATCTTTTATTTCCACCTGATATATTACCATATAATAAAATTTGTGATTATTACATTCGTTAACATGTTTTGCTAACGCATTATTCATTTTCTTATTCTTTATTGCATATTCATGCTCATAAATTCTCTGTGTGAACATTCTTTCTGTTTTACCTACGTAAAATGAGGTACAGGAATTACACCTCGCTAAATAGACAACTGCTTTAGATTTACAATTAAATTTCTTTTTCATGTAATATTTATTATCTCGTATACTGAAACTGTTTCCTTCTTGGATTTTATAGCACCATTTCCATGCTGCACATTTAAAATTCCCAGTCTTCATCTTCTCCTTTTTATTGTTATTGGTAGATTTCAATAAATCTTTAAAACATTTCCCTTTTCTATAGACTATTTTGGGAAATGTATTTAAATGTTTTTTACACTGCGAATCTTCAATTAAAATTTCCCAATTATTATTAAATACATCCTTCAAAATTTGATAATCTTGTGTATAAGTAATTACTAAAGCCTTTGAAAATTCTTCATGTTTATTATTCATATATTTACCAAAAATATCTAAACAATCATTGGTGCTTCTACTATCTAGCTTAAGTGTGCTTGCATTAGTATTATTCTCATGAACTAATCCACTTTTAAGTTCCAAAATTGGCTTAAAATGGCCATTTCTTCTTTTTTGAGTAACTTCCAAAATCAGTTTATCTATTAGCCATATCGGGTATTCCTTATTAATAAACATACTTCTTAAATGTTCACATTCTTTCCTAAAATCTGGAAATTTGGTAATAATCCGAGCGGCCCTAACTAACTGGCCTTTAATTACAGATTTTTTCTGATGTTCAGGATGTGCACTAGTATAATGAAGGAAGCCATTGGAGTAAGTTTTTTTCCTATAAATTAAAGAAATATAAGCTTTAGCTTCATAATCTTTAACCAAATTAATATCCAGGTAATTGATTTCATCTAAATTAATATTCCATGTAAATTTAAAAAAGTTTGTGGTTCCATTAATATAATTAAAAAATTCATTTAAAATGTCACTATTTTCCTTCCAAATTAGACAAATATCATCTTGAAACCGGTGATATGATCTAATATAATTAAAATATTTATTATTGAATATAAATTTCCGTTCCCAAAACATCATCACTAAATTTGCATAAGTCCCCCCACACGGTGACCCCATAGCTATACCTTTTCTTTGGATATAATATTGGCTATATAAAATTATTATTTAATACGATTTCAATCAGTTCAATTAAAAGATTATTTAAATCTTGTTTAAAAGAAAATTCAAATAAAATTTCACTAATCCACTGAAGCCCAATATTTTGGGGAAATTACTGTGTATAAATCGCACACGTCTATTGTAACTAAAACATCCTTGGCATCAAACACCGTTTTATTAATATGTTTCAAGAATGTCCAGGAATCTTTACAAATATATTCCTCTTTCGCTACTACTTTTTTAAATTCATAATCAACGTATTTAGCGCATGCTGATGTAATGGAATCCCTCCCATCTACTAGGGGGTGCATAGGGAGTTCTTCTTCTGATTTGAAGGGATATTTTAGAGCTACACAGTTAAGGCTCTTATAAATAACAAAAGCAGAAAGCTATAATTCAAAATGGGTTGGGATGATGATGATGATGAAGTAGGGGGTAATTCAGGAAATAAGAAAAAATAGGATTTTGGACCCAGATCCTTAAGGAGAAAAACAACAGTCATACAGAATAATATATTCATAAAGTAGCAGGAAGCATACCAAGAACTAAGCCAACATGGGAATGGAGAGAGGAGACTCTGCCAGAAGGGACGAGTGCAATTAGGAGTACAGATAAAAGGCAAGAGGGGGTCTAATTTACTGGAGGAAGCTGGCAAAGGAAGCAAGGTATTGGGAACAAATAATTAGATAGGGACAGGTAATAGACTGGAAAGAGGCATTTGGATTGCAGGCTATTAATTGCCCTTCCTATCATGCATTGATATTGGAGTATAGTCAAAGAGAAAGGGAAAGATGAATCCTAAATGCAACCTGTACTGGTTGAGTTTTTAACTGAATCTAGAACAGAACCTGTTGTTAAAAAGGGATAATTAGTAGGGCATATAAAATACTGCATGATAACTACAAAAATCGATCAGAATATGTCAGAAAAGATTGTAAATGGAGATTAGATATGTAATTTACAAAGAAAGAATGGGAGGACATATGTATGGCTCCCAAATACTCAACAAAATAGAATCAAAGCAGGTTACTAGCCTAATGGCCCTGGGGCCCTTACAAGCCTAGCCAAGAGTTTATCCCCAAAAAAGAAACCGCAGTCAGCACCTGTCACCACTGTCAATGAGGAACACAGGTGAACCCCCTGGGACAAATCTGTGGTTTCCCATCCATTCATTAAAGTTGCGCTTGAAGAGGGTCAGCAAGGTAATCTGGTTTACATGTATGGGAAGTATATTCCAGAGACAGGGCAGCCTCTGGGAGACAAACCTGTCTCTCCAGCAGGTTTTGTTGATGTCGCATATTAGATTTAAGCCTTTCAAGTGGGTAATACGCAAGGAGTTGGACTTACAGATATAGCACATCTTTAGTAGGGCAGGGTCCAATATTGCCTTGTAGACCAGACACAGATCACCTCTGAGCAATCTGTATGATACTGAGTAGAGTAATAGTGATTTGAGCTTGTCCACATAGGACAGGTGTTTGAGGCCAAGAATTCTCTTTGTGAGGTATTTCTGTCGCCTTTCCAGTTGGTGCAGGTGTTTGGAGAAGTACATACCAAATGGGGCATTATAGTCAATTATTGGCCTAATAAGGGGGGAGTACAGAGAGGTAATAACCTTTTTTCTGTCTGCAATCCCTTTACTTATGAGATGAACCAAGTAAAAGGCTTTTCTGACCACTGCTGCCACATGATGATTGAATGTGAGACTGTTGTCGACCTGAGTACCCAGGTCTCTCACCACAGGTTGTGTGCTTAGGAGGTTGCTGTTGATGTGGTAATCAGTAGGGGCCATGTTTTTGCCAAATGACATGATAATACATTGTTTTGCGTTTAACTTAAGGCCATGACTTTGTCACCAGTCATTAGTTGCTGTGAGACCCTCTTGTAATATGTTAACATCATCTGGGGAGTCAATGACAGCACCCAACTTACAATTGTCCACAAACGTGGTCAGCCACAGGCCTTTTGTCCTTGCCTGGATCTCTGAGAAGTAGATGCCAAACAGTAGTGTTCTCAGGACAGGTCGCTGGGGAACACCACTAGTGACATGTCTGCTGTCTAAGGTGGAAGTGCCTATTTTGACCTTGTGGGTCCTATATGTGACCTAGTTGGCCACTCACCTGATGAGATAGGGATTTACTCCAAGATGTGTTAGCTTTTCAATGATGCCCGTGTGGGGGACTGTGTCAAAGGCCTTGGCCAAGTCAAAGTAAGCTGTATGTACTGACTTTCCCTCATCCAGGGCCTAGGTGACAGTCTCAAAAAAGTTAACCAGGTTCAACAGGCAAGATCTGCCCTTGAGAAATCTGAACTGGGTGGGTTCAAGTGCTTAGAGATTACCTATATCCTTGTTTATGAGATCCACAATAATACGCTCTATGGCTTTACAGATCAGACTTGTCAAGCTAATGGGGCAATAGTTTCCAGGGTCAGTAGTGGCATCACCTTTGTGCAAGGGGATGACAATAGCAGTTCTCCACCCTGGAATGAAGCCTGTACTTAGGTTGTGGTTGAACAGGTTGCTCAATTGCGAAGCTAGTTCTTGCTAAAGATGGTGCAGAATACAGGCTGGGATACTATCAGGTCCCATGGAAGCTGTGTTCTTTTTCCTTGGATAGGGCCTTTAACACGATCTACGGAGATGTAAAGTACGGGACAAGTACTGAGGATGTCAAATGGGCCTTTGGGGGGAAGGGGGGGTTTGCACTGAACCTATCTTCTAGCTAGTGGTACCGATAAGTACTAGTTCGGAATCTAGACGATTTAGGATTTTTGCCTGTTAGTCTTTGCACAGACACATTTAAATTCCAAGAAAACGCTAAAGAATTTTTCCTCAGGTAGATGGAAAATGTTGGAGGTATGATGGGGAAGAAAGAGATAACTGGGAACATACGTTTTGGGAGTGTAATGAGTTATCAGACTTTAACAATTCCTTATAAAGTACTTGGTCAGGAATACTGAGCAAGCAAATAAGTGCAACTAAGGAAATTATTTTTTTAAGCTGGGATACAAGATCTGAATTGCCTACTCACTGTAAGGCCTTGTTAAGTTTAATTTTGGGGTCTCCCAAAAAGCAATTAATAGAAAAAGAAAATCAAAATCTAAACCAACTATACTTGAAGTAGTGAATATAGTAACAGAGAAAAAATGAACAGGAAGTGGGATCTTTAGAAAAGGTAGGAGTAAATTACACAGAAAAATGGGGATTGTGCGAACAATATATGCAGACATGTTTTGAAGGAATGCAGTTTAAGAAAAGGCAGGAATTTAATTTATTTTTTGTAATGTTGCTGAGATTATATGATACATAATAATATATGTGATGTATAATCTTTATAAATGTGAACCTATTAATATTGAGTGATTATTTCTGTATAAATGTAAGTTTTGCCTATGTCACAAATGATAATTCAATAAAGGTGTTTTAAAAAAAATGCTAGGCTTATCTGGAACACACAGTCCGAGAGCTCCATCATGCCTCTGTTCATATAGTCTAAGGAGTTAAGTCTCTGGTATTTATGCCCACACGGATGATGACTGACCTATAGTGGTGCTTGTGGGAAAATGACCATGAAGTCTCCAGTATTTATGCCCACACAAAAGATGACTGAGTCATATGGGTGCTTGTGGTACAATGACCATGAAGTCACATGTATTTATGCCCACATGGAAAATGACTGACCCACAGTGGTGCTCGTGGTACAATGACCATGAGTCTCATGTATTTATGCCCACATGGACAATGACTGACCCACAGTGGTGCTTGTGGTACAATGACCATGAAGTCTCATGTATTTATGCCCGCATGGAAAGTGACTGACCCACAGTGGTGCTTGTGGTACAATGACCATGAAGTCTCATGTATTTATGGCCACATGGACAATGACTGACCCACAGTGGTGCTTGTGGTACAATGACCATGAAGTCTCAGGTATTTATGCCCACACATATGATGATTGACCCATAGTGGTGCTTGTGGTACAATGACCATGACACTTGAGGTATTTATGCCCACACAGATGATGACTGACCCATAGTGATGCTTGTGGTATAATGACCATAAAATTTCCAGTATTTATGCCCACATGGACAATGACTGACTCATACTGGTGCTTGTGGTACAGTGACCACAGTGCATGCGTGACATGGCAGATCCCGGCCTATTCATAGGCAACTGACTGTAACCCTCTCTTATTATTTCAGAGATTCAAGCCAGGTGTTCCCTTTGTCCGGTTATGCAGTCTTCTAGGAAATCCTTTCTTGTCCATTTCATTTGTACTAATTTTTTCTTCAGTACCGAAAATAATATAGCTTGGAGTTAGAAATTTGGAAATATGTAAAATGTTAATTTGCAAATATTTATTTTTAGCTGTTGAGATGGATTTATTAACACTTTGTACTGGAGTAGATTTCTCTGTATCAAGTGAAAAGTACAGTTTTGTACCTACCATAAATGTAGATGTTCGAGGATCCACATTGCTGCAGTCATAACCTGTGGGTAGTCCGCTGTCCTCGGTCGGCCCGAATACCAAAGTGTTAGGCTGGCGTCGGTCATGGTCGCTCAGATCTGACGTCAGTACGCCGTGGTACTAAAGCGCATGACCGACGCCATATCCTCAGTCTTTCTTGCCCCAGATGTCAGAAGGCCTAAAAAAGAAAGGCCATAGCCAAAAATAGAAAAATACCCAATCACCAATATAGAAAAATAGTTACCCCAAAAGCAACACAGCAACCCCAAACTACAGAGGGGAAGGAGGGAGGGTAAATTGGACTGCAGCAATGTGGATCCTCGAACATCTACATTTATGGTAGGTACAAAACTGTACTATGTTCTTCGTCTCACATTGCTGCAGTCATAACCTGTGGGTAGAATCCCAAAGCAAAGGTAAGGGAGGTTGGCAAAATCAGAAAGCATTGGGAGCTGCTAACATTCCCTGTAAAACTGCAGTGGCAAACCCAGCCCTAGATTTGGAATAAAGAGGGAGATGGTAATGTTTAGAAAAAGTATGCACTGAACTCCAAGTAGCTGCCTCCAAAATATCCTTAGTAGGTACTCCCCTTAAAAAAGCAGTAGAAGTGGCAGTCGCCCTAGTGGAATGAGGTCTGATTCCAGCCGGAACCTCCTTACCATGATGAGAATAACAAAAAGCAATACAATGGCCAATCCACTTAGAAATAGTTTGTTTTGAAACAGGTTTTCCTTGTGAACCCAAGGCAAAAGAAATGAATAACTGTTGAGACTGCCTGAACCCTTTAGTTCTGCTCAAATAATAACGTAACTGCCTGTGAATATCCAAAGAGTGCAAAATTTTTTCCCCTTTATTTTGGGGATCAGCATAAAATGTAGGCAAATGAATAGATTGGTTTAAGGCCACATTAGAAACAACTTTAGGCATAAAAGTAGGGTTAGTACGAAGGGATACCCTATCCTTATGAAATATCAAGAAAGGTTCAACTGCCATTAGAGCCTGTAATTCAGATACCCTCCTAGCAGATGTAATGGCCAACAAAAAAGCAGTCTTCCAAGACAAAAACTTCAACTCCGTAGTAGCTGCAGGTTCAAAAGGAGGTAAAGTGAGCTTTTCCAACACAAAATTGAGATCCCAGGAAGGGGTAGGAGCTCTACGTGGGGGTCTTATGTTCTTTGCCCCTCTAAGAAATTGCTTAAACAAAGGGTGAGAGAATAATGGTGGGTCACAGTCATAGTGAGCAGAAATGGCTGCAGCATGAACTTTTACAGAGGAGAAAGACAAACCCTTGTCTAATAATTCTGTAAGATACTGAAGTGAAACACTCAAATTAGGCACTGAAACATCAAAGCTCTTTGTTGTGCTCCAAAGAAAAAAATCTCCTCCATTTATCAGCATAAACTTTCCTTATACTAGGCCGTCTGGCTTCCAAAATGACATTCAAAACTTGTTGAGGAAGCTGCGACCCCCCCCAGGGTCTAGAACAGAATATGCCAGGCTGTCAGATGCAGGGACTGTATCCTGACATTGAGGAAATGATTGCTTGCCTGGGACAAAAGGTGAGGAATTGATGGCAAAGGCCAAGGAGGCTCCCGTACTAAACTCTTCAGCAGAGGGTACCAGTGCTGCCGTGGCCAATCTGGAGCTATTAGAATCATGCAAGGCTTGTCCTGTCTGACCTTCAAGAGCACCTTGGGAAGGAGAGGCAGCGGAGGAAAGGCATAGACGTGAAGGTTGTTCCAACTGAATGATAGAGCATCCACTTTCCAAGCTTTTGGGTGAAACATCTTTGTGCAAAACTTTGGCAGTTGGAAATTTAGTGGAGAAGCGACCAGATCTATGTCTGGAGTCCCCCAAGCCACTGTCAACTGTTGAAATACATGAGGATCCAATTTCCACTCATGGGGATCCACCATCTGTCTGCTCAAAACATCTGCTAAGGAGTTCTGTGCTCCTGGCAGAAACCTTGCCTGAAGAGTGAGGTGCAAACTCAGAGCAGTCTCCCACAAAATCATAGCTTGTCTGCAAAGAGGGTACGAATGGGTTCCCCCTTGCTTGTTGATGTACCACATGACTGTTGTGTTGTCTGTTTGAATCAACACCTGTCCTGGTTGAAGTAGATCCTTGAAAGCCATCAGTGCAAATTGGACTGCTAACATCTCCTTCATGTTGATATGCAAATGTTGTAGTCTGGGAGGCCACGTGTCTTGAATCCATTTCCCATTGAAGTGTGCTCCCCAAGCCATGTCTGAGGCATCTGTCGTTAAGATCTGACTCGCCTCTGGTCGGGTCACAGAGAGTCCCTTGTTTAGGTGACATTCCTGAGCCCACCACAAAAATTCCCTTTGGATGCAAGGTATTATCTGAATGACAGTGTCCAAATCGTGGCAGTGTTGAGTCCATACACTTTTGAGATATCATTGTAGCTTCCTCATATGTAGTTTGGCATTGGGAAGTACCAGAATACAAGATGCCATGAACCCCAAGGCCTGAAGGACTGTCCTTGCAGTCAGCCTGGACAGTAGGGATAATTGCTGGAAGTAAAGGGGAAGATTTCTTTGTTTGTCCGGGGTCAGAAAAGCCATCTGAGAGGCTGTATTCAGTCTCACACCCAGAAAGCACATGTCCTGAGAGGGTACTAGACTGGACTTTGTTTCATTCACAGAATACCCTAGGCACCTTAACACTGCCATAACATACTGTAGATGGTGAAGTAACTTGACTTTGTCTTGAGCAAGAATCAGGCAATCGTCCAAATAAGGATAAATTTGTATTCCTCTTAGTCTTAAGAAGGCTATCACCGGAGCCAGGACCTTTGTGAACACCCTGGGCGCAGTAGATAAGCCAAAGGGCAATGCAGAGAACTGATAATGAAAAGTACCAGCCCGAAAATGCAGGAACCTCCTGCAGCTGGGCCTGATAGGAATGTGAAGATAAGCCTCTTTGAGATCCAGAGTTACCATCCAGTGATCTTTGCCTAGCAGAGGCAGAAGCTGCTGCAAAGTTAACATCTTGAATTTTGGAATGTCCAGGTATGTGTTGTGAATAGACAAATCCAGAATTGGCCTCCAAGTGTTTCCTTTCTTTGGTACAAGGAACAGGCGAGAATAAAATCCTAGGCCTACTTCTGACGGAGGGACCCCCTGGATAGCCCCCATTTTTAAAAGTAAAGAAATCTGCTTGTGAGCCTCCAGCTTTTGCTGAGGAGGAACGTCTGGCATGCCTTTGAAAGGAGGCAAGGTGTGAAAATAAAACTTGTAGCCTCGATCTATAATGTCCAACACCCATTTGTCCTGGGTGACTAAAAGCCAATTTTGCTTGAAAAGTGCCAACTTTCCTCCCAGAGGAGCTGCCAGACAGGAGGGATCTGGCAGCTGAAGATACAGGTCATTGGGTCTGTTTACGAAAAGGCTGACCCCTGCCCTCACCGGAAGATTGTGCAGGGGAACTCCACGTCCTAGGTCTGAAAGAACCCTGAGCATGAGCTCTGCCCCTACCACGTCTAGATCTGCCCCTAGACTGTAAATCAGAAGAAGGATAAGCCCATCCCTTTGCAGGCCAATTTCTGCTAAACTTAGGGGGCTGCACCTGTAAAAATTCCTTAACTGTCTGCATGGACTTAGCTTTGTCTTCCATTTTCTTCAAAACGGACTCCACAGGAGAACCAAACAGAACTTCAGATTGAAGGGGAGCATCCAAAATTCGAGCTTTAACATGCTCTGACAAATTCTGATCCTTAAGCCAGGCGTGCCTACGAATAACTGAACCAGTGGCAGCCACCCTGGAAGAAGCCTGAAGAGCATCAAAGCCACACTGCAAAGAATGCTTACCTACCTGATCAGAGGCATGAACTAAATCCTGCAATTCCTTACACTCTATACCCTCTGCCAAAGCATCTACCTTAGATTTCAACTGACTTAAGAGAAAATTCTGGTACTTCAGCATATGAAACTGGCAATTTAAAGCCCTCATCGCTAGAGTGGAGGAGGTATACACTTTTTTACCCCAGCTATCCAAAGCTCTAGAATCTTTATCCAGAGGAACTGGATTCTTTACAACAGAAGCCCTGACACCCTTAGGTCCCTGGCTAATAGTTTCGGGTCAGCTCTAGGACTCTTATACAAATATTTATGAGCCTCTGGCACTCTGTAATACCTGTCTGGCTTGACAGGGGCAGGAGGTAAAGAATCAGGATTAAGGGAAGCTTCAGAAAAAACATCCTGAACAACATCCAAAACAGGGGGAATAGCCAAGGGCCTATGCTGTGGTAAAAACAAAAATTCCCTAAGCCTCTTTCAAGAATCTGAGAAATCCTGACCTTCCCACTTAAAATGCTCCCTCATGGAATGCAGGGTTTCAGAAAAGGAAAAATCCTCTGGAGGGGAAGCAGAAGGACAGGAATCCTCTGCATCTGAATCAGAATAAGGAGGAAAATCCTGAATGTCCTCAGCTGAAGGCTCAGAGTAATCTGAGGAATGCTCCAATCCTTCCACCTCTGGCTCCACCCTAGGCCTCTTATCCAGAGGGGGCATAGAACCTCTGATTAAAGTAATCAAATCCTCTGCCATTTTCAGCATATGCTTTTTAGGTACAGAACCTGCAGAACTAGGGCTGACGCCTGTGCTAGAAAGACCAGGCCTGGCTTTGGAAGGTGCTTTAGTGACAGAAGTAGAAGGCCTAACAACCTTATGTAAAGAAGGGACTACAGAGACTTGAGAGGACCCTCAGCCTGACCTGACTCCTGAGAGGCCACTTCCTGTAAGATTAAAGGCTCCCCCTGAGATTCAGCTGAAACCTCGGCTGGATCCACAGATTCCACCGTAGTTTCCAAAGAACCGGCGTCCATAACGGACGACTCATCCTGCTTGGACTTTAACGATTTTTCTTTTCGCTTCTTAGCGGTAGCGGGTGTCGGAGGATCCGACGGCATATTGTAGTTACACCACTTACCGAAAACAAGTCTAGCACAATCTAACCTGCGTTTAATGGTGCGCTTATTAAATCTAGCGCAAAAGCGACACCCGACTACGTCGTGCTCAGGCCCCAAGCAAGGAATACAGAGAGAGTGGTAATCCCTATGAGGTATCTGTTTCCCACAAGAAATACAATTATTTACTTTTTCTGACATCCGGATTTAACTGAGGCAAGAAAAGACAAAAATATTCCCCAACGGGGTACTTAGCCCAACTTGGTCTTCGGTCTGAAACTCAGAATACGAAAATTTCAGGACGGCCGACGGCACTTGCAAACGCTGCTTCTGCTTCGGACCATGTGGCAAGAAAGACTGAGGATATGGCGTCGGTCATGCGCTTTAGTACCACGGCGTACTGACGTCAGATCTGAGCGACCATGACCGACGCCAGCCTAACACTTTGGTATTCGGGCCGACCGAGGACAGCGGACTACCCACAGGTTATGACTGCAGCAATGTGAGACGAAGAACATCTGCTAATTCTACCAGTTACAAGTATCTTTGGACTTTATGAGTGTTGCCTTGTAACAGCACAAGGGAACTTTCTGCACCTTACCAGCACAGGGCTACACACATAAATTACTGACAAGGCCTTTCAGGAGTTTATATCCTCATCTATAAAGGCTTCAAGTAAGCAGGCCACTTCATGGACTTGATCAAGCAGCTATTTATGTTTCCCTAACAGACACACTGGCTACTGACTATATTGGTTATCCCTTCAGCTTCTGATCTTCCTAACTGGAGATTAGAAAGGGATAGAGATTAGAAAAGGATATCCTATCTGTAGTTTTCTTCCTTCTGCCCGCATTACTTAATAATTGGAAATGGAATCCTCTCCCTGGAGTCAGGTGATTAATACATATCCAGTGTTGATCCCAGGTCTGGACTGGCAATATCCCCTGACATGTCCCTGGCATCTGGCTCCATGATCACAAGTCACCTTGTAGCATACATCGCTCACAGAATGGTAAACAGCAGACAAGAAAAAGTATCTGTACACTGTTGTGGGCAGACATTGACTGACAGTTCTGGAAAAGCTTGGACATACTGATGTACAAACACTGATTCCCAGCTGCCATTTTGTGGGGACCTGTGGCAGTGACTGGTGAACAGTGCATACTTGAAATTCATGCACACTTTTCCTAGACAGTCTCTGTGTGTGTTTTGATAAATCATCAATTTGCAATATAGATGACTGGGAATTCAAGTCATCATGGAAGGGTTGCATCTTGTTTACTCAGAGGTTAGGAGAGTCACTGGCGATGGTTGGAAATGAGTGTTCTAGATTTCAGTGCATAGATGTAGGGCATGTGTGATGCCCTATAACGAGATGCAGATGGCATTAATCCACTTTGTGTTTTGAACCTTATTGCGTCTGTGAATCGGTAATATGTGCCCCACTGCTTATTGAAACCAAATGTATGGGTGTCATACAAGATTTGCCTGTGCATTCTTCCTTTGAGTGGGATTTTAATACTTGGGATAAAATTATGCACTCTCAGGTAGTGACCTGTACCATGAGTACAAATGTCACAAGCATCAAACATGTGTGCAGCAAAGTGTACTATATGCTGGTACTTTGATCCCAAGTCATGAAACGTTTGTTATGTCGGTTCATTTGATTCAACTACTTTTCCCATTATTTGTTCACGCTTGTTTTCCATGATGATGTGCCCTGCTGAAGAAGTCAGTCAAAGTGTAAGGTGAACAAGTTACTTGTTATAAATGCAGCAATGTATGTATTACAGTGCCCACATATATGTTGCATAAACTATTTACTTAAACCTCTCTTGAAAATATTCACATTTGTGCTGTGTATAGTAACTGTTGCAGCAATATATATACACAGTTGTTTAACTTTTACTTGAAACATATTTTTACTTGGGTTTACAACAAAACAGTTGCATGGGCATATAACTGTGCTTGAATTATTTATTTCTGAGCTTGTATTAATTCACTGATGATTATAGTCATTCAATAATCACAGACGGTTATGATCAGATCTCTTATCATAACCATAGTATTATGTATTCAAGACATGGATGGATGCCAACAAATTCACTGAGCCTTGAGAGAAGAATCTTGGCATCAATGTGCAGAACTCATAATAGTAATAATTGGTTACGATCGGTGAGACCCAATCATAACTCTTTGCAGTGCATGAAGTTTTATTTACTTCCTGGATTACCAGTTAAAAAAGAAACGCAAAGTGTTTTACAATCTCTGAAAGTAAGAAAAGCACTTAGTGAGTGCTGTCACACAGACAGCCTGTAAATATAACTGAAGGGAAAAAGTCAAGAACAGTTGTTCAATACTGTTCTATTTAAGTTACTAACGGATGTTAGTCTGTAAAGTTCCAGGGACATAACACGACACATGATATTCAGGGACAGCTGAGAATAAAGGAAAGTCCCCTGGGTGAGCCCCAACCATAAAATGACTTGGGGGTGATGTTTGAAACAGTTGGGTCTCACAGTACAGAAGTTTTACAAGTTAACATGGTGCTTCACGCACAACAGCACGGTTTCACGGTTTCCATATTTCTCATTCTTCAGATCATGCATGTTGATGCACAACCTGTTGTTCTATTAGCTTTTTAAGTGCTATCAGACTAACATTTAGCAGCTTTTTTATGTTGACATTAATGTTTCTGTAAATGAGTTGTATACAAATTTGCTACTCTGTTTTAAATAAATATAACAGAGGGCAAGGGAACTGTACATGAGGGCAGCAGTATGGCACATGAGGACAACAGTACTGCACATGAAGGCACGAGTACAGTGCATGACAGCAGGAGTACGGAGCATGAAGGCAGGAGTACGGTGCATTTCCTACTCTGTTTTAAATAACATAAATATAACAGAGGGCAAGGGGACTGTACATGAGGGCAGCAGTATGGCACATGAGGGCAACAGTACTGCACATGAAGGTATGAGTACAGTGCATGAAGGCAGGCGTACGGTGCATGAAGGCAGGAGTACTGTGCATGAAGGCAGGAGTACTGTGCATTTGCTACTCTGTTTTAAATAACATAAATATAACAGAGGGCAAGGGGACTGTACATGAGGGCAGCAGTATGGCACGAGGGCAACAGTGCTGCACATGAAGGCACGGGTACAGTGCATGAAAGCAGGGGTATGGAGAATGAAGGCAGGAGTACAGTGCAGGAAGGCAGGCGTACGGTGCATGAAGGCAGGAGTACTGTGCATGAAGGCAGGAGTACTGTGCATTTGCTACTCTGTTTTAAATAACATAAATATAACAGAGGGCAAGGGGACTGTACATGAGGGCAGCAGTATGGCACGAGGGCAACAGTGCTGCACATGAAGGCACGAGTACAGTGCATGAAAGCAGGAGTATGGAGAATGAAGGCAGGAGTACAGTGCATGAAGGCAGGAGTACGGTGCATGAGGGCAGGAGTACGGCAAAACAGGTTGCCCTCTGCCAGCTGAGCCAACACAGTCAGTACATACATGTACAGTCAAGCCTGACTCTGGCAATATACATTTTTAGCAGGGAGGATTACGTTTTAATCTGTTGCACTGGCTCTTGTAAAACATGTTGCTTTATTAACTTTTTTTAATGACTTGAGGTAATATTTAGCTATTTCCCTTGATTTCGGGCACACAGGAGTAAGTATTTGTTCAGTCAGTGCTTTCAACAGTGTAAATGTAAAAGCAGGCAAGTGGGCTGGGGATCAGGAAAGGAGAGGAGCCAAACAGGACAGCTATTCTAGCTGAGCAGAAACTCAGTATGGGCATGCTGAGTGGAAATGGACTCTAGCACCAGCAATTTTATCAGAGAAGATATATTGTGGTGGCTCTTGTAAAATATGTTCTGTTGTTCTATTACACTTTTAAGTCAGTGACAGTAATATTTAGCAATTGTCCATGATATGGTGCTGATAGTTTTTGTAAGTGGTTTACAGAATTTAAATATAAAATAAGGCAAGCAGGCTGTGGATGCCTGCAGGAGCAGTGCAAATTCAACCCCTGCTGGCTCTCGAGAAACAATCAGTACATGCATGTAAAATCAAACCTGACTATGGCACTAGCATTTTATCACAGAAGGTAGAAGAAACTATGGCATGTTTGGACCTAGATGCCAGGTAGAACAAACTATGGCATGTTTGGACCTAGACGCCAGGTAGAACAAACTATGGCATGTTTGGACCTAGACACCAGGTAGAACAAACTATGGCATGTTTAGACCTAGACGCCAGGTAGAACAAACTATGGCATATTTGGACCTAGACTCCAGGTAGAACAAACTATGGCATGTTTGGACCTAGACACCAGGTAGAACAAACTATGGCATGTTTGGACCTAGACGCCAGGTAGAACAAAGTATGGCATGTTTGGACTAAGACACCAGGTAGAACAAACTATGGCATGTTTGGACCTAGATGCCAGGTAGAACAAACTATGGCATGTTTGGACCTAGATGCCAGGTAGAACAAACTATGGCATGTTTGGACCTAGACGCCAGGTAGCACAAACTATGGCATGTTTGGACCTAGACGCCAGGTAGAACAAACTATGGCATGTTTGGACCTAGACACCAGGTAGAACAAACTATGGCATGTTTGGACCTAGACACCAGGTAGAACAAACTATGGCATGTTTGGACCTAGACGCCAGGTAGAACAAACTATGGCATGTTTGGACCTAGACGCCAGGTAGAACAAACTATGGCATGTTTGGATCTAGATGCTGGGTAGAACAAACTATGGCATGTTCGGACATAGATGCCAGGTAGAACAAACTATGGCATGTTTGGACCTAGATGCCAGGTAGAACAAACTATGGCATGTTTGGACCTAGACGCCATACTCTTGCTTATAAGTTGTGCAACATTAAATGATCTCCTTTATACAGTATTAGCTTTTAAGTGCTATTAGACTAACAGTTAGCATTTTTTATGTTGACATTAATGTGTTTCTGTAAATGAGTTGCATACAAATTGCTACTCTGAGTGATAGTCAAAGGTCAAGTCACTGTCTACACGTGTTCCCAAATCCCTGACCATAGGGTCAATTCTTAGTGTTGTATTATCAATGCAATAATTTCCAGGGGAAGTTGGCTTTCAGAAATATACTATTATTATTTTTTTAGAAGGCAGCACAGGGGTGCAGTAGGTACTGTTGTCACCTCACAGCAATAGGTCCTCCATTTCGATTCCCGGCTGCGGTTCCTTCTGTGGGGAGTCTGCATGTCCTCTCTGTGTTCATGTGGATTTCCTCCCACATTCCAAACACATGCAGTAAGTGGATTAGACACTCTAAACTGCCTGTAGGTGTGTGTGTGTGTGTGTGTGTGTGTGTGTGTGTGTGTGTGTGTGTGTGTGTGTGTGTGTGTGTGTGTGCACATCTATAGTATAGAAGAACCACAACAGGCCAGCCACGTGGGTGTATGAACACTGGCTCCAGATTGTCACTATTGAAGTGACACCCCAATCTCATGTGCAAAAACTGGGAAAAAGAGATTGTGGATGGATTAAATTTTTTTTTTTGCATGGAGTTTTACACCATGACACTGGCACCAGTTAGTAGTCTGTGTCAGTCCTTCTTGGCGGATGTTTGTGTCTTTGGGTGAGTCTTTTGACTGTATCAGGTTTGCAATCATCTGTGAACTTGGTCAGCCAGAGGTTCTTGCTGTTGGCACTCACTTCAGAGAAGCAGATGCTGAAAAGGGGTGGCCCCAGCTCTGAGCCTTGGGGTACTATGTAGTGACTGGCCTTATGGGGTGGTAGACTCAATTATCCTGACTTCTTGTGTCCTATCTGTGATCTAGCTGGCCATCAAGTGGGTGATGTAAAGGTTTATGCCTAGATTTGTGAGCTTGTCTACAACACCCAAGTGAGGTATTATGCTGAATGCCTTTGCCAGTTTAAGGTAGGAGGTAACACCTGAGTGAGGTATTATGCTGAATGCCTTTGCCAGGTTAAGGTAGAAGGTAACACCTGAGTGAGGTATTATGCTGAATGCCTTTGCCAGGTTAAGGTAGGAGGTAACACCTGAGTGAGGTATTATGCTGAATGCCTTTGCCAGGTTAAGGTAGGAGGTAACACCTGAGTGAGGTATTATGCTGAATGCCTTTGCCAGGTTAAGGTAGGAGGTAACACCTGAGTGAGGTATTATGCTGAATGCCTTTGCCAGGTTAAGGTAGGAGGTAACACCCGAGTGAGGTATTATGCTGAATGCCTTTGCCAGGTTAAGGTAGGAGGTAACACCCGAGTGAGGTATTATGCTGAATGCCTTTGCCAGGTTAAGGTAGGAGGTAACACCCTAGTGAGGTATTATGCTGAATGCCTTTGCCAGGTTAAGGTAGGAGGTAACACCCGAGTGAGGTATTATGCTGAATGCCTTTGCCAGGTTAAGGTAGGAGGTAAAACCCGAGTGATGTATTATGCTGAATGCCTTTGCCAGGTTAAGGTAGGAGGTAACACCCGAGTGACGTATTATGCTGAATGCCTTTGCCAGGTTAAGGTAGGAGGTAACACCTGAGTGACGTATTATGCTGAATGCCTTTGCCAGGTTAAGGTAGGAGGTAACACCTGAGTGACGTATTATGCTGAATGCCTTTGCCAGGTTAAGGTAGGAGGTAACACCTGAGTGAGGTATTATGCTGAATGCCTTTGCCAGGTTAAGGTAGGAGGTAACACCTGAGTGAGGTATTATGCTGAATGCCTTTGCCAGGTTAAGGTAGGAGGTAACACCTGAGTGAGGTATTATGCTGAATGCCGTTGCCAGGTTAAGGTAGGAGGTAACACCTGAGTGAGGTATTATACTGAATGGCTTTGCCAGGTTAAGGTAGGAGGTAACACCTGAGTGAGGTATTATGCTGAATGCCTTTGCCAGGTTAAGGTAGGAGGTAACACCTGAGTGAGGTACTATGCTGAATGCCTTTGCCAGGTTAAGGTAGGAGGTAACACCTGAGTGAGGTATTATGCTGAACACCTTTGCCAGGTTAAGGTAGGAGGTAACACCTAAGTGAGGTATTATGCTGAACGCCTTTGCCAGGTTAAGGTAGGAGGTAACACCTGAGTGAGGTATTATGCTGAACGCCTTTGCCAGGTTAAGGTAGGAGGTAACACCTGAGTGAGGTATTATGCTGAACGCCATTGCCAGGATAAGGTAGGAGGTAACACCTGAGTGAGGTATTATGCTGAACGCCTTTGCCAGGATAAGTTAGGAGGTAACACCTGAGTGAGGTATTATGTTGAACGCCTTTGCCAGGATAAGGTAGGAGGTAACACCTGAGTGAGGTATTATGCTGAATGCCTTTGCCAGGTTAAGGTAGGAGGTAACACCTGAGTGAGGTATTATGCTGAATGCCTTTGCCAGGTTAAGGTAGGAGGTAACACCTGAGTGAGGTATTATGCTGAATGCCTTTGCCAGGTTAAGGTAGGAGGTAACACCTGAGTGAGGTATTATGCTGAATGCCTTTGCCAGGTTATGGTAGGAGGTAACACCTGCGTGAGGTATTATGCTGAATGCCTTTGCCAGGTTGAGGTAGGAGGTAACACCTGAGTGAGGTATTATGCTGAATGCCTTTGCCAGGTTAAGGTAGGAGGTAACACCCGAGTGAGGTATTATGCTGAATGCCTTTGCCAGTTTAAGGTAGGAGGTAACAGCTGAGTGAGGTATTATGCTGAATGCCTTTGCCAGGTTAAGGTAGGTGGTAACACCTGAGTGAGGTATTATGCTGAATGCTTTGCCAGGTTAAGGTAGGAGGTAACACCTGAGTGAGATGTTATGCTGAATGCCTTTGCCATACCTATGCCTTTGCCAGAAAGGCTCATCCAAACTCTGCTACAATTTGCTGTGAAGGAAAGGTTAGTTTGCTTTTATTTTTTGTATTACTGTATTGCCTTTCTATATTTTGAATACTGTAGTTTGTTTTCTTTACCTTGTGTTTTGCTTGCATTCTGTTTTAACAGCATATTAAAACTTCAAAAGAGACCACAGCTCTCTCTGTTCTGAGTCAGGCAGAATTTTTTCCTGCCCTCCCACCCATTTAAGTTGTCTTGTTAAATACCACTGTCTTTCTAGTTGCCCGCCTCTTATGTTAATCTCACCATATATCTAATTTCTCTCTACTTTCACTGGCTTATGTGAGTAATCACAAAATCATCATTTTTGAAATCGCACCTTCAATTATTTAAATTTATTGGCCATCCTACAGTATTTCATAGTACCAAAATACAAAAGTGACCACCCCTTTCAATCCATCTTGCTGTTTTAAAAACAGTAACTCTCCACTAAACCTTAACTTTTTAAACAGGTAAAACTCAAGTTACCTACTTTCACATCTAACTTCTCTAGTGCACACTGCAGAGTGCATTCTTTTCAATCTTACCTTTAAGCATACCTGTGACTAGCACTTTCTCTAATACCTACTGGAAAGCACTAGGAAGCCTTAAACTCACACAAACACTGAACTCTCCTTGTTAACAAGGAGAAATTAATAGTAGGCACTAAACAGCCTATAATTGCAAAGTACCTTGCTAAGGAAACAGCTCCTATACTTTACAAAGAAAAAAAAAGCCCCAAACCAGGCATGTCCAAGGGTCAGCATACGGTGATTTTGCCTGTCCACCTGGTGAATCTGGGCATACTGGGGCAATGCAGCAATTGCCTCATGTACACAGACAACCCTCTCCTCCTACCACCCAACACTACAACCTGTGAGAGATGCACTTACATAGCCAAAATGGAAGCAAAGCTCTCTCCACCCAAGATTGTGCTAAACAGTCAAGAGGAGAAGGTTAACACCCACACTACACCTCAAGCAACACATAGCCCTTCTAAACCCACACCACCAACACCCACATATAGCAACACTAAATCCACATATGCAGAGGCCCTTAACTGTAACCTGCCCAAGCAACAAAGACCTCTGAAGCTGAAGCAAACAAACACCAATCACAACCAATGTGTCACATAGTTCACAACACCAGTGTGCCACCCAGCAACAGCCCCTAAGGCAAGACAATGTACCTAACACTTTAGTCATAGGTGACTCTATAGTCCGGCACACTGATGTCCCTCTCACCAGGTTGAATAAGGAGAAAATTACAGTCAGCTGCCTGTCGGGTGCCAGGATCCGCCACATAACGCATGCACTCAAGTCACTCCACAACAAGTACAAATATGGCTCTGTCATTGTCCATGTTGGAGTGAATGACTTGAGACGTACCTCCCTGGACTACATGAAAAGAGACATGGAAGAGCTCTCGGATCATGTGGCCCAAGCAGGTATGACCCTAGCCCTGAGTAGCATCCTGCCTTCGCCCAGAATGATACCACAATATAAGGATAAAATGATTGACTTCAACAATTGGCTAAGCTTATGGTGTCGTTCAAAGGGGATCCAGTATCTGTCTGCCTGGGATGACATGATTGACAGACCACGATGTTTTGCCAGAGATGGTCTGCACCTGTCGCCCCTGGGATTCAGGTTACTGGCTAAGGCTCTTGCCATCCCTATAGTGCCTTTTTTAGGCAAACTTCAAAGGACAAAACCACCACTGTAACAGGTACAAGCATGCAAAATCTGAAGGTAATGCTACTCAATGCTAGAAGTCTAAACCTCAGAATGCACTCTCTCGAGGCACTCCTAAAAATGGAGAACATCGATATCTGTGCAGTAACTGAGACCTGGTTCAAGGCTCCAGAGAGCACCCCTGCAATACCAGGCTACAACTCTTAACACACTTTTCGGCCACCAAACCAGGACCGAAACACTAAAGGTGGAGGAGTGTCAATATTCACCAAGGATATTCACACCACCAGGCTAGTTGGCCAACACAATGTGTCTGAAATTTTCCAAGTGCAACTAACACTAGGTAAGACTGCAATCCAAATTGTAGCTTGCTACAGATCCCCCTCCATACCCCAAGATTCTCACTACACCTTTCTAAACATACTGGAAAATATTAAGATAGAACCAAACACCCTAATACTGGGTGATTTTAACTACCCTGCCATTAACTGGGAAAACTACTCATGTCCCAACACCTTTGCTTAACGGTTCTTGGAATTCATAAATTCCAACGCCCTGGATCAACTAATCCATAGTCCCACCAGGGGCTCCAATATCCTAGACCTGGTCATTACCAACATGGGAGATCAATGCTCCATACCTATGGTCACCCCCTCGTTAGTCAGGTCTGGCCATAAGCTAATCACCCTTAACATCCACATCCCACCCCCCCCCCCCCGTAAAGAAACCACCATAAAAAACTTCTCCAAAGCCAACTTCATGCTACTCAAGTCAGAAGTGAAAAACTTCATGAAACCCATGCAGACGGGAACTGAAAGTTCAACTGCTGAATCCTACACTAAGGCACTGTACGAGCACATCCACTCATGCATGAATCGTGCCATCCCAAATAGAACCAAAATGCTCTCATCCAAAAAAAGGAAGCCAATCTGGTGGTCCCCTGCCATAAACAAACTTTACAACAAAAGGAAGAAACTTTTGCAGAAAAGAGGAAAATCCCAGGATGCAAAAAACTCCCTTACTAGCCTCAGTAAGAAACTGAGATGCCTCATAAAATCCTCCAAAGCTAGTTACGAAAATAAAATTGCCAAAGATTCCAAAGACAACCACAAAGCATTCTATAACTATGTCAAGAATCTAAATGGCAATGCTCAGATCTGCTCTGAGCTAAAACAGAATGGCATTAAATATACTGATCTGAAGGATATTGCCAATATCCTGGCAGATCGATTCAGTGCCAACTTCACCCCCCTCACCCCCTAAATGGCCCATCTCAATACCGGAAGATTGTCAAATTCCAGTAATAACGGCCACACAGGTACGAAACGCACTCTTTAAAGCCAAGAATACAGCATCCATGGGACCAGATGACATCCCGGGCTGTGTACTACATGAACTACAATATGAACTGGCACCTCACCTAAGTGTCATGTTTAATCATAGCCTCACCTCAGGTTTCGTGCCCATTGAGTGGTGCAGAGCTACAGTTATCCCAATCCACAAGGGGGGATCCACCTTGGATCCCGAAAACTACCATTCCCATCAGTCTGACAAGCCTTATCTGCAAGGCCATGGAGCATATTATCATGGAACTTATAAACAAAGACATTGGCAACCTTCAAACATTGGAGCCCACCCAGTTTGGGTTTGTGAAGGGCCGATCTTGTCTCCTGAACCTGATTGACTTCTTTGAATCAGTCTCCAGAGCCATGGACAAGGGTAAGGTGGTCCACACAGCCTATCTAGACCTTGCCAAGGCCTTTGACACCATCACCCACTCTGGAATTATAGATAAACTTACTAAGTTGGGCATTAATCCCTATGTCACCCAATGGGTTGCTAAATGGCTTACTGATAGAACCCACACTGTAAAAGTAGCCGACTCCAAATCCAGCTCCAGACAAGTGACAAGTGGAGTACCTCAGGGTTCAGTCCTGGGGCCGCTCTTGTTTGGCATCTACTTCTCTGAAGTACAGGTCAACACTAAGGGACTCTGGCTAACAAAGTTTGCAGATGACTGCAAACTGGGACCCATTATTGAATCCCCAAATGATGTGGATACTCTACAAAAGGGCCTTACAGAAACAGATGCTTGGTGCCAGAGCCATGGGCTCAAGCTCAATGCCAAGAAATGTATTGTTATCCCGTTTGGGAAAAAGCATGTATCCATGAATTACCATATAGGTGGCAGTACACTAAACACAGAAAGTGTGATAAGAGACTTAGGGACACAGGTGGACAGTGGTCTCACCTTCGATAACCACATCGCCACAACAGTCAGGAAATCCTTCTATGTGGCACACCTCATCACGAAGGGCTTTTCATCCAGAAAAAAGGAGGTCATTGTCCCTCTGTACTCATCCCTCATTAGACCCATTATAGAATACAACGCCCCATTTGGTATGTACCTCTCAAGACATCTGCAACAACTGGAAAGGCCTCAGAAATAGCTCACTAAAAGACTCACAGGCCTAAAGCAGATGCCCTACGCTGACCGCCTTAAAAATCTCCAGCTATACTCTGTGGCATATCGTCTACTCAGAGGCGATCTCTGCTTAACATACAAGGCCATGTCAAACCCAGAGCTGTTGGACATGCTACACTTAAAGAAATCCCAATCCCTCAGAGCTACACGCTCCAGGGATCTAAACCTTGTCATCACAATAAACAAAACATGCTGGAGGGATAGGTTCCTGACCCAGAGACTCCCCAGACTCTGGAATAGATTGCCCATACATGTCAAGCAGAGTGCCTCTTTGGACCTCTTCAAGAGGAACCTTGATGATTGGATGGGAGAAAGGAAATTCACCCGAGGGATCACGTCAGTCGCCCTGCTAGACAGGGGTCCAGGAAAGTAAATAATGTGGGAAGAAATAGCCAGGAAATTGTTATGGCTAGACTTGTATAGGCCCTAGGGCTGATAGCCTAGTACCAACCTATGAACCTATGAACCTATAAGGTAGGAGGTAACACCTGCGTGAGGTATTATGCTAAATGCCTTTGGAAGGTTAAGGTAGGAGGTAACACCTGAGTGAGGTATTATGCTGAATGCCTTTGCCAGGTTAAGGTAGGAGGTAACACCTGAGTGAGGTATTATGCTGAGTGCCTTTGCCAGTTTAAGGTAGGAGGTAACACCCGACTGAGGTATTAGGCTGCATGCCTTTACCAGGTTAAGGTAAGAGGTAACACCTGAGTGATGTATTATGCTGAATGCCTTTGCCAGGTTAAGGTAGGAGGTAACACCTGAGTGAGGTATTATGCTGAATGCCTTTGCCAGGTAAAGGTAGGAGGTAACAGCTGAGTGAGGTATTATGCTGAATGCATTTGCCAGGTTAAGGTAGGTGGTAACACCTGAGTGAGATATTATGCTGAATGCCTTTGCCAGGTTAAGGTAGGAGGTAACACCTGCGTGAGGTATTATGCTGAATGCCTTTGCCAGGTTAAAGTAGGAGGTAACACCTGAGTGAGGTTTTGGTTTAAACACTTGGGCTTTGGACCAGTTGGTTTGCATGGAGAGGGTTTGTGGTCTGCACTGTAGTGGCAGAACAGGTAGCTTACATCCTTCTAGGTTGGGAACTGCTGATTGAGGGCTCAGTGTCTGTTATTCTAAAAGTGTATTAATTCTGGTTTAAGCACTTGGGCTTTCAGGCCAGTTATTTTACATTAAGAGGGTTCGTGGTCTGCACTCTTGTGGGAGGAGAGGCTGGACTCTGCCCTTCTGAGCTGGGAATTTCTGGTTAAAGGCTTATAGTGCATGCATATCTGAACTGCTTCTTACTGAAGTTGGTGCGCCTTGTTTGCTGTGGCATAGACTGGATTCAGGCCTGCTGGATCTAGCTTTGTTTGTGTAACTTGAGCACTAATCCAGGCATTCTCTAAAGTATTTAATTGTATTTATTACTGCTTGGTAGTAACTTGATTAAAGTGTAGCTATCATTCTAAGTCTTTGGATTAAGCACTTGGGCTTCAGACCAGTTGTTTTACATTAGGAAGGTTTGTGGCATGCACTGTGGTGGCAGGACAGGTAGCTTTCATCCTTCTAAGTTGGGAACTGCTGATTGAGAGCCCAGTGTCTGTTATTCTTAAAGTGTATTAGTTCTAGTTTAAGCACTTGGGCTTCAGGCCAGTTATTTTACATTAAGAAGGTTCGTGGTCCGCACTCTTGTGGGAGAAGAGGCTGGACTCTGCCCTTCTGAGCTGGGAATTTCTGGTTAAAGGTTTATAGTGCCTGAATATTTGAACTGTATCTTACTGAAATTGGTACACCTTGCTTGCTGTAGCATAGACTAGATCCAGGCCTGCTGAATCTAGCTTTGTTTATATGCTTGTCGTTTGTTTGCTTGTTATTTCCCTGGAACGCTAATTCCACCTAATACGTGGCTTCTCAGTGCTTCTGTGGATCACTAGTGATATCTGCATTGCTTACTGTACTTATTTCCTTGTTTCACTTGAAAGAAAGTTACTGTTTGTCATTTTTGCATTTAAGTTACCTGTAACACATTGCACTTAAGTTACCTGGCACTTGCTCACTAAAGCAATTATATAAGTCAGCACTAAAAATTAAAAGCACTACACCCTCACTCTCCACTGGCCCTTGTTTTCAATTATTAAGGAATTCCCAATATTATTCTAGCATGTCCAAAGGTCAGTTGTCAATCTCCTCTCCGGTCCAGCTGGTGAATCTGGGAATCTTGAGGCAATGTTACAACTGCCTCATGTACACAGACAACTCTCCTCCTCCCAACAAATTCCAACACATGTGAGAGATGCAACCATATAGCCAAACTGGAGGCTAAGCTCTCTCAACTCAGTACTGGCATAACCAGTCAGGAGGAGAAGGAAACCACACTCACTACAATTCCAGTCTCACATAGACCTACCACGACAGCAAACCAAACACATAATCACACAAAACATACTCGGAGGCTGTAAATAAAGATCTGCCTAAGCAGCAGAGACCTCCAAAGCAGACACCCAAGCAACAGCTACCCCAAAACAAAACACGTGCAACACATATCTCACAAAGCCAGTGTGCCGAACAGTCACAGCCCTTAAGACTAAACAACACACCTGATACACTTGTAATAGGTGACTCTATCGTCAGGCACACTGACGTCCCGCTCACCAAGCTGAACAAGGAGAGGGTCACGGTGAGCAGCCTGTCGGGCGCTAGGATCCGCCACATAAGACAAGCACTCAGGTCACTCCAAGGCAAGTACAAATATGACTCAGTCATTGTCCATGCTGGTGTGAATGACCTGAGACGTACCTCCCTGGACTACATGAAAAGAGACATAAAGGAGCTCTCTGAGCATGTAGCCCAGGCCGGTATGACCCTGACCTTGAGTAGCATCTTACCCTCACCAAGAATGATGCCACAATATGAAGACAAGATGATCAATTTCAACAATTGGCTTAAGTACTGGTGTCATTCAAAGGGGATCAATGCCTGTCAGCTTGGGATGATATGCTCGACAAGCCACGATGCTTCGCTAGGGATGGCTTGCACCTGTCACCCCTGGGCTTTTGGATATTGGCAAAGGCTCTTGCTACCCCCATAGTGCCTTTTTTAGGCAAGGCTCAAAAGACAAACCCACCTCCATAGGTATCACAAGGGATAAGAAACTAAGAGTAATGCTACTCAATGCCAGAAGTCTAAACCTCAAGATGCACGCACTCAAAACTCTCTTTAGCATGGAGAACATCGATATCTGTGCAGTAACAGAAACCTGGTTCAGGGCTCCCGAGAGCACCCCAGCACTACCAGGTCATACCTCATACCATGCTTTTTGGCCCCAAAACTTGGACCGAACCACAAAAGGAGGGGGAGTATCGATATTCATCAAAGATACCCACACCTCCAGGTTGGTGGCAAAGCACGAAGCATCAGAGACTATCCATGTGCAACTAACAGTGGGTAAAACTACCTTCCAGTTTATAGCCTGCTACAGACCACCCTCCCAAACCCAGGAACCCCACTCGGCCTTCCTGAGAACACTGGAAAATATGAAGGTCTCTCCAAACACCATTATATTGGGTGACTTCAACTACCCAAACATAGACTGGGAGCATTACTCTAGCTCCAACACCCTAGCCCAAAGGTTCCTAGAATTTATAAACTCAAATGCTATGGAACAACTTGTTACCACTCCCACAAGAGGGAAAACATACTGGACCTGATCATCACCAACATGGGGACTCTATGCTCCAGACCAGAAGTGCATCCCTCACTGGTAAGATCAGACCATAAACTAATCTCACTGGATATTCACATCCCGACCCCACCCCCTGCCCTGAAAACCACAGTGAAAAACTTCTCTAAAGCAAATTTCACACTCCTAAAAACCGAGGTGGAATCCTTCAAAGCCCCCGGGCCTGTGGAAAATACGGCCCAGACCGCAGAATCCTTTATAAACGCATTCTATGAACACCTTCAGGAATGCATGGATCATGCGATCCCAAATAAAACCAAGACCCAATCCTCCAAAGGCAGACGTCCTGTCTGGTGGACCCCAGCCATAAACAAACTATACAATAGAAGGAGGAAGCTACTAAATGATAGGGCAAAATCCCAAAAAGGGAAGGCATCACTGATCAGTATTAGCAAAAAACTACGGGCACTCATAAAATTGTCTAAGCCCAGCTTCGAGAGAAAAATTGCACAGGACACTAAGGATAATCACAAGGCTTTCTTTAGTTATGTTAGGAACCTGGGTGGTAATTCCCAGATATGCTCAGAATTAGTCCAAAATGACAAAAAATACACTGAACCCACAGACATTGCCAACATCCTAGCTGACAGGTTCAGCGCAAACTCCTCCCCCCCACCAAAAGGGCAAATATCTGTCCCAGCAGAGTGCTGCACCCCTGACATCTCAGATGCTCAGGTAAGAGCCGCCCTCTCCAAAGCAAAAAACACAGCATCAATGGGACCAGACGGTGTCCCGGGCTGCATCCTACATGAACTCCAAGAAGGGCTAAACCCAAACATAAAACTACTGTTCAATCTCAGCCTTCCTACAGGATATGTGCCCAAAGAGTGGCGTACAGCAACAGTGGTCCCTCTCCATAAAGGTGGTGCCTCAACGGATCCTGGAAACTATTGCCCCATAAGCCTGAGTAGCTTGGTCTGCAAAGCTATGGAAAGGATCATCATGGACCTCATAAATAAAGATATTGGGGACCTACAGACACTGGATCCTACCCAGTTTGGCTTTGTTAAGGGCAGATCCTGCCTCTTAAACCTGTTTGATTTCTTTGAAACAGTCAGCAAGGTGATTGACGAGGGGAAGGTGGTCCACACAGCCTACCTGGACCTCGCAAAAGCCTTCGATACAATACTCCACTCGGGCATTATAGATAAGCTCACCAGCTTAAATATAAACCACTATGTCACTAGATGGATTGCAAACTGGCTCAAGGACAGAACCCACATGGTTAGAATTGCTGGAGCCATGTCAGACTCTAAACCAGTTACAAGTGGTGTCCCACAAGGCTCAGTCCTGGGACCTCTCTTGTTCAGTATATATTTCTCAGAGGTACAGGCCAACACGGAAGGACTGTGGCTGACCAAAATCGCAGATGACTGCAAACTGGGCACCATAATCGACTCTCCAGCCGACACAAGCATCCTCCAAAAGGGCCTCATAGAAACAGACAACTGGTGCCAGAGCCATGGCCTCAAGCTAAATGCCAAAAAGTGTATAGTCATCCCCTTTGGCAAAAACAAAGAGCCCACAAATTACCACATAGGTGGTAATCCATTAAGTACAGAAGAAGTAATTAGGGATCTGGGGACCCAAGTTGATAGCAATCTCTCATTTGACAACCACATGGCCAAAGTGGTTAGAAAAACATTTTATATAGCCCACCGAATCATGAATGGATTCACATCTAAATCAGGGGAGGTCATCGTGCCTCTTTACTCATCCCTCAGCAGGCCCATAATTGAGTACAATGCCCCTTTTGGGATGTACCTTACCAGACACCTGCAGCAACTGGAAAGACCCCAAAAGTACCTCACCAAGAGGATCAAAGGGCTCAAACAGATGCCATATGCTGCCCGGTTAAAGAAACTCCAGCTCTACTCAGTGGCATACCGCCTGTTCAGAGGCGATCTGTGCCTGACGTATAAAGCCATGTCCAACCCAGAATTAATGGACATGCTGCACCTCAGAAAATCCAAATCCCATCGAGCTACACACTCGAGAGACTTGAACCTCAGCACTGAAATAAATAGGACATGCTGGAGGGACAGATTCATAACCCAGAGGCTCCCTTCACTCTGGAATAAAATCCCAGTCCAGGTTAGGCAGAGTCCCTCAATGACTCTCTTCAAGAGGAATCTTGATGAGTGGATGGGAGATTGTAGGTTTACCCCGGGTATCACTTCTGTGTCACTGTTAGACAGAGGTACAGTATACTAACCTCGAAAAAGGGCATAGCAAAATAAATTTAAAATGGGTGGCGAAAGCCAAACACATTCTGGCTAGGCTTATAAATGCCCTAGGGCAGATAGCCTAGTATGAACCTATGAACTTATGCTGAATGCCTTTGCCAGGTTAAGGTAGGAGGTAACACCTGAGGGAGGTATTATGCTGAATGCCTTTGGCAGTTTAAGGTAGGAGGTAACACTCGACTGAGGTATTATGCTGAATGCCTTTGCCATGTTAAGGTAGGAGGTAACACCCGAGTGAGGTATTATGCTGAATGCCTTTGCCAGTTTAAGGTAGGAGGTAACACCTGAGTGAGGTATTATGCTGAATGGCTTTGCCAGTTTCAGGTAGGAGGTAACACCCGAGTGAGGTATTATGCTGAATGCCTTTGCCAGGTTAAGGTAGGTGGTAACACCCGAGTGAGGTATTATACTGAATGCCTTTGCCAGGTTAAGGTAGGAGGTAACACTCGAGTGAGGTATTATGCTGAATGCCTTTGCCAGGATAAGGTAGGAGGTAACAGCTGAGTGAGGTATTATGCTGAATGCCTTTGCCAGTTTAAGGTAGGAGGTAACTCCTGAGTGAGGTATTATGCTGAATGTCTTTGCCAGTTTAAGGTAGGAGGTAACACCTGAGTGAGGTATTATGCTGAATGCCTTTGCCAGTTTAACGTAGGAGGTAACACCCAAGTGAGGTATTATGCTGAATGCCTTTGCCAGGTTAAGGTAGGAGGTAACACCTGCATGACGTATTATGCTGAATGCCTTTGCCAGGTTAAGGTAGGAGGTAAGACCTGAGTGAGGTATTATGCTGAATGCCTTTGCCAGTTTAAGGTAGGAGGTAACACCCGACTGAGGTATTATGCTGAATGCCTTTGCCAGGTTAAAGTAGGAGGTGACACCTGAGTGAGGTATTATGCTGAATGCCTTTGCCAAGTTAAGGTAGGAGGTAACACCCATGTGAGGTATTACGCTGAATGCCTTTGCCAGGTTAAGGTAGGAGGCAACAGCTGAGTGAGGTATTATGCTGAATGCCTTTGCCAGGTTAAGGTAGGAGGTAACAGCTGAGGGAGGTATTATGCTGAATGCCTTTGCCAGGTTAAGGTAGGTGGTAACACCTGAGGGAGGTATTATGCTGAATGCCTTTGCCAGTTTAAGGTAGGAGGTAACACCTGAGTGAGGTATTATACTGAATGCCTTTGCCAGTTTAAGGTAGGAGGTAACACCCGACTGAAGTATTATGCTGAATGCCTTTGCCAGGTTAAGGTAGGAGGTAACACCTGAGTGAGGTATTATGCTGAATGCCTTTGCCAGTTTCAGGTAGGAGGTAACACCCGAGTGAGGTATTATGCTGAATGCCTTTGCCAGGTTAAGGTAGGAGGTAACACCTGAGTGAGATATTATGCTGAATGCCTTTGGCAGGTTAAGGTAGGAGGTAACCCCTGCGTGAGGTATTATGCTGAATGCCTTTGCCAAGTTAAGGTAGGAGGTAACACCCGAGTGAGGTATTATGCTGAATGCCTTTGCCAGTTTCAGGTAGGAGGTAACACCCGAGTGAGATATTATGCTGAATGCCTTTGGCACGTTAAGGTAGGAGGTAACACCTGTGTGAGGTATTATGCTGAATGCCTTTGCCAGGTTAAGGTAGGAGGTAACACCTGCGTGAGGTATTATGCTGAATGCCTTTGCCAGGTTAAGGTAGGAGGTAACACCTGAGTGAGGTATTATGCTGATTGCCTTTGCCAGGTTGAGGTAGGAGGTAACACCTGAGTGAGATATTATGCTGAATGCCTTTGCCAGGTTAAGGTAGGTGGTAACAAATGAGTGAGGTATTATGCTGAATGCCTTTGCCAGGTTAAGGTAGGAGGTAACACCTGCGTGAGGTATTATGCTGAATGCCTTTGCCAGGTTAAGGTAGGAGGTAACACCTGAGTGAGGTATTATGCTGATTGCCTTTGCCAGGTTGAGGTAGGAGGTAACACCTGAGTGAGATATTATGCTGAATGCCTTTGGCAGGTTAAGGTAGGAGGTAACACCTGTGTGAGGTATTATGCTGAATGCCTTTGCCAGGTTAAGGTAGGAGGTAACACCTGCGTGAGGTATTATGCTGAATGCCTTTGCCAGGTTAAGGTAGGAGGTAACACCCGAGTGAGGTATTATGCTGAATGCCTTTGCCAAGTTAAGGTAGGAGGTAACACCTGCATGAGGTATTATGCTGAATGCCTGTGCCAGGTTAAGGTAGGAGGTAACACCTGAGTGAGGTATTATGCTGAATGCCTTTGCCAGGTTAAGGTAGGAGGTAACACCTGAGTGAGGTATTATGCTGAATGCCTTTGCCAGGTTAAGGTAGGAGGTAACACCTGAGTGAGGTATTATGCTGAATGCCTTTGCCAGGTTAAGGTAGGAGGGGTACATCGTTTTTCTCTCATCTATTGCCTTGGTGACCTTCAAATCCACCAAGTTAAGTAGGAATCACCTGACCTTGACAAAACCAAAATGGGTTGGATCCAGTGTTTGGAGGTTTCCTATGTCATTATTTATCATATCCATGATTATTCTTGCCATTGTCTTGCAAACTAGTCAGGCTTAAGGGTCGCTAGTTTTCTAGGTCTGTGGATGGCCAGCCATGTGCTGAGGTTTACATATTTACAGTCCTTAATTTGCTTGACGTGAAGCTTGTTTGGAGGATATGACTGAATATGGCATCCAGTGGCAATATTAGGTCACGTTTCATGCTACTAAGAAGGCACCCTAGAACATCCTTAACATCATACACTATCCACCCTTCTTTTCTCAACACTACTACTAACTTATTAATCATTAAATTGATTTCCTTTATCATGTACTTCCTCTCTGAACATATTCACAGTGCAGGTAATCGCTACTCCCCTTCTGTAAACAACATGATTTGTGTAATGCCACTGCTGATTCTCTACGTTAAGAAACATTGGCACTGCTCCTTATATTTTTAACATATAATAAGTATGTATTGCTCTTTGTACTGAATTGTTTCTCTCATTTATGTATCATATGTTTCATAATTGTAAATTGTATCCCATAGCATCTATGTATGGTGTATATTTTATGAAATCATGTTATTGTGCTATGCTCTTTTTCATAAATGCATGTATGTATGTATTTATTTATTTATTTTACATTTGTTTACTGGGAGAGTCCGATTGGGCATGAATCCCATTTTCAGCGGGGGCCTGGAGAGAAAATCTCAACAATGATTAGTACAGTAAGATAATACAGTACACAACACAAAAGCTGTTAAAATACAGTACGGAAGACAGTTAGGAGCTGTTACAATGTACTGATGTACTACTGTAATAAAAGCATGTAATAATTATACAATGTAAAATAACGTGAAAAAATATACAATACAGTTGTGTGGCATTACAATCAGTTATATGGATACATTCCTGCAATGATTAAAATAATACACTATAACATATCTGAGAATAGTATCTAGAGGGGGTCCTGATTATAGACTTGCAAAATAGATTAACATGAGACGCTATCCAGGGTCAGAACAACTGCATATCCAAGACTTGTTTAAATGGATCCAGAGGAGTTTTTTGAAGTTACCTTTGTTTTCATTGGACTTAATATCTAGTGGGGTGGTGTTCCACACTTGTGCATTAGTAGAAGAGTTCAGGGAGTCACCAGAGCTATTTCTACTTTTGGATATGTCAACCAATGCTTTGTTGGTGGATCTTAGTAGGCGGTTGTTGCGTTTTAGTAGGACATGTAATGATGGAATTTTATTTGGATCATAAATGGTTTGATGGGCTATTAAAAGCTGGCTGTAGGTGAGCAGGTTGGGTAGTTCTAGTGAAGATAAATGCCTGAAAGCTTGGCAGTGATGTGTTCTGCAGGGGGAATTAGTTGCAAACTTATCTATTTTATTGTAGCGAGTCTCAAGTTTCTTTAGGTCTGCCAAATAACCACTGTTGTGTGCAGTTCATGTAGTAAAAAAAGTCTGCTTTATTTAGGCTGATGAATATAGGGGAAGCATAGAAAAGTGTTGAGATTAGGTGGGTTCTTGCGTTGGTAGCTTTGCTGTTGTTGGTGAGGTATTTTCTGCATCTGTATAGTGTTCCAAGTTTTTTGCGGATTTTTTATTGTCTGTGCAAAATGGATATTGAATGTCATATTATGATCTATAATAACTCTTAGTAGTTTGGTGTTATGGACCAGTATGATAGGGATATTATTAGCTGAATATATTGTGAATGGCAGAATGGGGTCTGGGGCTCTTATGGGATGGAATATCATTAGCTGGGATTTTGGGGATTAAGTATTAGAGAGTTGGCTATCCTGGTTTTGACAGCAGTGAAAGATTTTTGTGTCATTTTCTGGAGTTGAGGGAGTGATGCGGTTGAACAGATTATGGTGGAATCATCAGCGTACTGGACTAGTGTGGCATGCTGGGTAGACTTGTGAAGTTGGTTGGTAAATATGTTAAAGAGGAGGAGGCCGAGGATGGATCCTTTGGGTACCCCCAAGAAGACAGGTAGGCAGGGAGACAGGGAGATTTCCCATTTTACTGCCTGTTGGTGGTTGGATAGATAGCCCTGAAACCTGGCTACAGTGGAGTCGCTTAGATTAAGATTGGAGAGGGCTGTAAGGAGTTTGGGATAGGAGACCATTGCAAAGGCCTTGGACAGATCTAGGAAGATAGTGGAGACAAGGTTGCTGTTGTTATGGTATTGATTTACAGTATTGGTAAAACTGATCAGGTCTATGGTAGTACCATGATTAGGATGGAATCTGTGTTGGTGTTGGACAACAGTTTATCAGTAAGGACATTGTTCACTATTTGGGAATGCATACATTTTTCAAGTATCTTACACAGGGGAGATAGGATGGCAGTTGGGTGGTAATTAGATAATTCTACTGAGTTACCCCCTTTGTGAAATGGTATTATGTGTTCAATTTTCCACAGAGAAGGTACACATTGTTCTGATAAGGAGTGATTTATTAGAAGGGAGATGGAATATGAGATGACTGTGGCTGCAATCTTGAGGTATTCTGCAGGTAATTTATCAGCAGCCAGTGTTGTGGGTTTAAGTTTACTCAGATATTTACATATTGTGCTAGTGGGGACAGGTTGTAGGGGAGAAGCTGTTTTGATCTACTGGTGAAGATGTTAGTTTTGGATATGTAGTAGACAAGCTGTTATTACTGAGGGCTAAAATGGATTTGGTGAAATATTCATTGAATTGGGTGGCAATAATACTGGTGGTGTATTGATATTTGGGGGAGGAGTACTTGTTTGATCTGGTTGCAAGATTTTGTTTATGGCAGCCCAGAACCTTTGTGGGTTAGTCTAGTGTTTGGATTGGATGTCTATATAGTGGTTCCTTTTGTCTGACCTAATTTGTTTTTTGACTTTGTTCCTTAGTTCCAGGTAAGTCTGTCTATTATTTTGTGTTTTGTCACCATAGGTCTTAGGCTTCATCTCTTTGTTTTAGAAGTAGTTGGGTATCTTTGGTAAGATAGGATGCATAGTTGGATTTGGTTCTAACAGTTCTGATAGGGGCTAGCTGATTTAATATGCTAAGGAACATGTTGTTGAAGTAGTCAACAGCACTACCCGGGGGAGAGAATAGAGTGGCCTTCAACTGCTTTGTTTTAGTGCTGATATGAAGTCCTGGGATCTGAAGTTCTTTGTATATCGGATTTGTTGCAGGATGGTGGATTTTATTAGGTTCGCTTGTTGCCTAACTACAAATGTGAGAACGTGATCCCTGAGGATGTCTGGAAGGGAACCGGAGAGGTAGGAGGCTGATTAGTGAGGATCTCATCTAAGGCTGACTCCTTTTAGATTTTTTATCTACTTGGGTAGTGGTATCGTTTAATTGAGTGAAGCCATGCAGGCTGATGTGGTTGATCGGGTGGGATGAGTCACTGGAAGACCAGTCGGTATTTAAGTCGCCCAGTATGATTGTTTCTTGGAGGAAGTTATGGGATACCCAGTCTAGAATGGATTCTACTGTAACAATGCTGTTGCCGGGGAGTATATAGGTTTCAATTATATTTAGTTGTTTTTTTTTAATTTATTTTTAGTTTGGTGAATATTATTTCAGCATTATTGAATGCTGGTAGGTTACTGTCTAATTTGTCTATGGTCAGGTTATTTTTAAAGAGCGCAATGCCTCTACCTCTTTTGGATGTCCTGTCTTCTCGAAGAACATTATACCTGGGGGGGGGGGGGGTCAAATTCATCATCAGTGATTTGCAGTTTTAGCCAGGTTTTTGTGAGAAGAAATATGTCAGGGGACAGAGTAATGTGTAGGTCTGATATTTTATTCAGTAAGCTTCTAATATTTACTTTAAGTATTAGGAGGTCAGTGGGATTCCTGAGAGTCTTTAGAATGCTACGTGTTTGGTTGGGGGGGTTGTTGTCTGTAGGGCCGGGAT
>NC_056751.1:735008760-735103760 GCF_019279795.1 Protopterus annectens
TGCTCTTAGTAAAAAGACATTTTTTTTTTATCTTAGTACTTTGCTGGCACTTTTGCAAGCGTCTTCCAGACAGTATGTAAAACATCAGTAGAAAAAACATTTGTAAGACTCAGTGCAGACTATTCAATGACATCGGATCTGCAGACCCTCAAATCTGGGAGTTTTTTTCCAAATCTTCCATTCTAGGTGAATGGAAGTGTAATCTATATATAGGGTGATTTAATCTCATAATCTGTGCTCTTATGAAGTATTATGGGACAGATTTAGCTTTCCAAAGGGAAAAAAAAATCTAATTGAGATGTCTGCCTCCATTAAGGCATTCAGGGATAAAAAAATAAATAAAATTAGGAATGAGTACTTATTTTGCTCCATGTACCTTTGGAAAGTGGAGTAATTCACAAAAAGATAAAAATATGCTTTTTTATCTTTTGCATGTAGTGGTCCTTTAAGGAGATTTTGAAAGAAAGGCCCTGGGTTGGATGGATAATTCCTTTGGTATTTGGGAAGAGGAGACAATAACAGTTGGTTGACCCTTTGCATTAACTTGCTTCTCTCTTCAATCTTCTTAACCACTAGAGCTGAGGAATTTCCAAATAGTATGTCTTTTCTCAGAAGGGCATTTAAAAGTTGGGTCTTTTCAATCTTTGGGAAGTTCAGTACCTTTACCGAAGCATTTCTATACATAACAGAAAAGTAGCAGTAGCAGCAGCTCTGGAGACAGCATCCGCAGCATAAGCATACTTTATAGCAAGTTTAGTGACTTGAGAAGCTAACCATTTCCAGCATATAAGAAGTAACAGACTTGGGGAGGTTAGCTAAAGATTGCTGCTGCATATTTGCTAAAGTAGACAAACAATACTATGAGAAATTGTTTTAGCAATGGCCCTAAAGACCACAGCAGAATATGTGTAAAATAAACTTTTTTTACCAAATTTGTCAAAGGCACAACTATCCTTGTCATTTGAGATAGGACTGGCTGAAAAAAAGGTTTTCTAGATAAATAATGGCAAGGGTCTGCAATCGGGGTCTTCTAAGAAACGTATGAATATCTGATACTCTATGGAAACTGTCAGGTTTCTTTGGAGATGGAGCCTGAGGGTCTACAGAAACTCCTGCTCTAGTAAAGACATACTCTAAAACATCTAAACCGGGGGGGGGGGGTTTAAGGTAGCTACAGGATTAAGGAGAGTCTACGCTGAGGAGCTCATCACATCTCTTTTGTGAATTCAACATCTCTTTTCCTTCCTACGGAAAAAAAAAACTTTAAGTTTTGGAGATTATTATCTACAAAAGGCATTTTTCTTATTTGGGGAATTTGAGGAAATAGTTCTATAAGATTCTGCTGGCCGCAGTGGTACAGTGGTTAGCATTGTCGCCTCACAGCAAGATGTTCTCGGGTTCAATTCTTGGCTGGAGCACCTTCTGTGTGGAGTCTGCATGTCCTCCCTGTGGTCGAGTGACATTTAAAAAGACATGCAGGTAGGTGTGTGCATGAATGGGTGTACCTTCTTTGAAGGTTGGGCTGGCACTGTAAAAATCCACTGCCAATCATTAGCAGACCAGAGTTCTGCTGTGGCGACTCCCAAATGCTGAAAGACATTAGTTTAGTTCTATCAGATTCTGACTCACAAGCAGGGGGGGAAAGAGATTTGTGAAGCATAGTTCAATCCTTCCTGATCATAATCAGAAATAATTTCTTCCACAGTGGAAGAAGGAACTCTCTTCCTCTTTACTGAAATGGAGAAAGAACAGTCCAAAAAAGAAGCCTTATGGGAACAGTTTTCCTTCATAAGACTAGCATGAAATTAAAAGAACTCTCTATTCCCTTTTTGAGAAGTGTGAGTTAGCGACGGGTGCTTTGCAGTCTGAGTCTGCCTCTTTGGAGTCTTGAGGTGTATGGTCTTTGGTGTTGAATCTACGGGCTGGACTTCCATGAGCATCCCATCGATATCTTCCTACACCAGTACTTGGTGTATGTCTAACCTCACCTTCAGACAAAATAAATGTGTTTTTCTCTCTCTTCCCATCCGACTCTACCAGAAAAAACAGCCTGCAAGGTTCCCAGGCCATAGCAGCCTCCAATGGGGGACTTACTGAAGATCTCAGTAGAAGCAGACTGCGAGTCTGAGGGCTGCTTCTGTGAATTCGTTGGTCTCAGACTACAAGAGAGATGGACATCCATGTTCTGTCACTCCTCCCTTTTGTCAACTTCTTTTTCGTCTGAGGAGGAAAGACCAGATCTGGGGAATCAGATGACAGTCACTTATGCCAGATCTCTCAGATGTTTACTTTCAAGAGATATTCTGAAGGAGTTAAGCCTACTGCTGACTGTTTTAGACGTAAAGGACAGACAACTCTGACATGATCGAATACCATTTTCATCACCCAGACAAAGAGAACTACAGACATAAGAGACCATTTTCAAAAATCTCTAGATAAAAAGGAAGAGACCCCAGTGAGGTGCTTATCTGCATAATGTCTGTGTAGCTGAAGCCAATCTCCAGTACTACAAGCCAAAGCCTGAATAGCGTACAAATGGCAAGAAATCCTGAATTTGAGCTTGTCCGTACTTCCTTCTTACACTAGCATTTTCTCTTGCACTAAGGGTGCACATATGGTGCACGAGGAAGGAGAATGAAGCTTTGTAGACTGACTGGACATAAGGTATTCTTGGCAGGATATGTCCTGTATTGTAATGGCTACTGCAGTAATAAAGAACATCAACATTAGTGGACTTATCAAACTCATTTAACATGGTGTCATGTTCCTTAATGCTGCTCTCAAAAGCACTGGGTTCACTTTTAATGTTCTCATTTACTTTCTGCCTATCCTAGTAACTGATCACTGGCGGTTAGATGGTGCAGTTCCAATCTCATCACAGCTTATAGTGACCAGAGGAGTACCAAGGCCCAGTACCTGTCCTACTCATCTTTACTCTCTATGGGAACCACACATTTCACTATGCACAGCCTACGACACTCATCCAGGATCTAATGATTCTACACTTGCCATCTTTGGCAGGTCACCTGCCACCAACATCTCTCTTCTTCAAACTTACTATCATAAACTGCAGGCTTGCCTAATTAATATGGGTCTTTATTTTACTTATTTTATTTTAAATTGTTAAACAGGTAGGTGGATTTGTCCAAGAGCCCTTTTCAGTCACAAAATGGGCCAAAGGCAACATACAATGAAAGAATGCAACACAATGCATATGCATAAAATAATATGAACAACATGCAGACAGGGTAAAACAACATACACCAGTAAGGAGTCTAAAACATGACATACAAGTATATAGAAACAAATAATATAGATAGAATAAGTGTAACTGATAAAGAAGGTATGAAGTACTAAGTAGAAGATCATACTATATACATGAAATGGATAAGAGATTAGAAAGGGACAGAGAGGTAGCCACCAAGGCCTTCACCTGAAGGCCTCTTAAAACTAAATCACTGTTCTTCCCTATGCCCCTTCCTTCAGTGTCCTGAAGCACACATCCACAGTCATCACTGGACTCAAGAATATCTTCCAGCAATACCTCACTCTCAGTTACAGCTTTGGACATGACACCTACAGAAAAAGTACGGTACACAAAACCCCTTAACAACCAACTTATTACGTTATAGTACATTCAAAATAAAGTATAATTGTAAGTATATATAATATGTGTTATATAAAACATTAAGAATGACACTATTGCAACTTTGTGGCATACACAGATGAAGCTGTCACTATGACCAACACAATATGAGTTTGATTAGTGGCCCAGATGCTGGAGAAGAGAGGTGAAGGGGGGGGGGGGCTGGGAGTGAACATGTTCACATTGTCTCTCCCCCATCCTGGGGAAGATAGTCTGGCACACTGCAGTGCTGACACCTACTGGAGGTATGTTACATACAATATATGCACAAGGACATCTGCTTAGCTCTCAGAGTTACAGTGTCAGTCTCATGGGGTGTGCAGGAATGTGCATATAAAACATAGGATGGCATAGCAGGCACATATATCAGCATACATGTAAACTGTTGCGGAAGGGGTTAGGCATTTCCAGGAAAAACCTTGATGGCTGCATGGATGACAGCCTGGTATGATCAGCTCTATCTCCAACGGGAATAAATGGGAGATTGACTGCAGGAGGGCCAATAGTTGTAGGTAGCAGGAAAAGGGATAAAAAAAAAGAAAGACAGACGGCCATTACCATGAATCTGTAGATTATACAGATGGTATATCTGACGATTACTTTGGAGAATTACAAGACCATTATAAAGCCCCTGGTCCTCTGGCTGTAAATTTGAAATCTCCAAAGAAGTATTTTCATGGAGTGTCAGTCTGTTTTCCATATTTTTTATGTAGTCCTTTGTCACTTTTTCAGCACAGCTGAGTTCCAGAATCTTATTTATAGGTTTCGTTTTTCCAAATCTCCATTCATTCTCAATAACATTTTGTCCTTCAGAAAAAACAATATAAAACCTTGCTGACGTCCCCTTTCGTCCATGAACAAGAAGTGGTGCTTGATTGTCATCCTGGGCACGACCAACACCTGTGAAAAAGCAGAATAAACAATGAGTTTGTGAATGTGAATCAAATGTCCAGTATCACTCCAGTCACATGTAACTCCAAGTCTGAAATTTAAACTGACCTCAGTTTTTAAAATGAGAAGCTGTGCACTGTTTTCAGAACATAAACGCCTCGACAGCAAAGTTTTACATCAGAGGCACACTAAGTAATAAACTCTATGCTGAAACAATATTTTACATGAGTTGTGACATGATAGGCCCATCATACATTGCTGAGTCATGACAGGCCCATCATACATTGCTGAGTCATGACAGGCCCATCATACATTGCTGAGTCATGATAGGCCCATCATACATTGCTGAGTGCAAATGTCAATGTCACGACACTGAGCATGATCTGCAACACTCAACTGATTTTCACACTGCATTTCCTTTAGGCTTTCAGCTAGCTTGTGTAGGTTAGAGAACAGCAATATTTCTATAACTTTCCTTTAAGCAGAAAAAAGAACATCTGTATAGATGTAGTACACAATTACTTCTATCATATCATTATCATATCTTTGTATTTTAACACCATGAGATATATTTACAACATACAAATTATAATGATACAGATACATAACATCCCTACTTTAAACATTTACCACAGCTGTGGAGAAAGCCAACTTGCAGTTTTAAGCACTGCACAAGTTATTCAGCTATCGGATTACGTAGCATCTTCACTGAAACACAATCCATCAAACCACTCATTAAACAAGCGATCAAGCACAGTTTTATGACTTGCTGATGTTCTGTAACCTCTTACCTATTTACAGTAGTCAAAGGGCTGGGAGGATGGCCTAATGGAAGGGCTAGGAGGGTGGCCTTATGGTTAAGGTGTTTGCCTTACAAACACAAGGTGCAGGGTTTGAGTCTCACAAGGGATAATTGGCTTGGCTTAAAATGGCTTGTAAGGAAAGTTATCCTAGTACTAATCCATGAATTTATAAGGGTACACAGGTTAAAGCCCAATACTTGAGGGTATAGAGGACTTTGGCTTGCTTAAAAAAACTTTGTGATTGCTAGCTCAGTTTGTCTGCTCTGAAGGAATATAATTCACTGGGAAGCAGGCCAATCTGATGAACCATCTATCCATAAACAGCCCATTTTTTGCACACGTCACTTCAGCAGTGAGAATCATGTAGAGCAGAGGTTTACACTGCTGGGTAGCTAACCCTGCCAGAGCAGCACTCACACCTACGGCCAATTTAGACTGTCCAAGCCACCTTCTGCATTTCTTTGGAATGTCAGAAGAAACTGGAGCACATGAACACAAACACAGGGAGGACATGCAGACTCTCACAGAAGGCACCCCAGTCAAGAATCGAAGCGGGGAACCTCTTGCTGTCAGGTGACAATGCTATCTGCTGTGCCACTGTGCCACCCAATCTGAAACAATATCCACCATAAATAAAACTTCAATGCACACTATAGCTATAGACATAGCAGAATGCCTTCTCAAATACTTCATACAGAAGGTAATCTGTTTAGTCAGGCTATGCACACAATATTTTGTAAACAATGCGGGTCATCTTCATGGTACCTATTGGAATACCCTCATGTAATGGATTCTGCTAAATGGCAGGCTTAGAAACTGCCAACTCTTTAGCTTACAGGTGACAATGCAAGTCAGTTATCCTTATCCATTCCCAGATGAAGATGGGTCCACAGCCTACCTCATTTATAGCCACACATCTAACAACTCTGTTTTCCACCTGTATGGCAGCGGCACCTCGATTCGATCTCCAAGGGCCACTTTCTCAACATTATACATCTTTAACAGCATTTCTGGCTTTTACTGCTGTGACTAAAGATCTATCATTTAATATCAGATGATGTTGCATGCTCCTGATTGCATTTCCTTTTTCAGTTTCAGTCTTGCAATCTCCAGAATGACCCATAAAATTCCCCAGTCATTTCAAACTACATTGTGTAGGATTAAGCCCAGTACTTACCCTTTTCTACATTTTATATTGTTTCACATTAATGTCTACTACCTGCTTTAGGTAAACCAGAAGCCTTCTATGTATTTTCCTACTTTCTGAGGTCTTACCTCAAACCATACATTCATTCAACGTGACCTTTATTATACCTATTCTTCTTTTTTTCCTTGACCCCAGTAATCACTGTCACATGGTGATATCTTATGTGACAGCTTGCCATAATCAGAATGTGCTCACTTCTGTACGTTTACTAGCTACCTTACTAAAAGTGAAGGCAACCACATCTTGCTGTTGCTCCAAAACATGTCTAGCAGCTGTGACTATGCTCACCACAGTATCTACTGCCTTATCTACTGTCAAACCCTTCTTTGCAGGACATCATACATGCCACACCCAAGGCTGCCTCTTAATGTTTCAACCAGTCCCTCTTCAAACTGAAAATGATTTACTAACGTGGAAGTTCTACTGCACTGCTAGCTAAACTTTACACATTTTTTTTTCTATGAAATCTGCATTGTCTGTAATCACTTCATGTTTTACAGTTTAAACATTTTGAAACAGGCTACTCTTATATAAGCAAACTGCATAAACAGCGCTTATACTTTGTCTCTCACTGCATTAAGCAATGAAACATTCTGCTTGCCTAACCTGACAAGAACAAACTGACACTGTTTCAGTACAAATTTCCCATTCATCTGGTATCTTATCAAAAGTGAGATGGTCAAATGCTGAAGCAGGGCAATTGCCACCACAAGTTTTACCTGGGGTCTCTACAAGTAGTACTTGCTGATTGCTGTAACTCAGAGTAATCTCAGTAAATTGTGCAACACAGACAGCTTTCCTTCTACAAGGAACATGTGTGGGTTTGCCCCCAATGAAAAAGTCTGGTTTTGAAAACCATGACCATCTTCCCACCTTCAACCAGCATAGTTTTTGACAAGAAGTGTTTTTAAGATCCTTCTACAAAGTCTGTTCTTCCACAGTCATCGTGACGCCCAACCACTGGACCAGTAATCAGGGAGCCTCAATCCTCACCACTGGCAACAGTGGGGGACGTTCATGAGAGAATAACAGGTATACACACACAGTATTTCCAGATGCAGCTCTCTGCATCAAGTGCACACAGAGACCACAGTCTGTCTGGGACCGGTTTCTCACTCTTCCTCCAGATCCCCAATAAGACCCCCACTGGCATAGCTACACAGTTGAGATCTCAGCTGAATGACCAAGCCAAGACCCCCAGATCCCTCTTTATCCAACCAATGCTTCATGTCCCTGCCCAAGTAGCTGACACACACCCTCTCTGAGGTTTGATTTACACACACACACACACACACACCTGGGAAAGGCTGAGGCAGGTTTACTAGCTATGCCCCTGCTGCCCAGACTATAAAGGTAGTTTTTACTGCCACCAGTCACTAAATGGACAGCTACATTAAGGTCCTTAACAAAGGTTGACCAATTTTACTGTGTAATATTAATATTCATACAAATGGTAGTTTGACCAAGAGCAAGGCTATTAGGAGTGGCCCACACAGTGTCACCAAATAAATATGCAAGTACTCTCAAAACTTAAATATTTCTACACAGATCAGCCACAATGAAAGGTTTAAATATATTTAATAATAACTAGTAAAAGAACAAGACAATACTAAATATATATTCACAGTGACATCAGAGTTGAAAACCACAGGAAATATTGAAAATAACATTGCAGTACAGGCTCACACAAATAAAGAAAAATATCTAAACTAAGCTTCACTACATTCCTGACTGTATCTAAGAGAATTACTATAACCTTAGAACTTACTAATATAGCAAGGCAGATGTGGTGAATGTTTTTTCTTGTTGTTGTTGTCAGTCCAACACAGAATACAGAATGCTCTGTCTCACTCAGAGACTTCTCAAAATAATATCTAAAATATTACTGCGGGGGATAGCTTGCAGGATGATCTCACTTCTTGTCATCTGACTTCTAGTTCTCATGCAAACCCCCATTGCTGACAGCTGGCAGCATTTAGCGTCTACCTGTGAAAATACATATATAAGGGCTTTTGCTCAGAGCTTGGGAGATGCTGGAAATCATAGAGCAATTGCATTCATTTATACTTTAAAAGTAGCAATTAGTTCACTCCAAGGACAATACAGAAAACTTCCTACCACGGACCTGTCAGATAGCACATTATGACCTGGCTTATAGCGTAATTTAATTTCAGATATTTTCTGAAGTTTGCTGGACTGAAGTTAACCCGCCAGTTTCCTCTGTTAAAATATATGCATTTAAGCAGTTACAATAGTGCCAATCGTGCATGTACATTTCTGTTCTCTTCCATTAGGGCACACTGTGGTTACATTTCAAACAAACATTTTAAAAATTCCTTTTCAACACAAACATCTGTACCAAGCAGTTTGATATACACATGCAGTTATAATACACTGTAACACAAGCATCTTATATGACATACACTTCTAATACATTTGTAACACCAGCATCTTGTATGAATTAGTTTGATATTCACAAATGACATATAATCATCCAAAAACATCCAGCTAGCTGTGCTGGCAGTATCTCCTTTTGTGACTGTAATATTAAAAGAATCCTCCACAGAGAACACACTGACAGCATTTTGGATGCTTCTTTCGTCCTGTACATGCACCACATAATTTAGCCTTTTCATAACATTGCAATGTCACACTGCAGATATTTTTTTACATTATTTGCTTGCTTTACAGTTAAAGCTGTGTATCTTAAATTGTCTTCATGACAATAATCTCTTGTATAAAACTGCTTTATAACTGGAATCAGTTCTTATATTTTTTCTCATGCAAAATATGCTTCCAGTAAATCACCTTTACTCCAAAGTCATATAAACTTGCTCCTTCAAAGTAATCAGTCATAGCATTTCTTGTATACCAAACACTTATCCATAGAAAATTTGCTTTCAAAACAGTTATTACCATAACATAACATAGCAATCAGAATGCTGCAGTGGTATCATTGTCACCTCAAAGCTAGAGGTTTTCCAGTTCAATTCTTGGCTGGAGTACCTTCTGTGCAGAGTCTGCATGTCCTTCCTGCATTTAGGTTTTGTTTTTTCCGGGTGCTCTGGTTTCCTCCCATGTTACAAAGACATGCTTCTGGAGTGTTTCTCCCTGAACATCTGCTGAAAATTGGCCTTGTTCCAAGTCAGACTTTCCCAGTAAACAAATGTTAAATAAATAAACAGAAGAGGGCACTGCTGTAAAATAGCTTTGTTTAATAAAACATAAAGCAAAATGTCACAGCTCCAGTCATTTAAAGTGCTATAATATCAAACGTTACTCTCTGCAATTATTTAAAACACACACAAGCCACAACATAAAACTCACAGACACACACACACAGCACCACATTAACTCCCTCACAAACAAACACACTTTATTGCACAAGCACATCTGCACTTAGATACACATATTCACTATTACCTAGAAATTTATAAAAGTATATGTGAACTATCTGAATATAATAAAGAAAGGGAGTACTTAAAAAACAAAACTATTAAAATACAAAATCAAATAATCTTTAACAAATGCAATTTCCTAAGCATAATAATGCATTCCAGCATGGGCAATATAGGTAAATTACAGATCTTCAAGGGGCAGACAGGCCTCACAACAGTCCTTTATTTAACTATAATGCCCACCCTGCATTACTGCTTGTGTGTGTATGTGTGTGTGTGTGTGTGTGTGTGTGTGTGTGTGTGTGTGTGTGTGTGTGTGTGTGTGTGTGTGAACATATGATTAGATTATATCAGCATTTGTCAACCTCAACAATGATTGACCACCACAAAGTCGACCACAAAGCATCCACTAGGCAATCATCAACCATACATACAACAGCAGCAAACACTAAAGCAAACGATTGGAAAACAGCTTTGCATTTGTGATCATTAAACCGAAACAAAAGATACATGCCTAATACCACCAGAAAAGTACAACTGTGTACATTGTACTTACCCATAATGCTTGAATTCTTCACTGCTTCACTAGCCTGTACAGGTTTGCTTCCTGCACAGTACCAAAACTGGTCAGCTGCACAAAGCTCTCTCCCGTGCCTTCAGTCAGACTGCTGATTGGTCAGCCCAGTGCACAGAAATCATTAGTCAGAGTGAACATTTCTTCAGGACCTTCTTGTCCATAAAGAGCAAAGGATCATATTTATCCTGAAAGTTAAACTGAAATACAATAGCAGCAAAGCGCATTATATATTCACTAGTAAACTATACACACAAAAAAAGGGTATAGAGAGTGGGTGCGACTACTGCAGCACTGACGAATTTGAACATCTACACAACTGTATTCTGTTCATCACTCCCACTGCTGCAGTATCCTTTTGGCTATATGGGTTGATAACCAAAACCTATCCAACCTGGAAAGAGGAAAGATAAGAAAATGTGCTAGCAAAGGCTGTTCTGGTCCTGGAAAAGGAATACAGTTCATAATGCTTTGTAAAGGTATTAACATAGAATCATGTAGTCTGTCCTAGAATGCTTCTACAGTCAACCCCTTTCCAGTATCCCATCGAAGAAGCCAAGGCTCCAGCAGGACGTACCCTGTTATTGCCTGAAATATATTTATAAATAGTGGGTATAACAGGCAACAGCAAGTACAGTCTTCATGTGATAAACCTTAAAATTGCCTGATGAGCAGATTCAAAGAGACACAGTTAACTTTTGAAGCTGTTGAAGGCTGATGCCCCCAAGGGAAGGGCCTTGTCTGAAAAACCAAGACCAGAACCTCTCTCAAGTGAACCATCTCCGGCCTATTGGGACTGAGACACACTCCAGTCTGAAACCATCAGAACTGAGAAAGTCAGAAACCTGGAGGAACAGGGAAACAGACATTCCCAGATCCCCCGATGCCTCCCTAGGGAAAACCGGAACCTGGGAATCAGAAACTGCAGGAATTGAAAGAGGAGAAACCAGTTGAGGAGCTGGGTCCTCCCTGAACTTGAACAGGCTGGGAACACCAAAAGACTCATCCCTATCTGGGACCAAAGGAAACTCCTCATCATCATGTCCATCTCTGAAGGTAAAATGCTCTTACAGGACCTGGAAGAGGCTGAGGAATGAGTGGACTTAGATGAGGAAGCCCATTGGGATCCCACCACTCTGCAGTGTTCTTGATCTGGGGAATGACTCTTGCATCTAGGATCCGAAGACTTCAGATCCATAGGGGATCTAACTGAGAGGTCAGGAATAGAAAAAAACAACTCTGGATCCGACGAATGCATCAGGTCTGAATGTTGAAGCTCAACCTACCTCAGATCCGTGGGAGCTAAAGGGTCCAGAGAAACAGAGGTGGGTCCGAGGCTCTCTGATCCAAGGGAACTTCAGTGCTGGAAAGCGGATTCTGAGCCAACATATCCAAACCTGCTGAAGACTGCTTCAGATCTGAGGGGCTAGGATCCAAGAGTCTTGGCCCTTTTTGAGCCGCTGGAGGAGAAGCCCCCGTAGAGGCAGTGTAGGCGCTCCTCTTAGAATCTTTGTGGCTGCTAGGAGAGGGGGAGCCCAAGACAAAGGAACCCCTTGAGCCACACCCTTGAGTGTGAGTTTGTACCAGCGATCTGCTAATGCCAGAGGATTGAATGCTGCACAAATTGAATATGCAGCCTCGAGATGGACGAATCCCAGACAATACAAACATTTCTTGTGGGCATCAGAATTTGGCATCTTCTGCCCACAAGAAGAACATCTTTTGAATCCGTCTAGCTTGTCTGTCATGAAACACACACACACACACACACACACACACACACACACACACACACACACACCAAGAAGAAAAATGCCCCAACAAAAAAAAATCCCCAAAAAACTAAACTAAGGGGAGGGGGAGAGGATAGGTGCCAAAGGGGAAAAGAGGCAAAGGAAAACAAACTCCCAGTGCTAAACTTGAGGTAGAGAGGGAGGAGAGGAAAGAAAGCACTAACTCACAAGAAAAGTAGAAAAATGCACCACTTAACTGAGAAAAATGCAAGAAAAACCCAATGAGAAACCTTAATCCATGCTGTGAGCCAGGAATCATGGAAATGGTTTATTTGGAGATGGCTTTGCCCTCTGCCCCTGCAGTAAAGCTAGCCAGCAATTAATAAGACTTTCTGAAGAATTTAGTCCTGTCTAGATAGAATCTGAGCTGTCTGTGCACATCTAGAGAGTGCAGGATCCTTTCCCCCTTGTTCTGTGGGTTAGGGAAAAAGGTGGGCAAATGAATGGATTGGTTGAGAGCCACACAGGACACCACTTTAGGCATGAAGGATGGGTTAGTCCTGAGGGAATCCTGTCAGCATGGAAGACGATGAAGGTCTCCACAGCCATGAGTGCTTGTAGCTCGGACATCCTTCTGACTGAAGTGATGGTCAGAAGAAAAGCTGTCTTCCAGGAGATAAATTTTAGCTCTAATGACGATGCTGGCTCGAAGGGGGGCAGGGTGAGCTTTTCCAACACAAAGTTAAGGTCCCAAGCTGGGGTTGGTGCTCTTCTGGGTGATCTGAAGTTGCTAGCCAAGTTGTTTGATCAGATGCTGTGAGGAAAGGGGCTGTTCAGTGGGGAAATGAGCAGAGATAGCACAGGCATGAATTTTAATAGAGTTAAAAGAGAGACCACTGTGTAGCAGGTCAACTAAGTAATCCAGGATGGGGGGGGGGGGGCTGTGCTGTATCGGCTCCCTTAGCCTGAATCCAGGTGCAGAATATTTTCCATTTGTCAGCATAAGACTTTCTAGTGCTAGGGCATCTGGCCTCATGTATAACATCTAGAACCTGTTTACTGAGGTTGGCAGATTGATCAGTGGTTAGGGAATAAGCCAAGCTGCCAAACTGAGGGTCTGCAATTTGGGATACATGAATTCTCCTTTCCTCTGTGTCAGGAGGGTTGGAATCTGAGTGAGATGCCATGGTGGCAGTGGGAACAGGCTGTGCAGCAGTGGGTACCAGTGCTGGTGAGGCCAGTTTGGAGCAATAAGAATTGTCCATGGTTTTTCCTCCTTTATTTTGAGCAGTACCCTGGGGATGGCAGGTAGTGGAGGAAAGGCATAGACCGATAGATTGAACCCGGGGAAGAACAAAGGCACAGACCAACAGACTGACCCAGGGGAAGGACAAAGGCACAGACCGACAGACTGACCCAGGGGAAGGACAAAGGCACAGACCAACAGACTGACCCAGGGGAAGGACAAAGGTACAGACCGATGGACTGACTCAGGGGAAGGGCAGGGCACAGACCGACAGACTGACCCAGGGGAAGGACAAAGGCACAGACCGACAGACTGACCCAGGGGAAGGACAAAGGCACAGACCGACAGACTGACCCAGGGGAAGGACAAAGGCACAGACCAACAGACTGACCCAGGGGAAGGACAAAGGCACAGACCGACAGACTGACCCCGGGGAAGGACAGGGCATCCACTTTCCAAGCCACGCAGTGATGCTTCCTGGTGCAGAACTTGCTGAGCTGATGGTTGGTGTGGGAGGCAAAGAGGTCGACCTTCGGGGTACCCCATTTCTGGGTTATTAGGCTTAAGGTTCTTTTGTCTAGCTGCCACTCATGTGGGTCCAGACGATTTCTGCTTAAGTGGTCTGCCAGAGAGTTGAGAGAACCTGGCAGGAATTGTGCTAACAGGTGGAGTTGCATGGCAGAGGCTGTGTGACAAAGGGTCATGGCCAGCCTCCATACAGGGTAGGAGTGAGTCCCTCCCTGCTTGCTGATATACCACATCACAGTGGTGTTGTCTGTTTTGATCAGTAGAGCCCCTGGGTAGAGAAGGGGCTTGAAAGCTGTCAAGGCATGCTGGACAGCTATCATCTCTTTTTGGTTGATGTACAGATGGATTTGCTGTGGGGTCCATTGGCCCTGTATGCACCTGCAGTTCAGGTGTGCACCCCAGGCATAGTCTGATGCAATTGTGATGAGGTTCTGGGTGGCAGGGAGTGGTGAAAAAGGTAGTCCCTTGTTGTGGGAGCATGCTGCTGCCCACCAAAGAAAATCTTTTTTGAGGCAAGGTATCATGGGTATAAGAGTCTCCAGGTCTTGAGAGTGTTGACACCAAAGGCTTTTTAGGTACCATTGAAGTTTCCTCATATGCAGTCTGGCATATGGAATGAGTAGAATGCAGGAGGCCATGAACCCCAGAGCTTGCAGGATTTTCCTTGCAGATAACTGGGGTCTGGTGGCTAGTTGAGAGAAGTAGGCTGTCAGGAAAGTTTGCTTTTCTGGTGTAAGGAATGCCATCTAGGATGCTGTGTCCAGGCTTGCTCCCAGGAATATAGCCCTTTGGGTGGGTACTTGTTTGGATTTCATTTCACTGACTGTGTATCCTAGGGAGGTTAGTAGGGACTTTACAAAGGCCAGGTGCTTGAGCAGATTTTCCTGGCTGTCTGATTGAATTAGGCAGTCGTCCAAGTATGGGTAAATCTAGATATTCCTTTGTCTGCAAAAGGCAATGGATGGAGACACACATTTTGTGAAAACTCTGGGAGCAGTAGATAAGCCACTGGGAAGTGCAGAGAACTAAAAGTGGGAGGTAGGCCTCTTTTAGGTCTAGAGTGACTAGCCTAGCATGCTAACACTTCAGAATTACTATTAAAACATGCTAGTATAACATTGGTCAGTAGATGCAGCAAATGTCAAAATGTTTGATCGATGCTTCCAAATTATTAAAAACTTAAATGTACACAATAAACTCCACTCAAAAATATATAGAAAACACTTGTAATTGTCATAAATGCCGAATGATACAACTTGTAATTGTCATAAATATAAACATACCTAATAGGCTAAACTCAAAAATAGTAAAAACAATTGAATCATATTATTGTAATGATCCAAGTCAGAGAGACATGACAACGAACTGTGACGAAAGAGAACATGAGTACCTAAAAGAACGCTCACTGATGAAACTGACCTAATGTATGAGGGGTCTGTCAATTAAGAAGGGTCTCAAAGAAACTCCATCATTAAGTCCACAAGCTTTGTTTACATGGCTAGTAACAATACCTTTACACATCCAGTGACAATATCTTTACACGTACAGTGACTCAGAAAGTATATGTATTTAATCACTATGCAGATGGCAAGAGAGAAAGGGAACATTTATACGCAATAAATAGAGAAGAAACCAATCCCTTGGCACGACATGTATTAAATAATGATCTTACTCACAAATTTCTGTTTTTGGTTATACAGCTTGTCGATAAAAGCATTAGGCTGGGTAATTTTAAGAGCTATACAGAACAGTTAGAAACTAAATGGATCATTAGACTACAAGCAGACAAAGCTTGTGGACTTAATGATGGGGTTTCTTTGAGATCCTTCTTAATTGACAGACCCCTCATACATTAGGTCAGTTTCATCAGTGAGCGTTCTTTTAGGTACTCATGTTCTCTTTCGTCACAGTTCGTTGTCATGTCTCTCTGACTTGGATCATTACAATAATATGATTCAATTGTTTTTACTATTTTTGAGTTTAGCCTATTAGGTATGTTTATATTTATGACAATTACAAGTGTTTTCTATATACTTTTGAGTGGAGTTTATTGTGTACATTTAAGTTTTTAATAATTTGGAAGCATCAGACATTTTGACATTTGCTGCCATCTACTAACCAATGTTATACTAGCATGTTTTAATAGTATTTCTGAAGTATTAGCATCTATGTATAACAAAACATTTATGTTTTTAACATGTTTTCGAGACTGTGTTTTATTACATTAATGCTTTTATACAAAGTCGTTGTGAAACGTTTTATGAGAAGTATATGATTTTATGAAGAGCAGGTAGAAATAGATTAATTTAAATGTGTTTATTATTGCAGTGATGTGATTGGTTGACAGAAGTATTTATACAAGAGATTTTATTATTTTAGTATGTCTGAAGAAACGTTTGAGTCTTGAACGGGAAAGTTCTTATGTTTTTACAGTTTTTGTTCTACTCAATAAAGCTTTCTTTGTCCGAACCGTGGCGTCACCTCTTGAGTTTGTTTGTGTTAACCTTTACAAATCCCTGTCAATATTTAAAGCTGCAAGAATATCAGAAGGAAAACTAAAATTTGGAGGAACAAGGTGTGAGTTATGTCCATGTTGTCTGTTCACTCAGAATGGTGTACACTTAGTGTAGGTGTTACTGAACCCTGGGGTAAACCTAAAAAGTTTATTAATGACTTCTTTTTCGGAGACTTTATCTGGAGCTCAACCCTCCAAGAAAATAGACAAGGAGGTGTCCAGAAAGCATCCACTGGACTTTTCCAGATCCTCCACTCCTAGCTTTGACCCTACTCTTGAACCTTCTCTCAAGGTGTCCAAAAGATTGGATCTGAGTTTGCTGGATCCAAAAACTAAACTCTCGGATCCGTCAGCTTCTGATAACAGAACCACATCATCAGATCTGGCACACTCGGAGCCGAAGAAGCTCCCTAGCACCTGATATGCATCATCTTTAGATCCTGTTCCTTCCTGTATACCATTGCCCTTCCTAGACAGACACCATCATTCTAGGACCCCTTCAGTGGCCTCTTCTTGTTCTTCCAGGAGTCTGATAGAAGCAGATGGGGATAGAATAATGAGAAAACAGGAGTTCTCCTGACTCCTACCCCATCGGGTTGGGAGACCTTCACCAGTACTGCTCAGCCTGTTTTGGCTCCTTCTCTGATCTGACCTTCAGCTTTGGAAGCTCCTGGAGCCAAGACTTCTGGAACTATCCATGTTGGATCCAAATACTGCTGCATCATCTGCGCCGATACCTTCTCTGAGTGGACTGGCTCCAAGCGTATAGCAGCCAGTTAGCTATCAGAGCTGTAGTGCTGTTGCCAAGTCCGAGGTGCTTGAGTCAACTCCAAAGTTGTCAGAGCTGTCTCTGCTCCTCAGAGTCTCAGCTTTGGACAGTTTGGCACTGACGTCTGCCTCAGCTGGGCTCCCTTCAGATCAGAGGGAGCGGATGGTCCAAAAACATGTCTTCTTGGCATTGTCAACCTCCTTCTCACTAAGGTATTCTGCCTTTGAGGTAGTGGAGAGTGTGTTTTCTACTTCTAGAGGAAGGACAGTTCCCCTCCTTGGATCCATCTTCCTCATCGCATATGTCTTTGTGCCTTGAGCCCCAGCACTGTACTCCACAGGGTCAGCCAGCCGAAAGTCTTCAGACTACCCAGCAGGGTATACGCATGTCTTCTGATACTTCTCTGGAGCATCCTACTGAAGAAGTCTCTAGGAAGAGGAAGTGCAAGTGCAAGCACTTAGACTCTCCTCAAGAGCCAGCCACAGAAGATACCAATTTTGATGAGGGGGAAGGGTCCCCAAGATCACCACCTGATGACGTCTCCTTTGGAGACATCCTGGAGATTCTCAAGCAAAGAGGTGGTTGGTCAACCAATAACACTTCCCAAGAGAAATTGGTATTCCAGGAAGCCTTTTGGTCTGGCCCATCTACCGCCTGGGTGACTCTGCCCGCCAATGAGCTAATTGATTTGATCTCTAGACAAGTGTGGAATGAACCCAACCCTACTGGACCGATCCCCAAGAGACCAGGCAAGATCCTGGCACCACCAAAAGGAAGAGAATTTTGGAACAAAGGAGTACCAGTGGATGTCATGGTCATACAGGCGGCCACAAAGAAGGAATTTATGGAACAGACTTCATCTGTCCATACCCCTAAAAGGGAGACCAGGTAAAACCCTCTCTGCAGTGGACACAAGGTTTTTGACTCTGCAAAGAACCTTCTCTAGGAATCAACAAGTTGGTAAAAAAATGTGGTTCAGAAAATCCCTGGGTCCTTTCCATAACACACGTGGAGATAGTTCCCCAAGGAGCAGAGGGGAGAACTCTAATGGGAGACACCAACCACATGGCAGAGGAGGCCCACAAAATCAAGGATCTAGGGACTCCTTCTATGACAGATCCTACCAGCGCTCCTGAAAGGAGTTCCGATTATTCATCTCTGGAGCCAAACGGGGGTTGTCTATCCCTGCACCAGAGAATCTGGCCAGATACGAGGGTGCAAAGGATTATTTACAGAAGTTATATAATACCTTTTTACCTTCTCCCTTAACAGTAAACAAAATTCCCGATGTTCCACTCAGTCAAAGAAAAGTAGCAGCACTGGAAATAAAAAAGCTGCTAGAAAAAACAGTCATCCAAGAGGTCCTCCCAGACCAAAAATAATCCAGAACTTACTCAAGATTCTTTTTAGCGCTAAAGAAAACAGGGGCCTGGAGACCAATTTTGGATCTCAACAATCTGAACATAACAGTTCAGTATACAAAGTTCCAGATGGTCATTGTTCAGTCCATCTTGCCTTTCTTGAACAAGGACAACTGGATGTGCTCAACAAGTCTTCAGGATGCATATTATCATATATTATCATGCAGAAATGAACAGATGATACAGAAGATAAATAAGCACAAAAAGATGCAAGGGCTCCAATGAAAACCGGTAAATCCAAAATAAGATCCCAGAGATGCACAATAAAGCTCCCAGTCAGCGAAGAAATTGCCAAATGTACCACATGTTTTTTGACAGCGTAAACACTCAAGAGTCAATAAAAATCACACTTTTATTGCAATCACCAGCAGAAGATACCTATGCTTCTGGGGAGTCTATATTAGTTTGCAGAAAGTTATTTTCAGCGAACACCTTTATGTCGACCCCTAGTCAGTGAAAATCACTTCTGCTATTTACTGAATTTACCAAGGGGAAGGTAACTGGCAAACTACACAACTTTGCCCTTTTCCTCACTGTAGTGCAATCTTGGAGTTAGTATATATAGTTGGGGGTTATGGGGGCACAGACCCCACATTGGGGGGTGGGAGGCAAAGAAGCCCCCCACTTGGATGGATTTGGTTTAGTTGGTTGTGGGTTTCATTGTGCTGTAGGCCAATTGTTTCCTTGCTCTTGTAAAATTCTTCAACTCGCAGAAGTGATTTTCACTGAATGGGGATCGACAGAAAGATGCTCGCTGAAAATAACTTTTGGCAAACACATATAGACCCGCTTCTGGCTGGGAGCCAGTCATTATCAGTTCAGAGCTCTGCCCTTTGACCTCACCCCAGCACCAGAGTGTTCACCAAGTTTATGACAATTGCAGAAGACTGCAAGGATTCAAGGTATTTCCATACTTGGATGACTGGCTTATAATCACTCTAACCAGGCATCTTCAGATAAAGGCATAAGATTATGTACTCCAGCTTTGCTCTCATCTAGGAATTCCCATCAGTCACAACAAATCTCAGCTAGAACCATCTCAGACATTAGAATTCATAGAGGCCAACACAGTATCAGTGAGCCTCCCTTCCCTTCCCTTAACAAGGGTACAAACTATTCAATTTCAAGTCAAAAAGATAATTCAAAAGTCTGCTCTATCAGCTTGATTGATTCTACAAGCTTTGGGGGTCAATGTCCACTGCAATAGCTCTGGTTCCATTAGCAAGGTACCATGTGAGAATTCTTCAATGGACCCTAGCAACTCAGTGGTCTATTCTGCACCAACATATGCCCACCCAGATCAGAATAACTCAGGCATGCAAAAAGTACCTCTTGTGGTAGATTTGCTCAGATCAGATATTACAAGGCTTCATTCTTCCTCAACCCATAACCATAGTGACCATGGATGCTTCCCAAATTGGGGGTAGGAGGAACATCTTGGGAGAGAGAGTCCAAGGCACCTGGTTCCCCAAAGAGGCCAACATGCATATCAATGTCCTGGAAATGGAAGCGGTAGTGCTAGCATTGCAGGCCTTTCAAGACTTTCTCCCTTCCGGGACTACTGCGATTCAGATGGACAATATGTCAATAGTATGGTACATCAACAAACAAGGAGGAACCAGATCTTACCCCTTGTATCGAGAAGCTCTCAAAGTGTGGCAATAGGCGATGGCATCCAATCAATTTCTGACAGCAATGCACATTCCGGGGAAATCCAATGTGACAGCAGACAAGCTGAGCAGGTACATTTTACTGCTTTACAAGTGGTTTCTCAACATGAAAGTTGAAGAAAAGATATTCTGCCAATGGGGCCAACCTTGCTGCGACCTGTCTGCATCCCCCCTCAACAAGTGCAGCAAGTTCGTTGCCCTGATCCCTCTAATGGGAGAATCGCCAAGAGACACTTTCTTCCACAATTGGCCCCCTGGACTCCTTTACGCTTACCCCCCAAATTCTCTAATCCCCAAGTTTCTCAAGAAAGCATCTCAACTGAAGGGTACAGTCATTTATTTATTTATTTTATTTGCAGTTTGTTAACCGGGAGAGTCCACTGGGCTGAGATAAGCCCTTTTTCAATGGAGGCCCAGAGAGAAAAGCTCCATGAACAGACATATCAAACACAACAAAAATCAATAAAATCAATATCAAAGAAGACAAAAATTAATACAAGGTCAATAAAGATTAATGCGAGGTAATATAGAATTTATACAAAGTAATTGTATAAGCAGGATTATCAGAAGTTAGTACAATGCATTACAAATCTCTGATCTATTGCTCTAGTCTAATATTCTCCTCCTCTACATCCTCAATGTACCTTACTGGCTTCGTCAGATTTGGTTACCCTTTCTTTAGTCTCATCTAGTTCGCCCACTGTGGATTCTGGATCCAATTCCAGACCTCCTGTCTCATCCGATGGGCATGATTCACCCAGACATTTTAGGCCTAAAGTTGACCACATGGTTTCTCCACTTCCATTAATAGCCAGACAACCATGCCTCGCCTCCCCTGTCTGTCACATTCTTTTGTCTTCCCATAAAGCTTCCATTATGAGAATTTACAAAAGCAAATGGAAAACATTTGTATTTTTGGGCATAACAAAGAGACACTGATCCTTTTTTAGCACCAGTACCTAAAGTTCTTGAGTATTTGGCTGCAATTTTTGATGAAGGGACAAGCTCCTCAGTTGTTAAAGTTCAACTAGCTGCCATTTCTAATTTCCACATAGGAGTAAATGATTCCTCCTTAGCTTCTTCAAAACTTTGTAAGGCCTTTATAAAGGGAACTTTTCTTCTTAGACCGCCTTTTAAAGATCCCACCTCTGCTATGGGATTTGAATTTAGTATTACATGCTTTAACTCAGTCTCCATTTGAACCATCAGCAAAGTGTGAAGTAAATTTTTTAACCTGGAAACTCTCTTTTTAGTAGCTATAACTTCTGCTCAAGAGTTTCAGATCTTTAAGCCCTATCTTCTAGATCTCATTTAGTTTTCCATAAAGATACGGTAGCTTTACAAACCAACCCATCCTTCTTCTTGAGGTGGTGTCAGAATCCAACATCAGTCAATCTATTACTCTTCCAGTTTTCTTTCCAAATTTCATAAACAAAGGAGAATACATGTTATATTTGTTGGATGTTCACAGATAGTTATATTTCTATTTGCATAGAACAAAAAAAAAATGAGAACAGATCAACTATTTGTTTATATTGCGGAATCAAAATTGGACAAACCAATTACCAAAGTAACTCTAGCCAAATGTTTAACTGATTGCATTTCCTTGTCGACCACAAATTAGGTTTGTCCTTGTCAAAACCTTTAAAAGTCCATGGCAACTTGTTCAGTATTTTTATCTAGGTCTTCCATGGACGATATCTGTGCAGCTGCAACTTGGGATAATCCTCATACCTTTATTACTCATTACCAATTGGATCTGGTCTCGAGGGGAAGAGTAGCCTTCGGCTCAACAGTGCTTAGGAATATCCTTCCTTAGAATACTCCTGGGATTCTGGCAGCTGGGGACTCTGTCCCACTTGTTGAGGAATGAATGAAAATGACTGACACCATCAGATAAAGAAGTTAAGTACTCACCATAACGTACCATCTGTGTTGTCAGTTTTCATTCTTCCTCAGTTCCCCTCTCTCCATCCTCCTACCAGTTGGTTTCTTACTTCTGGAAGAACAAGAAGATAATAAGGGAAATAATGCTCCTGCCTTTGAGCTCCAGTTATTGGTTACTCATATTTATAATTGTTCCTAATTTTCTATACAGCTAAAAGTCCAGCAAACAAGATCTGAGGTATGGTAGGGGACTAGAGCATTATGGTTAAAGGGAGGAGCTCGAGAGTTTCCAGTATCCATGAGCTGTAAAAAGTGACAGAGTTGGATCCAACACATAACCTTACCAAGTTTAACCTAGAAATGTTCATAAATACACTATCATTTACTAACTGAAACTTCCTAAAAATCATCCTCCTAGACAACGCTGTAATTTAATTCAGCACAATTTTTCTAAATATCCTAAATAGCTTTCTACCTCCTAGAAGAGAATGAAAACAAATAATGCAAATTGGTTATCCAAAAAGAATAGACTGCTGATGCAGGATACAGAAAAGGCATGGAAAGAATGGCAAAAATATAAAACACCACAACATCTTGAAAACTTCAGAATCCAAAACAATCATACTAAAAAGCAAAGAAATAAAGACAAACATCTATACTATAATAACTTTCAGAATAACACTAAACACAACAATAAAAAATTTTGGACATCCATTAAAGAAATCTTACACCCTGGCCAAAAATTCAACACAAACCTCTCTCCTGATAACTCTGGTTCCTATTATGTAATCGAATTTCCAGAAGGTCGAACACCAAAAGTTCGAACTTGGAAGTTCGAACATTGAAAATGTCGAAGCTGAGGAAGTCCGAATTCTTTCCCACGGAAAAACTCCAGTTGGACGTTTCTGTGGCTTCAACATTTTCTCCACTGTGGTGCAAAAGTTATGGAATGGGGTAAGGTAAGTGTGCGATTGTGACAGACGTTGGGGTTAGGATGCGGGTAAGTGTGCGATAGTGACGGACTTTAGGGTTAAGGTGCGGGTAAGGTAAGTGTGTGATAGTGACAGACGTTAGGGTGCAGGTAAGGTAAGTTTGCGATAGTGACGGACTTTAGGGTTAGGGTGTGGGTAAGGTAAGTGTGTGATAGTGACGTTCTTTGGGGTTAGGGTGCGGGTAAGGTAAGTGTGCAATAGTGACGGATCATAGGGTTAGGGTGCGGGTAAGGTAAGTGTGCGGTAGTGACGGACCTTAGGGTTAGGGTTTGGGTTAAGGTTAGTGCATAGATAGTTGTGTATGTAAGGTTTAGTGTAGGTTTATAAAGTTTTTGGTGTGCTTGTGTTGTGTGTGTGTTTTTTGGAACAGCAATTTTTTTTCCCTGGGAAAACATTTGCTGTTCTGATGTTTCGATGTTATCACATTTCGATCTTCCAAGTTTGAACATCTGGTGTTCAACCTTCTGGAAGTTTGATAATGTAATAGGAACCGATAACTCACCACTCAAAATTGCAATACAGTTCAACTCTTATTTTACAGATAGTACAGCATCTCTAACAAAGGATTCCTCATCATCTAATCCCAACCCTGCCCATCAGCCACATATTACCACATCCACTTTCACCTTCAAACCTGTGCCCACATTCTATATAAAACTACTCTTAAACAAACTGTGCTTTTTTTCAGCTGATGCCATTCCAAGTGAGTACCAAAAAACAGCATCCAGTAGCACTGCCTATCCTGTCTCAATCCCTATAAATAGGTCAATCCAGGAATCCCACAGTCCCTCTGTCTGGTAAAAGTCACACATTATCCCTCTGCACAAAGCAGGAAATTCGACAGACATTAATAACCTTAGACCTATAGCAATGTTATCTCCTCTCACCAAAATACTTGAAAAATGTATTCAAAAACCTATCTGCTAGACTATCTCCTGCAGGAAGAACTCCTACCCCCAACACAACATGGCTTCTGTCCTTCCCAAAGTACTAGCACTGCCCTTCTAACCTATATAGATACTGTTAATAAAGCTAGAGAAAATGACAAACTAGTCTCTTCCTTATTTCTAGGCTTGTCTAAAGCCTTCAACACTGTTTGTCACAGCAAGCTTCTACTTCAAATGTTCTCAATAGGTCTTTCTCGGCCCACCCTTCTTTGGTTCAAAAGCTACCTGTCCAATAGGTATCAGCCAGTAAAATGTCACCCCACACTCACTCCTTACCTCATAGTCACCACTAGTGTACCACAAGGCTCTATCCTTGGTATCCTTGGCCCCCTCTTCTTTAACATTTTCACCAACACCCTCTATACATTCATACAACAAGCCACCCTAATTCAATACGCAGAGGATTCCACTATCATTTGCACATCTACAACATGATACACCTCAAAAAAAATGACTCAAAGCTTTAACAGCTGCTGAATTATGGCATTGTTAACTCATAACGCATGCCCAACCCAAAAAATAACAAACTACTACTTTTTTGCACAAATCCCTCTCTCATGAAAAAACTAAATTTAAAGTCCTCTCTCTTGGCAATACAACCATTGAAGTCACTTCTCATAGCAAACTATTACGGTTGATAGTGGATGTTAGTCTTACATTCGACCTGCATATACAAAATTGCATAATAAAAAGTCATGAAAAACTAGCGATGCTTTACAGAGCCAAAAACTTTCTCAGCGATGCAACTAAATCAACACTTGCCACTACTTATCTCCTCCCAATTCTTCTATATGATGCTCCCATCCTTACTAACCTCCAGGCTTCACAAAATTAAAACTTGAACAATGCTATAACAAAGTTGCTAAATTTGCAGCACATACCCCTTCAGAACCAAACACTGTATCGCACTGAAAAGTCTAAATTGGTTAGAACTGCCCCATCAACTAACATATACACAACTTCTTACCGCCTATAAAATTATCCAGCATCCATCTGCCTGTCCAGCACTAAAAAAACATTCTACACAATTATGATCCCAGTCAGTCATTGCAATCCAGTGAGCAAAATATCCTGTCTGTCTACAAACCTAGCAAATCTGCTGGGCATTGTCTATACTTGTACAAGGTTGCTAAGGCCTGGATCTCCTTACCTGTATCCATCTGGTCTATACCCTCACACACATCTTTCAAAACCACTCTGAAAGACTTCCTAGATATAATTTGGTTCTGTTCTTGCTCAAATCCATCCCTAAATGTGAACAGGTATCTTTTCATTTCTAATAATTCCTTCTCTCCCTTCTTCACTTACTTCCGTATCTAATTGTCTTCCCTGACTTTCTCTCTAAATATATCATAAACCTGTTTTTCCCTCACTTCATATTGCAATTCCTTTTTGTATTGGACTACCTTACCTTTAATTTCTTTACAAACGGTCTAAAATGTCTCTAAATATTAAATGATTTTCTTATACCTTGTATCGATTTTTCACTGTTTTTATATTATATCTTATTTGTTATAATTATTTAAACTGCAGATATTTTTGTTTTACTTTTGAAGATTGTAAAATTATTATTTTCAAAATCTTTTGTAATAATTTGGAGCTTTTCTCCCCGGGCCTCGACTGAAAATGGGCTTCTTCCCATTTGGACTTTTCCGGTAAACAAATGTCAATAAAATAAATAAATAAATAAATAAATACATGTCAGATCTACTTCTCACAATAACCTATCTCCATCAGATCACTTCTCATTCCACAAGCAGAGTGTAATTTACTAAATAAAATGTTTTTGGAAAGAGGTTATCCCCAGGACTTTATCAATAAAATATATGAAGAAGTTATGAAAGGGAGAGTAAGCAAATTTAAACCTATCCTAGGTAAGAGAGACCTAAATAAAAATATAGGTGGTTTAAAAGCAATAGATATAAATAAACCCATTCCCAAAGACATAGATTATGGTCATGCTTTAATTCTAGAATATAATGCTTTTAATAAAATTGTTACTAAACAAGTTATTGAAAGAGAATGGAATAAGTTTATTAGTTTAACTGATTTGGACCTGGAAAAATTAAACAATAATGTCAAAGTAGTTTATAAAAATTCTCAATCCTTTAAAGACATGTTGGAATACAAAAATTCCATGACATCTAATAGAATTAGGAAAGGTACCTATAAATGTGGACACTGTAGCTATTGTGGTAATTTAATAGACAAGGAAAAAATCTTTTTGGAATGTAGGCAGAAATGGATAACTAATATAGACTGTTATAATTGTGAAACTAAAGGTGTGGTTTATTTAGGATTATGTTTAGAATGCAATGCTTTCTATGTAGGTAAAACTGAAAGAGCTTTAAAGAGAAGGATATATGAACATAAATATGAGATTTCCATAAAAAAAGAAACTAATGCACTGTATAAACACACCCTAGTTTGTCATAATGCTAAATTTCAGTTCATGGTGTTAGAACAGGTTAAGAAGGATGTGAGCGGTGGACCATGGGAAGAAAGGCTGGAGTTCAGGGAGTTATGGTGGCAAATCTCCCTTGATGCAACTAATCCCCCTGGTCTAAATGATTTTATTTCCATTATGCCACTATTAAAGTTAAGAGCAGGAGAAATATGAACATTTCTTGTGTTTTAGTGTATTTATTATTTTAACCAGTAGATGGCAGGCTAATACTATATAAATGATTTATAATACCTAAAATTGATTCTCACAGTTTTTTATAATTGTTTTTTATAACTATTTTTATAATTATTTTTAAGATATTTATATATTTCATTAGAGTACTGTTTGTGAATCAGGTCTTTATAATAGTTATAATAAATACCAACGAATTATAAGAGAAATCGTTTTTAGAATACATGGGCAGGAGGCAATGGTAATTATATAATTAACTTTTTAATTATAAGACTGCATTGATTGCGTAATTGTTTTTTTTAACTACTGTATATAAAGGTTGATTCATTTAATGGAGGGTATCTGAAGAAGTCAGTTTGTACAAGACGAAAACGCATTTTTTGTAATCAAGCGTTTATGTGTTTGGGATTGTTTTCTGCGTTCACTTGTGGATTTTAACATTAAAAACTTTGGTTTTGACATCCGTGGCTCTGGCAGTTTGGTATTTTACTTCGTTTCTTGGTTTTAGTGTACCAAAGTTCCTTTTGGATTTCGTACTTCTCACAATAACCTATCTCCATCAGATCACTTCTCATTCCACAAGCAGCTGTACCATTAATTAAAGAATCAGGCAGACTTTCACTATGTGCTTTACTTTAGTTACGTAAACATCAATTAATTCCCGACACTATTCCATCCTAGTGAAAAATGAATGCCTTCAATAATTTAATTTTTTAGCTCACAGTATACTTAGAATTTAATTTTAACATACTAGACTGAGTTAGTAAGAAAGTAAAGTAAAGATAATTTTTCTTTAGAACCAACACTTGCAGAGGAAGACTTGGTACATTGGAGAATCTAAATCAGTAAACGTCAGAGAAGCCTCTGAACCTTCAACTTCGAAACAAACAAGCGAGGAGACAGAGGTGTGCCATACTGACTTCAAAGAACCTCAACGGGAAAATGATATCTTAGTGAGAGCAAGGCAAACTACAGAACTGACAGTAGGATATGATGAAAAACAAGATGAGCCTACTTCTTTCTCTTACTTTGAACTAGTAAGAATAAAGAAGCAAACGTTCATCAGTTACTAGTACCATAACCTTACATGACTTTATGTACATAGTAATGTATTTTAAGGTCATTTGGGAATCCATAAAACTAAGGTTGAAGTATTAGCCAAATCTTATTTGTCATAAATTGCAAAACGTTAATGGAAACGGCCTTAATCTGACCAAATGTCAGCCATTGCATGAGTAGCTGCTGCAAAGTTGTTGATGGTCATCAATGATACACACACATGGTCACTCTAGACACACTGTTAAGACTACACAACCCCATAATGCTTACAGTAAAATCTGTTGCATGAATGTGTAGACACACGTCTATATATATATGCCTTTTACATGCTAAGACCCAATATATCAGTGCATATCGCAAACAGTTAACTCCTAGCATTCTTCCTGCAAAGCCCAACAAGACGGTAATGTAGTCAAGCATCAGTTTAAGTCAAGGATTTCCAAGATATGAAATGCAAGACTGAGTGGTCCACAAAAGCATAAAACTGCAAAGGTTGCAAAGCAGCCTCTGTTTCTGCATGGATTACAGAGGACTATATTGTGAGCTGCACTTGGCAGTCCTCACTTGTAGTTTTTTGTTTTTTTACACACATTTATTATTTATTATTTTACTTATTGATATTTGTTTACCAGAGAGGGCCACAGAGCCCATTTTCAGTGGAGGCCCGGGGAGAAAAGCTCCAAGAGATAAACATACAAAATACAGTACTGAAATGCAGTAGTTGCAGTGAGGCGCAAAAGAACAAAGCGCTCCAAGACAGGAGATTAAAGTACAGTATTAATAGTACAATAGTTGCAATGAGACAATACAAATACAGATAATTAATACAATGATTACAATGAAGTACATCATCACAGGCAAACTGCAGCAAAAATAATGAAAACTATTTGAAAGAGCAGGTTCTTACATACGTAGTAGAGTCTGAAATTGCAGATTCTAAGACACACAAGATTTAAATGAGAATGTAAAATAAATCAGATCCACTGGAAAATCAGGTAGGAGGAGGATTAATGAAAAGAGTTAGGGGCTAGTAGAAGGAATCAGTGCAGGTGACTACAGACAGTAGAAGAGTGGAGAGAAAAAGCTACGCAAATTCTGGTGAAGGTGTAGAACTTGAGATGGAAATTTGGCACCTTGAGGAGAAGCTTAGTACAGAGAGAGATAATAATTCAAGAGGCAAGTGGGGATAGAGATGATGCTAGGAAATGAACAGTGCTAGAAATGCTGTGGTGGGCAGCTACGTCTGATGGGAGAAAAGGTCAGGCGATGGCTTCACTGGTGGCTGTACACGGTTTTGAACAGTTACATATCCCGTTGGAGAGGAGATGATTATGCAGGGCAGATTTGAAGTTGGAGAAATGTTGTTCACTGCGAATAGGGGATAGGCCATAGTCCAAGAGTAGAGCAGTTTACCTACAGGAAGGTTCGGTTTATGGATTTGAAGTAAGTGTTGGTGTTCAGAACATTACGGCCTGAGTGGGGAGTAGGGGATAAGTAGGGAAGTGCAGGGCAATCTTGTGGTTTATAGATAACTGTGTGTGAAGTGGTTAGTAGCAAGAGTAATAGGTAATGGGCGAATTCTAGTCATTGTAGTTTTCTTAATGAGTTACAGTGATGGGAGGAGTGACGACTGCTTGTGGCAAATTTGGCAATCTTGTTGTAGCAAGAGTCTAGTTTGAGTTTAAGGGAAGACTGTAGATTAATAAACAAGGGGGCAACATACGGTAGTGAAGGTAGGAGATAGGAAAGGGCTAAAGCTTGTTTACGGCAGGTGTGACCCTAGCCCTGAGTAGCATTCTGCCATCACCCAGAATGATGCCGCAGTACAAGGACAAAAAGATTGACTTCAACAATTGGCTAAGCATCTGGTGCCATTCTGAAGGGATCCAGCATCTGTCTGCCTGGGATGACATGGTCGACAGACCACGATGCTTTGCCAGAGATGGTCTGCACCTGTCAACCCTGGGATTCCAGATACTGGCTAAGGTTCTTGCTGCCCCTATAGTGCCTTTTTTAGGCATGGTTCAAATGACAAATTCACCACCATAACAGGAACAGGAAAGCAAAAACTGAGGGTGATGCTACTCAATGCTAGAAGTCTAAATCTCAAAATGCACTCACTCGAGGCACTCCTTAAAACGGAGAACATTGATATCTGTGCACTACCAGGCTATAACTCATATCACACTTTTCGGCCATGTAACCTGGACCGGAACACCCAAGGCGGAGGTGTGTCCATATTCATTAAGAATATCCACACCTCCAGGCTAGTTGCTCAGCATAATGCAGCCGAGGTTATCCAAGTGCAACTAACTCTGGGCTAAACTGCAATCCAAATTGTAGCTTGCTACAGATCACCTACCATGCCCCAGGATTCCCACTCCTCTTTTCTTGATGTACTGGAGAATATTAGGGTTCAAACAAACACCCGAATAATGGGCGATTTCAACTACCCCACCATTAACTGGGAAAACTACTCATGTACCAACTCCTTCACTCAACGTTTTCTGGAATTCATAAACTCCAATGCCCTGGATCAACTTATCCACACCTCCCACCAGGGGCAACAATATCCTAGATCTAGTCATTACCAACATGAGTGACTGGTGCTCCACACCTGCAGTCAATGCCTCATTGGTCCGATCTGACCATAAGCTAATTACCCTAGATATCCACATCCTGCCCCCACCCCCCATTAAGGAAACCATGCTAAAAAATTTCTCCAAAGTCAACTTCATGCTTCTTAAGACAGAAGTGGTGAACTTCATGACACCCATGAAGATGGACAATACAATTATGACTACTGAATCCTACACAATTGCACTTTATAAGCACTTACATGAGTGCATGGATCGTGCTATCCCAAACAGAACCTAGACGCTATCCTCCAAAAAAAGGAAGCCAATCTGGTGATCTCCTGCCATAAACAAACTGTACAACAGAAGGAAGAAACTGTTGCAAAAGAGAGTAAAATCCCATGAGTGGAGCAGCACCCTGGTCAGCCTCAGTAAGAAGCTGCGATCCCTGATAAAATCCTCCAAAGCTAGTTATGAACACAAAATCGCCACTGATTCTAAAGACAACCACAATGCATTCTATAGCTATGTCAAGAATCTCAATGGCAACACTCAGATCTGCTCTGAGTTACAGCACAATGGCACTAAATATACAGACCCAACTGATATTGCCAACATCCTGGCAGATAGGTACAGTGCTAACTTTACCCCCCTCTCACCCACTAAAGAGCCCATCTCTATACTGGAAGAATGCAAAGTTCCTGTAATCACGGCTGTATGGGTAAAAACCACACTCTCCAAAGCCAAGAACACAGCATTCATGGGACCAGACAACATCCCAGGTTGCATTCTACACAAACTACAGAAAGAACTGGCACCCCACCTAAGTACCATGTTCAATCATAGCCTCACCTCAGGCTTTGTGCCTGCTGAATGGCGCATAATGACGGTTATCCCACTCCACAAGGGGGGAGCCACCACGGACCCCGGGAACTACCGCCCCATTAGCCTGACGAGCCTGGTCTGCAAGGCCATGGAACGTATCATCATGGAACTTATAAACACAGACATTGTTATTTTCCAAACTTAGGACCCCACCCAGTTCGGGTTTGTAAAAGGCAGATCATGTCTCCTAAACCTGATAGACTTCTCTGAAGCAGTCACCAAAGCCATAGACAAGGGTAAGGTGGTTCACACAGCCTATCTAGATCTTTCCAAAGCTTTCGACACCATCCCACACTCTGAAATTATAGATAAACTCACTAAACTAGGTATAAATCCCTATGTCACAAGATGGGTTCCCAACTGGCTCACTGACAGAGCCCACACTGTGAAAGTAGCAGACCCCAAATCTGACTTCAGACCAGTGACAATGGAGTACCACAGGGTTCAGTCCTGGGTCCTCTCCTGTTTGGTATCTACTTCTCTGAAGTACAGGCTAACACAGAAGGTCTTTGGCTAATGAAGTTCGCAGATGACTGCAAACTAGGAGCCATAATCGAAACTCCTAACGATGTGGACATCCTACAAAAGGGCCTCACTGAGACAGATGCCTGGTGTCAAAGCCATGGCCTCAAGCTCAATGCCAAAAACTGCATTGTCATCCCCTTTGGTAAAAACTCTATACCCATGAACTACAACATAGGTGGTAGTATACTTAACACCGAAAGTGTGATAAGAGACCTTGGGACACAGATGGACAGTAGTCTCTCCTTTGATAACCACATTGCCACAGTAGTCAGGAAATCCTTCTACATGGCACACCTCATTACAAAAGGTTTCTCATCCAGAAAAAAAGAGGTCATTGTTCCCCTCTACTCATCACTCATTAGACCCATTATAGAGTACAACACTCCTTTTGGTATGTACCTCACAAGACATCTACAACAACTGGAAAGGCTGCAGAAATACCTCACAAAGAGGATTACTGGCCTCAAACAGATGCCCCATGAGACCGTCTCAAAAAACTCCAGCTTTACTCCATCGCATATCGCCTACTCAGAGGTGATCTCTGCCTAACATACAAAGCTATGTCAAACCCAGAGCTGTTGGACATGCTCCACTTAAAGAAATCCCAATCCCTCCAAGCTACACGCTCTAGGGACCTAAACCTTGTCACCACAATAAACAGAACATGCTGGAGGGATAGATTCCTGTCCCACAGACTTCCCATACTCTAGAATAAACTACCTATCTATATCAAACAAAGCTCCTCATTAGCACTCTTCAAGAAAAATCTTGATGATTGGATGGGACAATTCACCCCAGGGATCACCTCTGTGGCTCTGCTCAACAGTGGCACAGGAAAATAATTTTCTTGGGTGGCAAAAGCCACGGTACCTTTTTGGCTGGGCTTGTATAGGCCCCAGGGCCGATAGCCTAGTACCTACCTATGAACCTATGAACATGGTAAGGAGAGAAACTTCTGTCTATATAGAAAGCCTAGTTTTTTATGGGTTTTATTAATATTGGATTGGATGTAAAGGTCGAACTTGAGGTTTTTGTTTATTATGACTCAATAATTTAGTGTTAGTAAGAAGTTAGATTTTACTGGTGTTTGAGCGAGAATAATGAAATTTTCTTTGTTAAATTCTGTATTTTTTGGGGGGGTAAAGACCATAAGCTTAGTTTTTTAGGGTTGAGGGAGAGATAATGTTGGTGGAGCCAAGATTCCACTGTACTGAAGTCTGTTTGTGTCATTTGTTGAAGAGATGCAGGATTAGGTGCAGAGCAGATGATAGTTGAATCATCTGCATACTGTACTAGGGAGGCATTTGGAATAGTTTGGTGCAGATTATTTATAAATGTATTAAACAGAAGAGGTCATAAAATTGAGCCTTGTGGGATGCCTCTGGGGCTGTGTAGGTAAGGAGAGATAGAGTTTTGCCATTTAACAGCATATTGCCTGTCTGAGAGATAGCTTTTAAACCAGTTAAGGGACTGAGCAGATAACCCTATAGAAGAGAGTTGAGACAGGAGATTGGAATGAGATATAGTATTGAAAGTTTTTGCTAGAGCCAAAAAGAAAGCTGACACTGTATGGCCACAGTCATGGGCTTTGTTAATGATATTCAAAAAAAGAGATCAAGGCAGTTGAAGTACTATGCCCTGGATGGAATCCATGCTGGGTTGGAGAGAGGATATTGTGGTTTAGAAGGTGATGGATAAGTTGTTTATGGACACATTTTTCTAGTATTTTGGAGATTGAGGATACAATGGCAATGGGCCAGAAGTTTGCGATATCAGAGGAAGGGCCACCTTTATGAAGAGAGAGGATTATAGCCTTTTTCCATAGGCAAGGGACATAGGCTATAGCATCGGCAGCAATTTTGAGGAATTTGGTATGAATATTGTTGGCCGAATTAGAGCAGGGCATTAGGTTTTGGATAAGTTCTTTATCAAAGACGTGGAAATAGGGGAGAGATTGAATTCTTGTAGGGAGGATTCCTTAATACATTTGAGAGTAGGGGTATTGGGCCTCAAGAGATTTTGTACTGGTGGAGGAGGAGGGGTAGTTGTGAGAGTATGGTTAGATGGTATGGCTTGGGAGAAGGTTGTAAGATCTTTTATAGTGTCTATGAAGTAAGAGATGAATTTACAGGCGATAAGGTCAGGTGACATATTAGGGTCAGGGCAGGGATTACATTTTGAACCAGGGTGTAAAAGATTACAGATAAAAGACCAGAAAAGTTTAGGGTTATTTTTCCTATTTGTCTGTAGGCTCCAAAAATATTGTTTGTCTTTATAGTTATGTTTTTTGGCTTAGTTACGAAGCTGTTTATAAAGGATAAGGTTGGAGGGAGTTTTAGAATTGAGCAAATGTTTCCAGTTTTTGTTCCTATTTTTCAATGTACCTCTAGTAGATTTTGAGAGCCAGGGAGCATAGCTGGATTTAATTCTTCTAGATCTGGTGGATACTAGGCTACGCAGGATGTTTAGAAAGGAGTTGATGAAGTACACAAATAAACCCAACATAGATGCAAGTGTAAATATAAATGTTCTGAAGCACGTCTACTGCCCTCAATGCCAGCCAGCCATAGAACCCAACCCATAACTGAGAGTGAAACAAGCCCTAATTACTTTCCTGAAATTAAACCGTTATAAAGAAATATGTATTACTGTTCTTCATATCCTGCCTAGTGACAATACAGCTATACAGGAAGATATCCTACATGGATATCCGTAACAATTCCACAATAAATAATACTATGTGAATGTCAGTTGATTGGACAAAAATTCCAACTCCCCTACATCTAGTGTGAACTAATTAGATTTCACACAACTAATTAATAGCCCCACATATTACAGAAAGACATCAAATTCCCTATTAGACTGGATCCTAGTATCAGATCCTAGCAAATACAGGTACAATGTCTGACTGCCTCAGTGATCATCTCCCAGTGTATACAATCTAGCACAAGTGAAAGTGGTCAAAACTTTCTCAGTTGATGTAAGATTTTTATTTGGTCTTGGCAAATGTGCAAAAGCAACATTTAAAGCAGGAGAGCTGCAGCATCAAGAAAATATCAGTCTGGGACAGGAATGTGATATAAAGGAACTTCATCAGGAGGGAGTGTATAAATACTTGGAAAGTGATTCAGGATCGACAATAAAACATGAACAAATGCGAACAAAACTTTGTAAGGAATATTTTAGAAGACTAAAATGAATACTGAAAACAGGCCTGACATCTAAGAACAAAGTCCAAGCTATAAACCAAGTCCTGTTCTAACTTACAGTTTTGGGGTGACTGACTGGCCTCAAAAGGTACTTGATCAGCTGGACAGGAAAACTAGAAGAATGCTTATCAAATGATTTATAACAATCACTGTATACCAAGAGTGTATATTCCTCATTCTGAAGGAGGTATGGGCCTCCTTGAAATTTATTACAAGTACAGATTTGCAATTGAGTACATACATATCTGTTGATCTCAGCATATCCAGACATAGCGAAAGTTCTGAAATATGAAGGCAAAAAGTCTAAGATGACTTAGTTTAGCTGAAGCATATCAGTGTCAAGTGGGAATGGAAACCAAACCAGAAGTAGACAAAAATCAGGCAGCAACTGAATGTGAGAAAAAAAAAAAAAAAAAAAAAAAAACAAAGGATATAAGGAGAAGGTTCAGATGAGAAGGCAAGAAATATGGAAAAGCCATAAATATAGTTGCAAGTACAGAAACCTCCTGGAACAACCTCATGTCAATCAGGATATGATGCAAGAATGGCTAAGGAGAGGTGGATTTAAATCAAAAGGTGAAAGGTTAATATCGTTGGCCCAGGATAATGGATAACACACATGGTTGTTTACAGAGTCCACTGAGCATGTGGGAGAAACAAACAAATGCAGCTTCTGTAAAGCAGAACTGGAAACAGCCTCACATCTTCTTGTCGGGTGTGATACACTAAAGGCTGAGGGCCTGTATACTGAAAGGTATAATAATGTGGCAAGACAGTTGCACTGGAGATTGTGCAAATATTACAATACTGAAAGTAGTCGAGAAACATTGGAAACGTGCACCATAAAGCATTATAGAGAATGATGTTTATATCACATAGGATTACCCATTACCAACAGTTCAAAAAACAGATGTGAGAAAACCAGATACAGTAGTCCACAAAAAGTAGCATCAATCATTGAAAAGTACAGTTTTGTACCTACCATAAATGTAGATGTTCGAAGATCCACATTGCTGCAGTCATAACCTGTGGGTAGTCCGCTGTCCTCGGTCAGCCCGAATACCAAAGTATTAGGCTGGCGTCGGTCATGGGCGCTCAGATCTGACGTCAGTGCGCCCTGGTATTAAAGCGCATGACCGACGTCATATCCTCAGTCTTTTCTTGCCCCAGATGTCAGAAGGCCCTAAAAAGAAAGGCAACAGCCTAAAATAGAAAATCTCCAAAACCCATGTACAAACAATATCTACAACCCAAACCATACAACCACTCCAAACTACAGAGGGGAAGGAGGGAGGGTAAATTGGACTGCAGCAATGTGGATCTTCGAACATCTACATTTATGGTAGGTACAAAACTGTACTATGTTCTTCATCTCACATTGCTGCAGTCATAACCTGTGGGTAGAATCCCAAAGCAAAAGTAAAGGGAGGTTGGCAAAATCATAAAGCATTGGGAGCTGCTAACATGCCCTGTAAGACTGCAGTGGCAAATCCAGCCCTAGATTTGGAATAAAGAGGGAGATGATAATGTTTAGAAAAAGTGTGCACTGAACTCCAAGTAGCTGCTTCCAAAATATCTTTAGTAGCTACACCCCTTAAAAAAGCAGTAGAAGTGGCAGTAGCCCTAGTGGAATGAGGTCTGATTCCAGCCGGAATCCCCTTACCATGATGAGAATAACAAAAGGCAATACAATGGCCAATCCACTTGGAAATAGTTTGTTTAGAAACAGGTTTCCCCTGAGAGCCCAAAGCAAAAGAAACAAATAACTGTTGAGACTGTCTGACACTTTTAGTCCTGCTCAAATAATAACGCAACTGCCTGTGAATATCCAAAGTGTGCAAAATTTTCTCCCCTTTATTTTGGGGATCAGCATAAAAAGTAGGCAAATGAATAGATTGGTTCAAGGCCACATTTGAAACCACTTTAGGCATAAAAGTAGGGTTAGTACGCAGAGATACCCTATCCTTATGAAAAATCAGGAAGGGTTCAACTGCCATTAGAGCCTGTAATTCAGATACCCTTCTAGCAGACGTAATGGCCAACAAAAAAGCAGTCTTCCAAGACAAAAACTTTAACTCAGACGTAGCTGCAGGTTCAAAAGGAGGTAAAGTAAGTTTTTCCAACACAAAATTGAGATCCCAGGAAGGAGTAGGAGCTCTACGCGGGGGTCTTATGTTCTTTTCCCCTCTAAGGAATTGCTTAAACAAAGGATGAGAGAATAATGGTGGGTCACAGTCATAGTGAGCAGAAATGGCTGCAGCATGAACTTTTACAGAGGAGAAAGACAAACCCTTGTCTAATAATTCTGTAAGATATTGAAGAGAAACACTCAAATCAGGCCTGGAAACATCAAAGCTCTTTGCTTTGCTCCAAATAAAAAATCTCTTCCATTTATCAGCATAAACTTTCCTTGTACTAGGCCTTCTGGCCTCCAAAATAACATTCAAAACTTGTTGAGGAAGCTGCGACCCTCCAGGTTCTAGAACAGAATATGCCAGGCTGTTAGATGCAGGGACTGAATCCTTACATTGAGGAAATGATTGCCCGCCTGAGACAAAAGGTGTGGAATTGAAGGCAAAGGCCATGGAGGCTCCCGTACTAAACTCCTCAGCAGAGGGTACCAGTGCTGTCGAGGCCAATCTGGAGCTATTAGAATCATGGAGGGCTTGTCTTGTCTGACCTTCAAGAGCACCTTGGGAAGGAGAGGCAGAGGAGGAAAGGCATAGACGTGAAGATTGCTCCAACTGAATGATAGAGCATCCACTTTCCAAGCTGTTGGATGAAACATCTTCGTGCAAAACTTTGGCAACTGGAAATTTAGTGGAGAAGCGAACAGATCTATGTCTGGAGTCCCCATATCACTGTCAACTGTCGAAATACATGAGGATCCAACTTCCACTCGTGGGGATCCACCATCTGTCTGCTCAAAACATCTGCTAAGGAGTTCTGTGCTCCTGGCAGAAACCTTGCCTGAAGAGTGAGGTGCAAACTGAGAGCAGTCTCCCACAAAATCATAGCTTGTCTGCAAAGAGGGTACGAATGGGTTCCCCCTTGCTTGTTGATGTACCACATGACAGTTGTGTTGTCTGTTTGAATCAACACTTGTCCCAGGTGAAGTTAATCCTTGAAAGCCATCAATGCAAATTGGACTGCTAACATCTCCTTCAAGTTGATATGTAAATGTTGAAGTCTGGCAGGCCACGTGCCTTGAACCCACTTTCCATTGAGGTGTGCTCCCCAAGCCTTGTCCGAGGCATCTGTCGTTAAGATCTGACTCGCCTCTGGTCGGGTCACAGAGAGTCCCTTGTTTAGGTGACATTCCTGAGCCCACCACAAAAATTCCTTTTGAATGCAAGGTATTATTTGAATGACAGTGTCCAGATCGTGGCAGTGTTGTGTCCATACATTTTGAGATACCATTGTAGCTTCCTCATATGCAGTTTGGCATTGGGAAGCACCAGAATACAAGATGCCATGAACCCCAAGGCTTGAAGGACTGTCCTTGCAGTCAGCCTGGACCGTAGAGACAATTGCTGGAAGTAAAGTGTAAGGTTCCTTTGCTTGTCCGGGGTCAAAAAAGCCATCTGGGAAGCTGTATTCAGTCTCACACCCAGAAAGCACATGTCCTGAGAGGGTACTAGACTGGACTTTGTTTCATTCACAGAATACCCTAGGCACCTTAACACTGCCATAACATACTGTAGATGGTGAAGAAGCTTGTTTTTGTCCTGAGCAAGAATCAGGCAATCGTCCAAATAAGGATAAATTTGTATTCCTCTTAACCTTAAGAAGGCTATCACCGGAGCCAGAACCTTTGTGAACACCCTGGGTGCAGTAGACAAGCCAAAGGGCAATGCAGAGAACTGATAATGTAAAGTCCCAGTCTGAAAACGCAGGAACCTCCTGCAACTGGGCCTGATAGGAACATGAAGATAAGCCTCTTTGAGATCCAGAGTTATCATCCAGTGATCTTTGCCCAACAGAGGCAGAAGTTGTTGCAACGTCAACATTTTGAATTTTGGAATGTCCAGGTATGTGTTGAGGATAGATAAATCCAAAATTGGCCTCCAAGTGTTTCCTTTCTTTGGTACAAGAAACAGGCGAGAATAAAATCCTAGGCCCACTTCTGACAGAGGGACCTGCTGTATAGCCCCCATTTGGAGAAGTAAAGAAATCTGTTTGTGAGCCTCTACCCTTTGCTGAGGAGGAACGTCTGGCATGCCTTTGAAAGGAGGCAATGTGTGGAAATAAAACTTGTAGCCTCGGTTTATAATGTCCAATACCCATTTGTCCTGGGTGACTAAAAGCCAGTTTTGTTTGAAAAGTGCCAACTTTCCTCCCAAAGGAGCTGCCAGACAGGAGGAATCTGGCAGCTGAAGATGCAGATCATTGGGCCTGTTTACGAAAGGACTGGCCCCTGCCCTCACTTGTAGATTGTGCAGGGGAACTCCACGTTCTAGGCCTGAAAGAACCCTGAACTCTGCCCCTACCACGTCTAGATCTGCCCCTAGACTGTAAATCAGAAGAAGGGTAAGCCCATCCCTTAGTAGGCCAATTCCTGCTAAACTTAGGGGGCTGCACCTGCAAAAAATCTTTAACAGTCTGCATAGACTTAGCCTTGTCTTCCATTTTCTTTAAGACAGACTCCACAGGAGGACCAAACAAAACTTCAGACTGTAAAGGAGCATCCAAAATTCTAGCTTTAACATGCTCTGACAAATTCTGATCCTTAAGCCAGGCGTGCCTGCGAATAACTGATCCAGTGGCAGCCACCCTGGAAGAAGCCTGTAAAGCATCGAAACCACACTGCAAAGAATGCTTACCCACCTGATCAGAGGCATGAACCAAATCCTGTAATTCCTTACCCTCTATGCCCTCTGCCAAAGCATCTACCTTAGATTTTAACTGAGTAAGGAGAAAATTCTGGTACTTTAACATATGAAACTGGCAATTCAAAGCCCTCGTTGCTAGAGTGGAAGAGGTGTACACTTTTTTACTCCACCTATCCAAAGCTCTAGAATCTTTATCCATAGGAACTGGATTCTTTACAACAGAAGCCCTGACACCCTTAGGTTCCTGACTAATAGTTTCTGGGTCAGCCCTTGGGCTCTTATACAGATATTTATGAGCCTCAGGCACTCTGTAATACCTATCTGGTTTAACTGGCGCAGGAGGCAAAGAGTCTGGATTAAGGGAAGCCTCAGAGAAAACATCCTGAACAACATCCAAAACAGGAGGTATAGCTAAGGGCCGATGTTGTGGTAAAAACAAAAATTCCCTAAGCCTCTTTCGGGAATCCAAGAAATCCTGACCTTCCCATTTAAAATGCTCCCTCATAGAATGCAGGGTTTCTGAAAAAGAAAAATCCTCTGGAGGCGAAGCAGAAGGACTGGAATCCTCTGCGTCTGAATCAGAATAAGGAGGAAAATCCTGAGTGTCTTCAGCCGAAGACTCTGAGTAATCTGAAGCCTGTTCCAAACTTTCCACCTCTGGCTCCACCCTAGGCCTCTTATCTGGAGGGGGCATAGAACCCCTGATTAAGGAAATTAAATCTTCTGCCATTTTAAGCATGTGTTTTTTAGGCACAGAGCCTGCAGAACTAGGACTGACACCTGAGGAAGGCAAACCAGGCCTGCCCTTAGAAGGTACCTTAGAGACTGAAGGAGAAGGCCTAACCACCTTAGGCAAAGAAGGAAGTACAGCAACCTGAGAGGCCCCCTCAGCCTGACCTGACTCCTGAGAGGCCACATCTTGCAAAATTAATGTCTCCCCCTGAGACTCAGCTGAAACCTCGGCTGGATCTACAGATTCCACCGTAGTTTCTAAAGAACCGGCGTCCGGAACGGACGACTCATCCTGCTTGGACCTTAACGATTTATCCTTGCGCTTCTTAGCAGTAGCGGGCGTCGGAGGATCCGACGGCATATTGTAATTACACCGCTTACCAAAGACAAGCCTAGCGCAATCTAACCTACGTTTAATGGTGCGCTTATTAAACCTAGCACAAAAGCGACACCCGACTACGTCGTGCTCAGGCCCCAAACAAGGAATACAGAGAGAGTGGTAATCCCTATGCGGTATCTGTTTCCCACAAGAAATACAATTATTCACTTTTTCTGACATCCGGAATTAACTGAGGCAAGAAAAAACAAAAATATTCCCCAACGGGGTACTTAGCCCAACTTGGTTTCGGTCTGAAACTCAAAATACGAAAATTTCAGAACGCCGAACGGCACTTGCAAACGCTGCTTCTGCTTCGGACCATGCGGCAAAAAAGACTGAGGATATGACGTCGGTCATGCGCTTTAATACCAGGATGCACTGACGTCAGATCTGAGCGCCCATGACCGACGCCAGCCTAATACTTTGGTATTCGGGCCGACCGAGGACAGCGGACTACCCACAGGTTATGACTGCAGCAATGTGAGATGAAGAACATCTGCTACACTCCGTGATTACAGTGTTATGTACAGAGATACACAAAGTCTTAAAATACCAGGATTTGCAAGCAGAAACAAGGGCACTGTGGAAGAAGGATACTCAGTCAGTTCCAATAGTAAAAGGAGCAATGTGTCTCATAAAAAGGAATTTACAGACTTAATTTAGATATGCTACCAATACATTTAACTCCATATGAACTGCAGAAAAAGTCAATCCTGGCACACTGAGTGTTGCGAAGAGCATTTTAGCTAACTTTAAAGACTACTAATTTCACAAACTTTAATCAAACTTTGACTTAGGAATGGGGTCCATTCCTGTCATGATATTAGAAACCCAAAAGACTTGGAGAATGGAGAAATTAACTCCAAACATCTCATACATCAACTTAAACAGCATGTTCATAAAATAACATGCAGATTTCCAAGTTTAACCCAGAAATGTTCATTACTAACCTATCATCTATTAACTGGAACTTCCTAAAAATCCTTCCCTTAGATGATGCTGTAAATGAATTCATTACAACTTTCCTGAATATCCTAAATAGCCTTGCACCTCCTAGAAGGAAGCGACTAAAAACAAAGAATGCAATTTAATTTGGCTATCCAAAGAGAGTACAATGCTAATGCAGGGCAGAGAAGAAGCATAAAAAAAGAATGGAAAAATATAATAAAACACTACATTATCATGAAAACTTCAGAATGCTTCGCAATTGTACCAAAAACAAATAAATGAAGACAAAAACTATACTATAATAACTTTCAGAATAATAGTAACCACAACCCTAAAAACTCTGGGCAACCATTAAAGAAATATTGCATCCAGGCCACAAATTCAACCCTAACCCCTCTCCCAATAACTTATCCCTCAAAACTGCAATACGGTTAAACTCTTATTTCATATATAGTACAGCATCTCCAACCAAGGATTCTCCAACATCTAATCCTAACCCTAACCAGTAGCCATGTATCACCACATCCACTTTTACCTTCAAGACTCTCCCCACATCCTTTATATAACTACTCTTAAACAAACTCAAACCCGGCTCTACTTCAGATGATGACTTTCCAAGTGAATACCTTAAAATAGCATCCAAAAGCATTGCCTACCCTGTCTCAATCCTTATAAACAGGTCAGTCTAGGAATCCCACATTCCCTCTCTCTGGAAAATGTTACACATTATCCATCTGAACAAAGGAGGGAATTCAACAGACATTGCTAACTTTAGACCTAAAGCAATGTTATCCCCCCTCTATGAAATACTTGAAAAATGTATTCAAAAACAACAACTGCTAAACTATGTCCTGCAAGAAAACTCCTATCCCCCACACAACACGACTTCTGTCCTTCCCACAGTATTAACATTGCACTTCTAACCTAGAAAGATACTGTCAATAAAGGTACTCAGAGATAATGGCAAAATACTCCCCTCCTTACTTCTAAACTTGTCTAAAGCCTTTGACACAGTTTGTCACTGCCAACTTTTATTGCATTGCCCTCATTAGGTCTCTCCCAGCCCACCCTTCTATGGTTCAAAAGCTACCTGTCCAACAAGTATCAGTCAGTAAAATGGCACTCTACTCTCTCCTTACCTCCGAGTTGCCACTGATGTACCACAAGGCTCTATTCTTGGTCCCCTCCTCTTTAACATTTACATCGACACTCTCCACACACTGACACAACAGGCATCCCTAATACAGTACGCAGATGACTCCACACTCATCTGCACATCTGACCATGTGGCACACCTCCAAAAAATTATTCAGAAAACTTTAACAGCAACTGAAACGTCTTTGTAACTGACAACTCATACTCAACATTACAAAAAGAAAAAAAACACTACTTTCCCCCAAATCCCTTTCTCATGAGAAAACAAAGTTTAACGTTCTTACTCTTGATAGTAGAACAGCTGAAGTCAGTTCCCATAGCAAATTATTAGGGATGATAGTGGATGATAATTGTAAGTTCGAAATGTATATAAAAAATTGCATAAGAAAAACTCATCAATAACTAAGGATGCTTTATATATCCAAAACCTTTCTCACCAGTGCAACTAAAACTACACTCCCCACTACTTATCTCCTCCCCACACTTCTTTATGGTGCTTCCATCCTTACAAACCTTCAGGTATCACAATACTCAAAACTTGAACAATGCCATAACAAAGTCGCTAAATTTACAGCACATACCCCTTTCAGAACCCACCACTGTATAGCACTAAAAAGCCTAAACTAACACATACAAGATTCTTACCACCTATACAATTATCCAGAATCCATCTGCTTGCCCAGCAGTAAATAACATTCCACACAACTAGGTTCCTAGTCGGTCATTATGATCCAATGATGAAAAACTCCTGTTTGTCTACAAACCTATTAAATCTGTCTCTACCGTGTTGCTAAGGTCGGAAAGTCCTTATCTCTATGCAACATATCAATACTCTCTCCCATCCTTCAAAACCACTCTGAAAGACTTCCTAGCCAAGTGCTGGCTCTGTTCTTGCTCAGCACAAGGATAAACTATATCCCTAAATGTGAACAAACACCTATACATAGCTTACCTTTCCTTACTTCTATCAATTTCTCTACCCTGGATGTATCTCTAAATATATACCATAAGCCTGCTTTTCTCTCATTTTGAATTGGAATTCTTGTTTGCATTATACTAACTTACCTTTAATTTATCTACAAATTAGCTAAAATTTCTCTTAACTATTAAATCATTGTCATACAAGTATCTATTCTTAACCATTTTTTATATTATGTCTAAGTTGGTATAATTATCTAAACTGCATCCGTTTTTTGTATTACTTTTAAAGACTAAAATTATTGTTATGTTTTGTAATACCATGAAGTCCCAGGGACTCTGCTGAAAATGGACTCCTACCCATTTGGACATTTCTAGTAATCAAATGTCAATAAATAAAGAAGACTGTACAAGCTTACTGCACTATGCATGTCTGTTGTGTGTGTAGTCATGGCAGCTTTTCTGCCCTATGTGTGGACAAGTGCGGAACAGTACTCAGTGACAGTGAAAGTATTCTAAGAACTAAGCCAATATGGGAATGGAAAAAGGAGATTCTGCTGAAAGGGATGACTGCAATTAGGGGTATAGACAATAGGCAAGAGGGGGCTGGAATGTTTGGGAGAAAACTGGCAAAAGAACCAAGTTATTGGGAGCAAATAACTAGAGGGGGAAAGATGATAGAATGGGAAGAAGCAAAGAATTTATTTGGACTGCAGGTTAGAGATTTCCTTCCCTATCAAAGAATGATATCAGAGTATAAACAAAGAGAAAGATATAGGGGAGTCCTAAACAAAAGGCCAGCACTGGTAGACTTTTTAGTAGAATCTAGAACAGAAGCTCCCATTAAAAATTGAATAATTAGTAGAGCATATAAAATATTGCATGATAACTATAGGAATCAATCAAAGGAGGTTAGAAAGGATTGTGAAGAGAGACTGGATAAGCAATTCACAAAGAAACAATGGGAGGATACATGTATGTCTCCCAAATATGCAACAAAATCTGGAAGATTTAGGATTTCTGCATAGAAATGTTTACATAAATATTTTTATACCTCAAGTACACTCCAAAGAATTTTTCCTCAGGTAGACAGCAAATATTGGAGGTGTGACAGGGAAGAAAAAGGCAATTGGGAACATATTTTCATATTTGCAGTGAGTTGGCGGACTTTAAGGCTTCCTTGCAGGATGCACTGTCGGAGATGCTGGGTGGGCTGAGTTATGATACAGAATCGAAATTGCCTAGACCTGGTAAGGCCCTGCTGTCTCTAATTATGGTGGCTGCCAAAAAAAGCAATTACCAGAAAATGGAAATTAAAATCTAAACCAACTATATTAGAAGTAGTGAATATAGTAACAGAGATAAAACAACTGGAACTGAGATCTTTAGAAAAAGGTAGGAACAAACTACACAGGAATAAAAATGGGAAGTGTGGGACCAATACATACGGGGGAGGAATGAGGTTTAAAAGAAGGCAGGACTTAAATGAGCTATGTAATGTCTGACTGAAATGACTGGATAGGTTATAAGTGATGTGTAATGTTTGCAACTGAGAGTGTGTCAGTATGGTTTGTGGTGTAAAATGCTTGCAACTAGGATTGTGTCAGTGTGGTTTGTTTTCATTTACATAAATGTATGATTGCTTATATCGTAAGTGATGGTTTAATAAAGATGATTATTGTTTAAAAAGGGGGGGGCAGAAATTGAATAATTTATGTAATGTTGCCTAGGTTATACGCTATATAACAGTATATATGAAGCATGTTTGTTAATTTTAACTTGTTAATACAGCTTGATTACTTTTGTATAAATGTAAATGTGCCTATGTCACAAGTGATAATTCAATAACGGTGTTTAAAAAAAAGTAGTCAAGTGACAGTGGTTTGTAGCCACATCACCAGATCACAAGTCTCTGCACATTTTGTTTATTGTGTGTAGTTCTGTTTTCTTGGGCTACCACTATTGCAGCTCCATTGCTGTGCTCATGCAGAATAGGCTGCCCTGCTCTACATGCAGTAGATGCATAAAAACATGCAGCAACACTCGGTCATTAAGTTCACCACACTCTTGTCATACTGCAGTGTAGGTTACCCACACAGCGACATACTAAACATGATAAACAGAAGAGTGATTCTCACTGTGAATCTCGGTTCTTTCTTTCAACAAAGTGAACAGCCCCCCATGCAGCCAGTGGTATGCTGAGCAAAGGCTGTTTCTGAATCTTGAGCTAAGTCTAAACAACCAAGTAAAGCAAAACACAAGTGCAACAGAACAAGCTAATTGAGGTCAAGAATTCCAGCTTTTCTGAACTGACCAAGAGGTTGTGATTGGGTGTAACCCATTTTCCGCAGACACCCAGGAAGAAAATTCCCGAAATAACACAAAAACACGGCACAAATAGAGATGCAAAAAAATAACTAAATGCAAAAAATGAATTTGCACAATATTGTAAAGGATTACAATAGTTGGATAGCTACACTGTAGCGGTATTATTGCAGAAATAATCTAAAGTACACTTTAAAATCTACTATGAGAACTGTAATGAGGCAAATCACATTTTTGTCATATAGCCTAACAGTAAAATAACAACTATTGCTATTATGTTTTAATAAAAATTTTGCATTTTGAGGTTACTAGAATCTCACCTTCTGCATTGAAATAAAAGGTCCATTTTATATAATCATTGCATCTATATAAATAACATCAACAGCTTAGGTTGTCGAATCCAAAAACATCGACATCTAACCGTCGAAAGCTTACAATAGCGAACAGCCACATAATCAAATTCTTTCCTCGGGAAAGAATTCGAGTGGTGGCCATCCATAAACAAAATAAACAAACTTCGCTCCCCACACCCCCAATATGGGGGGGGGGTGAAACCACAAATTTAATGAGGAACAGTGTGTGTGTGTGTGTGTGTGTGTGTGTGTATATACACACACACACACACACACACACACACACACACAGGTATAAAAAGTGTACACACTCCTGTTAAAATGCCGGGTTTTTGTGATATAAAAAAAATGAGACCACAATAAATCATTTCAAAACTTTTCCCACCTTTAATGTGACCTACAACCTGTACAATTCAATTGAAAAACAAACAAATCTGTTAGGGGAAAAAATATAAAAAACATACAATAAGCTGGTTGCATAAGTGTGCACACCGTTAAACTAATACTTTGTTGAAGCATCTTTTGATTTAATTACAGCATTCAGTCTTCTTGGGTAGGAGTCTATCAGCATGGCACATCTTGACATGGCAATATTTGCCCTCTCTTCCTTGCAAAAACGCTCCAAATCTGTCAGATTGGGAGGGCATCTCTTGTGCACAGCCCTCTTCAGGTCACCCCACAGATTTTATATTGTATTTAGGTCTGGGCTGTGGCTGGGCCATTCCAAAACTTAAATTTTTTTCTGGTGAAGCCATTCTTTTGTTGATTTGGATGCATACTTAGGGTCATTGTCATGGTGAAAGGTGAAATTCCTCTTCATCTTTGGCTTTCTAGCAGATGCCTGAAGGTTTTGAGCCAAAAGTGACTGGTATTTGGAACTGTTCATAATTCCCTCCACCTTGACTAAAGCCCCAGTTCCAGCTGAAGAAAAGCAACCCCAAAGCATGATACTTTCACCACCAAGCTTCACCGTGGGGATGGTGTTCTCATGGTAATGTGAAGTGTTGTTTTTGCGCCAAACATACCTTTTGGAATTGTGGCCAAAAAGTTCACCCTTGGTCTCATCAGACCATAACACATTTTCCCAAATGCTTTTGGGAGACTTGATGCATTGTTTTGCAAATTTTAGCCGGGTCTGGATGTTTTTCTGTGTAAGAAAAGGCTTCCATCTTGCAACCCTACCCCATATGCCAGACATATGGAGAATACGGGAGACTGTCACATGTGGTACACAATCAGTACTTGCCAGACATTCCTGCAGCTCCTTCAGTGTTGCTGTAGGTCTCTTGGCAGCCTCCCTGACCAGTTTCCATCTAGTCTTTTCATCAATTTTGGAGGGACGTCCAGTTCTTTGCAACGCCACTGTTGTCCCATATCATCTCCACTTTTTGATGACTGTCTTCACTGTGTTCCATGGTATATCCAATGCTGTGGAAATTTGTTTGTACCCTTCTCCTGACTGATACCTTTCAACAATGAGATCTCTTTGATGCTTTGTAAGCTCTCTGCGAACCATGGCTTTTGCTGTAGCAGGCAACTGAGTAAATGTCAGGAAAATCCTACTAGGACAGCTGAACTTTACTTGGGGTTAATCAGAGTCTCTTTAATTGATGGCAGGTGTGTACCCAAGAAGACTGAATGCTGTAATTAAAGCAAAAGGTGCTTCAACAAAATATTAGATTAAGGGTGTTCACAGTTATGAAACCAGCTTATTGTACATATTTTTTATTTTTTTATATTTTTTCCCCTCCATGCCCTGTGTTTTCACATATGCCATGTCACTTTACACCCCAAAGAGAAAGTCATCTTTTATATAACCCAGTGATGTTAGGGTAACATGACAAGAAAAATAGCCAGAGTAATACAATTCAATGTGGTTTTAATTCACTATACACTGTCCCCACCTCCCACCAAGCCAGAGCAATTATCTGTCCTCGACTTTCATCCACAAACTGCCCCATCAGACAGCTTCCAGTTGCAATTACCTCTGATGTGTGATTCTGGCACATGGGGATATAACAGCCAAAGTAATGTATTTCCACTTGGTCCCATACAGCATCCCATCCCAATTTCGACCGTCATAAAAATTAAATTAAAAATTACATTAAAAATAAATACATACACATGCAATATGCTCTGGGCAGTGTGCACTGTCACTAATGCCCACGGATCTAGTTTCCTGACAGAAAAACATAAAAAAATTATTAAAGTAATGTATTCCAACTTGGAGATTTCAGACATTTTCCTCTGTCCACACCACACCCACATAAGCCATTTATCACCTGTGATAATGAGAGGTTTAAAAAAACAACCACAACAATGCATTTCAAGTTACTGCTATAACCCCCAACACACACAGACACACACACACACACACACACACACACACACACACACACACACACACACACACACACACACACACACACACCGACCAAAGTAAAAGTAAGTAATTAAGCAAAAAAACTACAGCTGTATTCTGATGTGGGTAGTGTCTACAGTTACCACTGCCCACAGTTATATCCCACTTCCTACCAGAAATTAAAAATGACTTGCAAAATACAACCATTCCAGAAGATCCACACATCTGTAGTACCCTGTAGTCTCTAGTCATGACTAGACACTGTAATGACAGAACTGCAGTTAGTTGCTTTACATGCACTGTAATAGGACAAATATTGGCTACCCCTGTCCTGTTACTATGTTCATTGGGTAAAGATGAAAAGTCTTGTTAATAAATAACATGACCTCTCACTTTCACTGTAAGTTTCTCACTGATTTTAATGGAAAGATACTGTGTAATTACTTGGCTCACACACTTACTATAGTGGCCAAGTAAGTATTTTACAAATGTGCTGCAAAGAACAGACTCCCTTTAACTTATTTTTTAAAACTGACTTAATACTGATTTTAAAATAAGAAAAAAAAAGATACACTACAACTCAGTTACTCGGCTCACACACCAGTGGATTAGCCATGCGGTGCTGAGATAGATATTTTGTAATCCACAAGTAAAAAGTTGAATAAATCATGCATTTCATAAACTATAAAATGAAATAATGGAGTAAAATTGTTTTAATAACAATCACTTCTATGTTATATCTATATACATTTAAGTGATATCATTGCAAATAGTTCTTAAGATTATATATGCCTTTCTGGCACTCCTTATATCCGATATCCTATTTTTCATATTATAATTACAATAATTTGCTTTAGGTTTTGTTCGTTTGTACACAGTTTCTTTTCTAGTTAAGATCATTTTTGTTTTGTTCAACTACAGAATGAATTTTATTGCTAAACATCTAAATGAATATTGTACTGCACTCTTGTAGCCTTTCAACAACACAAATATTTATCACCGTGATACCCCTTTAATGATTGCTATACCTGACAAGTTTACCAGTGGTAGACAAGAAGTTCAGCAACACTCCTTTTACATGAAGCCAAGCAGAATTTATCTTTACACAAAGTATATCTAAATCTGTACAAAATAGTTAAATAACAAACTACTAGAGACCCACAGTTACTTTTCACAGTCTATGGGATTACAAGAGTAGCAAGTATTTCTTCTTTTACTGGAAGAATACTGCAGACGCTGAACTTTTGGCATGCACTACTGAAAAGTCTGACTATTCTTAAATTAAGACATGATATTATGTTACATTTAGAAACCACAAAGTTTTTGTAGCTCTGACACTTACTTGCATAAAGCTACAGTTTCCTGTACATCTGCCACAAAGTTTTTTTGTAGCTCTGACACTTGCAGAAAGCTACAATTTCATGTGAATCTGCCACAATATGCAATCACTCTGTGCAGACTCATTATACTGACTCTTTATGATAATCAAATCTCTGACACTATCACTTCGGTTTTCAGTACACTTAAATAAGCTGCAATGGTGATTTCAACTTCTCTGCAAAGCAGCAGGAATGTCTAGTGCACTTCGGTAAATAATCAGCTGGTCATGTTATTTGCAGTTTTTGCATTTTCTTATACAAGGCAAGTCTGGATCATTGAAATATTTTCTGTACATCTCAAATACAAAACTGTGCACTGCACTTCTCGGTTTCCTCCTTAAATATCTTCTAACATCAGTGCTCTAGGATCTAAACACTCTGCCACCAGACTTAAATAATTTAGTTTTAAGTATATTTCCCCTTTTTTCAACAGATTAGAGTGAATGTTTGGAAATGTAACTATAATATCAGTTTTTCCTTTCTCATACTCCATTATGACTTTGTATGATGTAATCATTTTAAAACCCATCTCTCTGTACATATTGATACTTATGACCTGGAACCGTTAACAGTCTCTAGTGGCTTACTACCATTCAGGAATGGGACTGCTAACAGTCTCTAGTGGTTTACTGTCATTCAGGAATGGGACTGTTAACACTCTCTAGTGGCTTACTGTCATTCAGGAATGGGACTGTTAACAGTCTCTAGTGGCTTACTGTCATTCAGGAATGGGACTGTTAACACTCTCTAGTGACTTACTGTCATTCAGGAATGGGACTGCTAATAGTCTCTAGTGGCTTACTGTCATTCAGGAATGGGACTGTTAACTGTCATTCAGGAATGGGACTGTTAATAGTCTCTAGTCGCTTACTGTCCTTCAGGAATGGGACTGTTAATAGTCTCTAGTGGCTTATTGTCATTCAGGAATGGGACTGTTAACAGTCTCTAGTGGCTTACTGTCATTCAGGAATGGGACTGCTAATAGTCTCTAGTGGCTTACTGTCATTCAGGAATGGGACTGTTAATAGTCTCTAGTCGCTTACTGTCCTTCAGGAATGGGACTGTTAATAGACTCTAGTGGCTTTCTGTCATTCAGGAAATGGACTGTTAACAGTCTCTAGTGGCTTACTGTCATTCAGGAATGGGACTGTTAATAGTCTCTAGTCGCTTACTGTCCTTCAGGAATGGGACTGTTAATAGTCTCTAGTGGCTTATTGTCATTCAGGAATGGGACTGTTAACAGTCTCTAGTGGCTTACTGTCATTCAGGAATGGGACTGTTAATAGTCTCTAGTGGCTTACTGTCATTCATGAATGGGACTGTTAATAGTCTCTAGCGGCTTACTGTCATTCAGGAATGGGACTGTTAACAGTCTCTAGTGGCTTACTGTCATTCAGGAATGGGACTGATAATAGTCTCTAGTGGCTTATTGTCATTCAGGAATGGGACTGTTAATAGTCTATAGTGGTATACTGTCATTCAGGAATGGGACTGTGAACAGTCTCTAGTGGCTTACTGTCATTCAGGAATGGGACTGCTAACAGTCTCTACTGGCTTACTGTCATTCAGGAATGGGACTGCTAACAGTCTCTAGTGGCTTACTGTCAATCAGGAACGGGACTGTTAATAGTCTCTAATGACTTACTGTCATTCAGGAATGGGACTGTTAACAGTCTCTAGTGGCTTACTGTCATTCAGGAATGGGACTGTTAACAGTCTCTAGTGGCTTACTGTCATTCAGGAATGGGACTGTTAACAGTCTCTACTGGCTTATTGTCATTCAGAAATGGGACTGTTAGTCTCTAGTGACTTAATGTCATTCAGGAATGGGACTGTTAATAGTCTCTAGTGGCTTACTGTCATTCAGGAATGGGACTGTTAACAGTCTCTAGTGACTTACTGTCATTCAGGAATGGGACTGTTAATAGTCTCTAGTGGGTTACTGGCATTCAGGAATGGGACCGTTAATAGTCTCTAGTGGCGTACTGTCATACAGGAATGGGACTGCTAGTCTCTAGTGACTTACTGTCATTCAGGAATGGGACTGTTAATAGTGTCTAGTGGCTTATTGTCATTCAGGAATGGGACTGTTAATAGCCTCTAGTGGCTTACTGTCATTCAGGAATGGGACTGTTAATAGTCTTTAGTGACTTACTGTCATTCAGGAATGGGACTGTTAATAGTCTCTAGTGGCTTACTGTCATTCAGGAATGGGACTGTTAATAGTCTCTACTGGCTTATTGTCATTCACGCATGGGACTGTTAATAGTCTCTAGTGGGTTACTGGCATTCAGGAATGGGACCGTTAATAGTCTCTAGTGGCGTACTGTCATACAGGAATGGGACTATAGTCTCTAGTGGCTTACTGTCATTCAGGAATGGGACTGTTAACAGTCTCAACTGGCTTATTGTCATTCAGAAATGGGACTGTTAGTCTCTAGTGACTTAATGTCATTCAGGAATGGGACTGTTAATAGTCTCTAGTGGGTTACTGGCATTCAGGAATGGGACCGTTAATAGTCTCTAGTGGCGTACTGTCATACAGGAATGTTACTGTCTAACAGTCTCTAGTGACTTACTGTCATTGAGGAATGGGACTGTTAATAGCCTCTAGTGACTTACTGTCATGCAGGAATGGGACTGCTAACAGTCTCTAGTGACTTACTGTCATTCAGGAATGGGACTGTTAACAGTCTCTAGTGGCTTACTGTCATTCAGGAATGGGACGGTTAATAGTCTCTAGTGGCTTACTGTCATTCAGGAATGGGACTGTTAACAGTCTCTAGTGGCTTACTGTCATTCAGGAATGGGACTGTTAACAGTCTCTAGTGGCTTACTGTCATTCAGGAATGGGACTGTTAATAGTCTCTAGTGGCTTACTGTCATTCCGGAATGGGACTGTTAATAGTCTCTAGTGACTTACTGTCATTCAGGAATGGGACTGTTAACCGTCTCTAGTGGCTTACTGTCATTCAGGAATGGGACTGTTAATAGTCTTTAGTGACTTACTGTCATTCAGGAATGGGACTGTTAATAGTCTCTAGTGGCTTACTGTCATTCAGGAATGGGACTGTTAATAGCCTCTAGTGACTTACTGTCATTCAGGAATGGGACTGTTAATAGTCTCTAGTGGCTTACTGTCATTCAGGAATGGGACGGTTAATAGTCTCTACTGGCATACTGTCATTCAGGAATGGGACTGTTAACAGTCTCTAGTGGCTTACTGTCATTCAGGAATGGGACTGTTAACAGTCTCTAGTGGCTTACTGTCATTCAGGAATGGGACTGTTAATAGTCTCTAGTGGCTTACTGTCATTCAGGAATGGGACTGTTAATAGTCTCTAGTGGCTTACTGTCATTCAGGAATGGGACTGTTAACAGTCTCTAGTGGCTTACTGTCATTCAGGAATGGGACTGTTAACAGTCTCTAGTGGCTTACTGTCATTCAGGAATGGGACTGTTAATAGTCTCTAATGACTTACTGTCATTCAGGAATGGGACTGTTAACAGTCTCTAGTGGCTTACTGTCATTCAGGAATGGGACTGTTAACAGTCTCTAGTGACTTACTGTCATTCAGGAATGGGACTGTTAACAGTCTCTAGTGGCTTACTGTCATTCAGGAATGGGACTGTTAATAGTCTCTAGTGGCTTACTGTCATTCAGGAATGGGACTGTTAACAGTCTCTAGTGGCTTACTGTCATTCAGGAATGGGACTGTTAACAGTCTCTAGTGACTTACTGTCATTCAGGAATGGGACTGTTAACAGTCTCTAGTGACTTACTGTCATTCAGGAATGGGACTGTTAATAGTCTCTAGTGGCTTACTGTCATTCAGGAATGGGACTGTTAATAGTCTCTAGTGGCTTACTGTCATTCAGGAATGGGACTGTTAATAGTCTCTAGTGGCGTACTGTCATTCAGAAATGGGACTGTTAGTCTCTAGTGACTTAATGTCATTCAGGAATGGGACTGTTAATAGTCTCTAGTGGCTTACTGTCATTCAGGAATGGGACTGTTAAAGTCTCTAGTGGCTTACTGTCATTCAGGAATGGGACTGTTAACAGTCTCTAGTGGCTTACTGTCATTCAGGAATGGGACTGTTAACAGTCTCTAGTGGCTTACTGTCATTCAGGAATGGGACTGTTAATAGTCTCTAGTGGCTTACTGTCATTCAGGAATGGGACTGTTAATAGTCTCTAGTGGCTTACTGTCATTCAGGAATGGGACTGTTAACAGTCTCTAGTGGCTTACTGTCATTCAGGAATGGGACTGTTAACAGTCTCTAGTGACTTACTGTCATTCAGGAATGGGACTGTTAATAGTCTCTAGTGGCTTACTGTCATTCAGGAATGGGACTGTTAATAGTCTCTAGTGGCTTACTGTCATTCAGGAATGGGACGGTTAATAGTCTCTACTGGCATACTGTCATTCAGGAATGGGACTGTTAACAGTCTCTAGTGGCTTACTGTCATTCAGGAATGGGACTATTAATAGTCTCTAGTGGGTTACTGGCATTCAGGAATGGGACCGTTAATAGTCTCTAGTGGCGTACTGTCATACAGGAATGGGACTGCTAGTCTCTAGTGACTTACTGTCATTCAGGAATGGGACTGTTAATAGTGTCTAGTGGCTTATTGTCATTCAGGAATGGGACTGTTAATAGTCTCTAGTGGCTTACTGTCATTCAGGAATGGGACTGTTAATAGCCTCTAGTGACTTACTGTCATGCAGGAATGGGACTGCTAACAGTCTCTAGTGACTTACTGTCATTCAGGAATGGGACTGTTAATAGCCTCTAGTGACTTACTGTCATGCAGGAATGGGACTGCTAACAGTCTCTAGTGACTTACTGTCATTCAGGAATGGGACTGTTAATAGTCTCTAGTGGCTTACTGTCATTCAGGAATGGGACTGTTAATAGTCTCTAGTGGCTTACTGTCATTCAGGAATGGGACTGTTAATAGTCTCTAGTGACTTACTGTCATTCAGGAATGGGACTGTTAACAGTCTCTAGTGGCTTACTGTCATTCAGGAATGGGACTGTTAACAGTCTCTAGTGGCTTACTGTCATTCAGGAATGGGACTGTTAACAGTCTCTAGTGGCTTACTGTCGTTCAGGAATGGGACTGTTAATAGTCTCTAGTGGCTTACTGTCATTCAGGAATGGGACTGTTAATAGTCTCTAGTGGCTTACTGTCATTCAGGAATGGGACGGTTAATAGTCTCTACTGGCATACTGTCATTCAGGAATGGGACTGTTAACAGTCTCTAGTGACTTATTGTCATTCAGGAATGGGACTGTTAGCAGTCTCTAGTGGCTTACTGTCATTCAGGAATGGGACTGTTAACAGTCTCTAGTGACTCTCTGACATTCAGGAATGGGACTGTTAACAGTCTCTAGTGGCTTACTGTCATTCAGGAATGGGACTGTTAATAGTCTCTAGTGGCTTACTGTCATTCAGGAATGGGACCGTTAACAGTCTCTAGTGGCTTACTGTCATTCAGGAATGGGACTGTTAGTTTCTAGTGACTTACTGTCATTCAGGAATGGGACTGTTAACAGTCTCTAGTTACTTACTGTCATTCGGGAATGGGACTGTTAATAGTCTCTAGTGACTTACTGTCATTCAGAAATGGGACTGTTAACAGTCTCTAGTGACTTCCTGTCATTCAGGAATGGGACTGTTAACAGTCTCTAGTGACTTACTGTCATTCAGGAATGGGACTGTTAATAGTCTCTAGTGGCTTACTGTCATTCAGGAATGGGACTGTTAACAGTCTCTAGTGGCTTACTGTCATTCAGGAATGGGTCTGTTAACAGTCTCTAGTGGCTTACTGTCATTCAAGAATGGGACTGTTAACAGTCTCTAGTGACTTACTGTCATTCAGAAATGGGACTGTTAACAGTCTCTAGTGGCTTACTGTCATTCAGGAATGGGACTGTTAATAGTCTCTAGTGGCTTACTGTCATTCAGGAATGGGACTGTTAATAGTCTCTAGTGGCTTACTGTCATCCAGGAATGGGACTGTTAATAGTCTATAGTTGCTTACTATCATTCAGGAATGGGACTGTTAACAGTCTCTAGTGGCTTACTGTCATTCAGGAATGGGACTGTTAACAGTCTCTAGTGGCTTACTGTCATTCAGGAATGGGACTGTTAATAGGTTAACAGTCTCTATTGGCTTACTGTCATTCAGGAATTGGACTGTTAACAGTCTCTAGTGGCTTACTGTCATTCAGGAATGGGACTAACAGTCTCTAGTGACTTACTGTCATTCAGGAATGGGAATGTTAATAGTCTCTAGTGGCTTACTGTCATTCAGGAATGGGACTGTTAACAGTCTCTAGTGGCTTACTGTTATTCAGGAATGGGACTGTTAACAGTCTCTAGTGGCTTACTGTCATTCAGGAATGGGACTGTTAACAGTCTCTAGTGACTTACTGTCATTCAGGAATGGGACTGTTAACAGTCTCTAGTGACTTACTGTCATTAAGGAATGGGACTGTTAACAGTCTCTACTGGCTTACTGTCATTCAGGAATGGGACTGTTAACAGTCTCTAGTGGCTTACTGTCATTCAGGAATGGGACTGTTAACAGTCTCTAGTGGCTTACTGTCATTCAGGAATGGGACTGTTAACAGTCTCTAGTGACTTACTGTCATTCAGGAATGGGACTGTTAATAGTCTCTAGTGACTTACTGTCATTCAGGAATGGGATTGTTAATAGTCTCTAGTGGCTTACTTTCATTCACGAATGGGACTGTTAATAGTCTCTTGCGGCTTACTGTCTTTCAGGAATGGGACTGTTAATAGTCTCTTGTGGCTTACTGTCATTCAGGAATGGGACTGTTAATAGTCTCTAGTGACTTACTGTCATGCAGGAATGGGACTGCTAATAGTCTCTAGTGACTTACTGTCATTCAGGAATGGGACTGTTGATAGTCTCTAGTGACTTACTGTCATTCAGGAATGGGACTGTTAATAGTCTCTAGTGACTTACTGTCATGCAGGAATGGGACCGTTAATAGTCTCTAGTGACTTACGTTCATTCAGGAATGGAACTGTTAACAGTCTCTAGTGGCTTATTGTCATTCAGGAATGGGACTGTTAACAGTCTCTATTGGCTTACTGTCATTCAGGAATGGGACTGTTAATAGTCTCTAGTGGCTTACTGTCATTCAGGAATGGGACTGATAATAGTCTCTAGTGGCTTACTGTCCTTCAGGAATGGGACTGTTAATAGACTCTAGTGGCTTTCTGTCATTCAGGAATGGGACTGTTAACAGTCTCTAGTGGCTTACTGTCATTCAGGAATGGGACTATTAATAGTCTCTAGTGGCTACTCTCATTCAGGAATGGGACTGCTAATAGTCTCTAGTGGCTTACTGTCATTCAGGAATGGGACTGTTAATAGTCTCTAGTGGCTTACTGTCATTCAGGAATGGGATTGTTAATAGTCTCTAGTGGCTTACTGTCATTCAGGAATGGGACGGTTAATAGTCTCTACTGGCATACTGTCATTCAGGAATGGGACTGTTAACAGTCTCTAGTGACTTATTGTCATTCAGGAATGGGACTGTTAGCAGTCTCTAGTGGCTTACTGTCATTCAGGAATGGGACTGTTAACAGTCTCTAGTGACTTTCTGACATTCAGGAATGGGACTGTTAACAGTCTCTAGTGGCTTACTGTCATTCAGGAATGGGACTGTTAATAGTCTCTAGTGCCTTACTGTCATTCAGGAATGGGACTGTTAACAGTCTCTAGTGGCTTACTGTCATTCAGGAATAGGACTGTTAGTTTCTAGTGACTTACTGTCATTCAGGAATGGGACTGTTAACAGTCTCTAGTTACTTACTGTCATTCGGGAATGGGACTGTTAATAGTCTCTAGTGACTTACTGTCATTCAGGAATGGGACTGTTAACAGTCTCTAGTGACTTACTGTCATTCAGGAATGGGATTGTTAATAGTCTCAAGCGGGTTACTGTCATTCAGGAATGGGACTGTTAACAGTCTCTAGTGGCTTACTGTCATTCGGGAATGGGTCTGTTAACAGTCTCTAGTGGCTTACTGTCATTCAAGAATGGGACTGTTAACAGTCTCTAGTGACTTACTGTCATTCAGAAATGGGACAGTTAACAGTCTCTAGTGGCTTACTGTCATTCAGGAATGGGACTGTTAATAGTCTCTAGTGGCTTACTGTCATTCAGGAATGGGACTGTTAATAGTCTCAAGTGGCTTACTGTCATCCAGGAATGGGACTGTTAATAGTCTCTAGTTGCTTACTATCATTCAGGAATGGGACTGTTAACAGTCTCTAGTGGCTTACTGTCATTCAGGAATGGGACTGTTAACAGTCTCTAGTGGCTTACTGTCATTCAGGAATGGGACTATTAATAGGTTAATAGTCCCTATTGGCTTACTGTCATTCAGGAATTGGACTGTTAACAGTCTCTAGTGGCTTACTGTCATTCAGGAATGGGACTATTAATAGGTTAATAGTCCCTATTGGCTTACTGTCAATCAGGAATGGGACTGTTAAAAGTCTCTAGTGACTTACTGTCATTCAGAAATGGGATTGTTAATAGTCTCTAGTGGCTTACTTTCATTCACGAATGGGACTGTTAATAGTCTCTTGTGGCTTACTGTCATTCAGGAATGGGACTGTTAATAGTCTCTTGTGGCTTACTGTCATTCAGGAATGGGACTGTTATAAGTCTCTAGTGGCTTACTGTCATTCAGAAATGGGACTGTTAATAGTCTCTTGTGGCTTACTGTCATTCAGGAATGGGATTGTTAATAGTCTCTAGCGACTTACTGTCATTCAGGAATGGGACTGTTAACAGTCTCTAGTGGCTTATTGTCATTCAGGAATTGGACTGTTAACAGTCTCTAGTGGCTTACTGTCATTCAGGACTGGGACTGTTAATAGGTTAATAGTCTCTAGTGGCTTATTCTCATTCAGGAATGGGACTGTTAACAGTCTCTAGTGACTTACTGTCATTCAGGAATGGGACTGTTAATAGTCTCTAGTGACTTACTGACATTCAGGAATGGGACTGTTAACCGTCTCTAGTGGCTTACTGTCATTCAGGAATGGGACTGTTAATAGTCTCTAGTGGCTTACTGTCATTCAGGAATGGGACTGTTAATAGTCTCTAGTGACTTACTGTCATTCAGGAAAGGGGCTGTTAATAGTCTCTAGTGGCTTACTGTCATTCAGGAATGGGACTGTTAATAGTCTTTAGTGACTTACTGTCATTCAGGAATGGGACTGTTAATACTCTCTAGTGGCTTACTGTCATTCAGGAATGGGACTGCTAATATTCTCTAGTGACTTACTGTCATTCGGAAATGGGACTGTTAATAGTCTCTAGTGGCTTACTGCCATTCAGGAATAGGACTATTAATAGTCTCTACTGGCTTACTGTCATTCAGGAATGGGACTGTTAACAGTCTCTAGTGGCTTACTGTCATTCAGGAATGGGACTGTTAATAGTCTATAGTGGTTTACTGTCATTCAGGAATGGGACCGTTAACAGTCTCTAGTGACTTACTGTCATTCAGGAATGGGACTGTTAATAGTCTCTAGTTGCTTACTGTAATTCAGGAATGGGACTGTTAATAGTCTCTTGTGGCTTACTGTCATTCAGGAAAGGGACTATTAATAGTCTCTAGTGGCTTACCGTCATTCAGGAATGGGACTTTTAGCAGTCTCTAGTGGCTTACTGTCATTCAGGAATGGGACTGTTAACAGTCTCTAGTGGCTTACTGTCATTCAAAAATGGGACTGTTAATAGTCTCTAGTGGCGTATTGTCATTCAGGAATGGGACTGCTAACAGTCGCTAGTGACTTACTGTCATTCAGGAATGGGACTGTTAACATTCTCTAATGGCTTACTGTCATTCAGGAATAGGACTGTTAATAACCTCTAGTGACTTACTATCATTCAGGAATGGGACTGTTAATAGTCTCTAGTGGCTTATTGTCATTCAGGAATGGGACTGTTAACAGTCCCTAGTGACTTACTGTCATTCAGGAATGGGACTGTAAATAGTCACTAGTGACTTACTGTGAGTCAGGAAAAAGACTGTTAATAGTCTCTAATGACTTACTGTCATTCAGGAATGGGACTGTTAAGAGTCTCTAGTGGCTTACTGTCATTCAGGAATGGGACTGTTAATAGTCTCTAGTGGCTTACTGTCATTCAGGAATGGGACTGTTAAAAGTCTCTAGTGGCTTACTGTCATTCAGGAATGGGACTGTTAATAGGTTAATAGTCTCTAGTGGCTTACTGTCATTCAGGAATTGGACTGTTAACAGTCTCTAGTGGCTTACTGTCATTCAGGAATGGGACTAACAGTCTCTAGTGACTTACTGTCATTCAGGAATGGGAATGTTAATAGTCTCTAGTGGCTTACTGTCATTCAGGAATGGGACTGTTAATAGGTTAATAGTCTCTAGTGGCTTACTGTCATTCAGGAATTGGACTGTTAACAGTCTCTAGTGGCTTACTGTCATTCAGGAATGGGACTAACAGTCTCTAGTGACTTACTGTCATTCAGGAATGGGAATGTTAATAGTCTCTAGTGACTTACTGTCATTCAGGAATGGGACTGTTAACAGTCTCTAGTGGCTTACTGTCATTCAGGAATGGGACTGTTAACAGTCTCTAGTGACTTACTGTCATTCAGGAATGGGACTGTTAACAGTCTCTAGTGGCTTACTGTCATTCAGGAATGGGACTGTTAACAGTCTCTAGTGGCTTACTGTCATTCAGGAATGGGACTGTTAACAGTCTCTAGTGGCTTACTGTCGTTCAGGAATGGGACTGTTAACAGTCTCTAGTGGCTTACTGTCGTTCAGGAATGGGACTGTTAATAGTCTCTAGTGGCTTACTGTCATTCAGGAATGGGACTGTTAATAGTCTCTAGTGGCTTACTGTCATTCAGGAATGGGACTGTTAACAGTCTCTAGTGGCTTACTGTCATTCAGGAATGGGACTGTTAGCAGTCTCTAGTGGCTTACTGTCATTCAGGAATGGGACTGTTAACAGTCTCTAGTGACTTTCTGACATTCAGGAATGGGACTGTTAACAGTCTCTAGTGGCTTACTGTCATTCAGGAATGGGACTGTTAATAGTCTCTAGTGGCTTACTGTCATTCAGGAATGGGACCGTTAACAGTCTCTAGTGGCTTACTGTCATTCAGGAAAGGGACTGTTAGTTTCTAGTGACTTACTGTCATTCAGGAATGGGACTGTTAACAGTCTCTAGTTACTTACTGTCATTCGGGAATGGGACTGTTAATAGTCTCTAGTGACTTACTGTCATTCAGGAATGGGACTGTTAACAGTCTCTAGTGACTTACTGTCATTCAGGAATGGGACTGTTAACAGTCTCTAGTGACTTACTGTCATTCAGGAATGGGACTGTTAATAGTCTCTAGTGGCTTACTGTCATTCAGGAATGGGACTGTTAACAGTCTCTAGTGGCTTACTGTCATTCAGGAATGGGTCTGTTAACAGTCTCTAGTGGCTTACTGTCATTCAAGAATGGGACTGTTAACAGTCTCTAGTGACTTACTGTCATTCAGGAATGGGACTGTTAATAGTCTCTAGTGGCTTACTGTCATTCAGGAATGGGACTGTTAATAGTCTCTAGTGGCTTACTGTCATTCAGGAATGGGACTGTTAATAGTCTCTAGTGGCTTACTGTCATTCAGGAATGGGACTGTTAATAGTCTCTAGTGGCTTACTGTCATTCAGGAATGGGACTGTTAACAGTCTCTAGTGGCTTACTGTCATTCAGGAATGGGACTGTTAATAGTCTCTAGTGGCTTACTGTCATTCAGGAATGGGACTGTTAACAGTCTCTAGTGGCTTACTGTCATTCAGGAATGGGACTGTTAATAGTCTCTAGTGGCTTACTGTCATTCAGGAATGGGACTGTTAATAGTCTCTAGTGGCTTACTGTCATTCAGGAATGGGACTGTTAACAGTCTCTAGTGGCTTACTGTCATTCAGGAATGGGACTGTTAACAGTCTCTAGTGGCTTACTGTCATTCAGGAATGGGACTGTTAACAGTCTCTAGTGACTTACTGTCATTCAGGAATGGGACTGTTAACAGTCTCTAGTGACTTACTGTCATTCAGGAATGGGACTGTTAATAGTCTCTAGTGGCTTACTGTCATTCAGGAATGGGACTGTTAACAGTCTCTAGTGGCTTACTGTCATTCAGGAATGGGACTGTTAACAGTCTCTAGTGGCTTACTGTCATTCAGGAATGGGACTGTTAACAGTCTCTAGTGACTTACTGTCATTCAGGAATGGGACTGTTAATAGTCTCTAGTGACTTACTGTCATTCAGGAATGGGACTGTTAATAGTGTCTAGTGGCTTATTGTCATTCAGGAATGGGACTGTTAATAGTCTTTAGTGACTTACTGTCATTCAGGAATGGGACTGTTAATAGTCTCTAGTGGCTTACTGTCATTCAGGAATGGGACTGTTAACAGTCTCTAGTGACTTACTGTCATTCAGGAATGGGACTGTTAACAGTCTCTAGTGACTTACTGTCATTCAGGAATGGGACTGTTAACAGTCTCTAGTGACTTACTGTCATTCAGGAATGGGACTGTTAACAGTCTCTAGTGGCTTACTGTCATTCAGGAATGGGACTGTTAACAGTCTCTAGTGGCTTACTGTCATTCAGGAATGGGACTGTTAACAGTCTCTAGTGGCTTACTGTCATTCAGGAATGGGACTGTTAACAGTCTCTAGTGGCTTACTGTCATTCAGGAATGGGACTGTTAACAGTCTCTAGTGACTTTCTGACATTCAGGAATGGGACTGTTAACAGTCTCTAGTGGCTTACTGTCATTCAGGAATGGGACTGTTAATAGTCTCTAGTGGCTTACTGTCATTCAGGAATGGGACTGTTAACAGTCTCTAGTGGCTTACTGTCATTCAGGAATGGGACTGTTAATAGTCTCTAGTGCCTTACTGTCATTCAGGAATGGGACTGTTAACAGTCTCTAGTGGCTTACTGTCATTCAGGAATAGGACTGTTAATAGTCTCTAGTGACTTACTGTCATTCAGGAATGGGACTGTTAACAATCTCTAGTGACTTACTGTCACTCAGGAATGGGACTGTTAACAGTCTCTAGTGACTTACTGTCATTCAGGAATGGGACTGTTAATAGTCTCTAGTGGCTTACTGTCATTCAGGAATGGGACTGTTAACAGTCTCTAGTGGCTTACTGTCATTCAGGAATGGGTCTGTTAACAGTCTCTAGTGGCTTACTGTCATTCAAGAATGGGACTGTTAACAGTCTCTAGTGACTTACTGTCATTCAGAAATGGGACTGTTAACAGTCTCTAGTGGCTTACTGTCATTCAGGAATGGGACTGTTAATAGTCTCTAGTGGCTTACTGTCATTCAGGAATGGGACTGTTAATAGTCTCTAGTGGCTTACTGTCATCCAGGAATGGGACTGTTAATAGTCTCTAGTTGCTTACTATCATTCAGGAATGGGACTGTTAACAGTCTCTAGTGGCTTACTGTCATTCAGGAATGGGACTGTTAACAGTCTCTAGTGGCTTACTGTCATTCAGGAATGGGACTGTTAATAGGTTAATAGTCTCTATTGGCTTACTGTCATTCAGGAATTGGACTGTTAACAGTCTCTAGTGGCTTACTGTCATTCAGGAATGGGACTAACAGTCTCTAGTGACTTACTGTCATTCAGGAATGGGAATGTTAATAGTCTCTAGTGGCTTACTGTCATTCAGGAATGGGAATGTTAACAGTCTCTAGTGGCTTACTGTCATTCAGGAATGGGACTGTTAACAGTCTCTATTGGCTTACTGTCATTCAGAAATGGGACTGTTAACAGTCTCTAGTGACTTACTGTCATTCAGGAATGGAACTGTTAACAGTCTCTAGTGACTTACTGTCATTCAGGAATGGGACTGTTAACAGTCTCTACTGGCTTACTGTCATTCAGGAATGGGACTGTTAACAGTCTCTAGTGGCTTACTGTCATTCAGGAATGGGACTGTTAACAGTCTCTAGTGGCTTACTGTCATTCAGGAATGGGACTGTTAACAGTCTCTAGTGACTTACTGTCATTCAGGAATGGGATTGTTAATAGTCTCTAGTGGCTTACTTTCATTCACGAATGGGACTGTTAATAGTCTCTTGTGGCTTACTGTCATTCAGGAATGGGATTGTTAATAGTCTCTTGTGGCTTACTGTCATTCAGGAATGGGACTGTTAATAGTCTCTAGTGGCTTACTGTCATTCAGGAATGGGACTGTTAATAGTCTCTTGTGGCTTACTGTCATTCAGGAATGGGATTGTTAATAGTCTCTAGCGACTTACTGTCATTCAGGAATGGGACTGTTAACAGTCTCTAGTGGCTTATTGTCATTCAGGAATGGGACTGTTAACAGTCTCTAGTGGCTTACTGTCATTCAGGAATGGGACTGTTAATAGGTTAATAGTCTCTAGTGGCTTATTCTCATTCAGGAATGGGACTGTTAACAGTCTCTAGTGACTTACTGTCATTTAAGAATGGGACTGTTAATAGTCTCTAGTGACTTACTGTCATTCAGGAATGGGACTGTTAACCGTCTCTAGTGGCTTACTGTCATTCAGGAATGGGACTGTTAATAGTCTCTAGTGGCTTACTGTCATTCAGGAATGGGACTGTTTATAGTCTCTAGTGACTTACTGTCATTCAGGAATGGGGCTGTTAATAGTCTCTAGTGGCTTACTGTCATTCAGGAATGGGACTGTTAATAGTCTTTAGTGACTTACTGTCATTCAGGAATGGGACTGTTAATACTCTCTAGTGGCTTACTGTCATTCAGGAATGGGACTGCTAATATTCTCTAGTGACTTACTGTCATTCGGAAATGGGACTGTTAATAGTCTCTAGTGGCTTACTGCCATTCAGGAATAGGACTATTAATAGTCTCTACTGGCTTACTGTCATTCAGGAATGGGACTGTTAACAGTCTCTAGTGGCTTACTGTCATTCAGGAATGGGACTGTTAATAGTCTATAGTGGCTTACTGTCATTCAGGAATGGGACCGTTAACAGTCTCTAGTGACTTACTGTCATTCAGGAATGGGACTGTTAATAGTCTCTAGTTGCTTACTGTCATTCAGGAATGGGACTGTTAATAGTCTCTTGTGGCTTACTGTCATTCAGGAAAGGGACTATTAATAGTCTCTAGTGGCTTACCGTCATTCAGGAATGGGACATTTAGCAGTCTCTAGTGGCTTACTGTCATTCAGGAATGAGACTGTTAACAGTCTCTAGTGGCTTACTGTCATTCAAAAATGGGACTGTTAATAGTCTCTAGTGGCTTATTGTCATTCAGGAATGGGACTGCTAACAGTCTCTAGTGACTTACTGTCATTCAGGAATGGGACTGTTAACATTCTCTAGTGGCTTACTGTCATTCAGGAATGGGACTGTTAATAGCCTCTAGTGACTTACTATCATTCAGGAATGGGACTGTTAATAGTCTCTAGTGGCTTATTGTCATTCAGGAATGGGACTGTTAACAGTCCCTAGTGACTTACTGTCATTCAGGAATGGGACTGTAAATAGTCTCTAGTGACTTACTGTGAGTCAGGAAAAAGACTGTTAATAATCTCTAATGACTTACTGTCATTCAGGAATGGGACTGTTAATAGTCTCTAGTGGCTTACTGTCATTCAGGAATGGGACTGTTAATAGTCTCTAGTGGCTTACTGTCATTCAGGAATAGGACAGTTAACAGTCTCTAGGTGGCTTACTGTCATTCAGGAATGGGACTGTTAATAGGTTAATAGTGTCTAGTGGCTTACTGTCATTCAGGAATTGGACTGTTAACAGTCTCTAGTGGCTTACTGTCATTCAGGAATGGGACTGTTAACAGTCTCTAGTGGCTTACTGTCATTCAGGAATGGGACTAACAGTCTCTAGTGACTTACTGTCATTCAGGAATGGGAATGTTAATAGTCTCTAGTGGCTTACTGTCATTCAGGAATGGGACTGTTAACAGTCTCTAGTGACTTACTGTCATTCAGGAATGGGACTGTTAACAGTCTCTAGTGACTTACTGTCATTCAGGAATGGGACTGTTAACAGTCTCTAGTGACTTACTGTCATTCAGGAATGGGACTGTTAATAGTCTCTAATGGCTTACTGTCATTCAGGAATGGGACTGTTAACAGTCTCTAGTGGCTTACTGTCGTTCAGGAATGGGACTGTTAACAGTCTCTAGTGGCTTATTGTCATTCAGGAATGGGACTGTTACCAGTCTCTAGTGACTTACTGTCATTCAGGAATGGGACTGATAACAGTCTCTAGTGGCTTACTGTCATTCAGGAATGGGACTGTTAACAGTCTCTAGTGGCTTACTGTCATTCAGGAATGGGACTGTTAACAGTCTCTAGTGGCTTACTGTCATTCAGGAATGGGACTGTTAACAGTCTCTAGTGGCTTACTGTCATTCAGGAATGGGACTGTTAGCAGTCTCTAGTGGCTTACTGTCATTCAGGAATGGGACTGTTAATAGTCTCTAGTGGCTTATTGTCATTCAGGAATGGGACTGTTAATAGTCTCTAGTGGCTTATTGTCATTCAGGAATGGGACTGTTATTAGTCTCTAGTGGCTTACTGTCATTCAGGAATTGGACTGCTAGTCTCTAGTGGCTTATTGTCATTCAGGAATGGGACTGTTAATAGTCTCTAGTGGCTTACTGTCATTCAGGAATGGGACTGTTAATAGTCTCTAGTGGCTTACTGTCATTCAGGAATGGGACCGTTAATATTCTCTAGTGGCTTAGTGTCATTCAGGAATGGGACTGTTAATAGTCTCTAGTGGCTTACTGTCATTCAGGAATGGGACTGTTAATAGTCTCTAGTGGCTTATTGTCATTCAGGAATGGGACTGTTAATAGTCTCTAGTGACTTACTGTCATTCAGGAATGGGACTGCTAATAGTCTCTAGTGGCTTATTGTCATTCAGGAATGGGACTGTTAACAGTCTCTAGTGACTTACTGTCATTCAGGAATGGGACTGTTAACAGTCTCTAGTGGCTTACTGTCATTCAGGAATGGGACTGTTAATAGGATAATAGTCTCTAGTGGCTTACTGTCATTCAGGAATTGGACTGTTAACAGTCTCTAGTGGCTTACTGTCATTCAGGAATGGGACTAACAGTCTCTAGTGACTTACTGTCATTCAGGAATGGGAATGTTAATAGTCTCTAGTGGCTTACTGTCATTCAGGAATGGGACTGTTAACAGTCTCTAGTGGCTTACTGTCATTCAGGAATGGGACTGTTAACAGTCTCTAGTGGCTTATTGTCATTCAGGAATGGGACTGTTAACAGTCTCTAGTGACTTACTGTCATTCAGGAATGGGACTGTTAACAGTCTCTAGTGACTTACTGTCTTTCAGGAATGGGACTGCTAACAGTCTCTAGTGGCTTACTGTCATTCAGGAATGGGACTGTTAACAGTCTCTAGTGGCTTACTGTCATTCAGGAATGGGACTGTTAACAGTCGCTAATGGCTTACTGTCATTCAGGAATGGGACTGTTAACAGTCTCTAGTGACTTACTGTCATTCAGGAATGGGACTGTTAATAGGTTAATAGTCTCTAGTGGATTACTGTCATTCAGGAATGGGACTGTTAATAGGTTAATAGTCTCTAGTGGCTTACAGTCATTCAGGAATGGGACTGTTAACAGTCTCTAGTGGCTTACCGTCATTCAGGAATAGGACTGTTAACAGTCTCTAGTGACTTACTGTCATTCAGGAATGGGAATGTTAACAGTCTCTAGTGGCTTACTGTCATTCAGGAATGGGACTGTTAACAGTCTCTAGTGGCTTACTGTCATTCAGGAATGGGACTGTTAACAGTCTCTAGTGGCTTACTGTCATTCAGGAATGGGACTGTTAACAGTCTCTAGTGACTTACTGTCATTCAGGAATGGGACTGTTAACAGTCTCTAGTGACTTACTGTCATTCAGGAATGGGACTGTTAACAGTCTCTAGTGGCTTACTGTCATTCAGGAATGGGACTGTTAACAGTCTCTAGTGGCTTACTGTCATTCAGGAATGGGACTGTTAACAGTCTCTAGTGGCTTACTGTCATTCAGGAATGGGACTGTCAACAGTCTCTAGTGGATTACTGTCATTCAGGAATGGGACTGTTAGCAGTCTCTAGTGGCTTACTGTCATTCAGGAATGGGACTGTTAATAGTCTCTAGTGGCTTATTGTCATTCAGGAATGGGACTGTTAATAGTCTCTAGTGGCTTATTGTCATTCAGGAATGGGACTGTTAATAGTCTCTAGTGGCTTAGTGTCATTCAGGAATTGGACTGTTAGTCTCTAGTGGCTTATTGTCATTCAGGAATGGGACTGTTAATAGTCTCTAGTGGCTTTCTGTCATTCAGGAATGGGACTGTTAATAGTCTCTAGTGGCTTACTGTCATTCAGGAATGGGACCATTAATAGTCTCTAGTCGCTTAGTGTCATTCAGGAATGGGTCTGTTAATAGTCTCTAGTGGCTTACTTTCATTCAGGAATGGGACTGTTAATAGTCTCTAGTGGCTTATTGTCATTCAGGAATGGGACTGTTAATGGCCTCTAGTGACTTACTGTCATTCAGGAATGTGACTGCTAATAGTCTCTAGTGGCTTATTTTCATTCATGAATGGGACTGCTAATATTCTCTAGTGACTTACTGTCATTCGGAAATGGGACTGTTAATAGTCTCTAGTGGCTTACTGCCATTCAGGAATAGGACTATTAATAGTCTCTACTGGCTTACTGTCATTCAGGAATGGGACTGTTAACAGTCTCTAGTGGCTTACTGTCATTCAGGAATGGGACTGTTAATAGTCTATAGTGGCTTACTGTCATTCAGGAATGGGACCGTTATCAGTCTCTAGTGACTTACTGTCATTCAGGAATGGGACTGTTAATAGTCTCTAGTTGCTTACTGTCATTCAGGAATGGGACTGTTAATAGTCTCTTGTGGCTTACTGTCATTCAGGAAAGGGACTATTAATAGTTTCTAGTGGCTTACCGTCATTCAGGAATGGGACTTTTAGCAGTCTCTAGTGGCTTACTATCATTCAGGAATGGGACTGTTAACAGTCTCTAGTGGCTTACTGTCATTCAAAAATGGGACTGTTAATAGTCTCTAGTGGCTTATTGTCATTCAGGAATGGGACTGCTAACAGTCTCTAGTGACTTACTGTCATTCAGGAATGGGACTGTTAACATTATCTAGTGGCTTACTGTCATTCAGGAATGGGACTGTTAATAGCCTCTAGTGACTTACTATCATTCAGGAATGGGACTGTTAATTGTCTCTAGTGGCTTATTGTCATTCAGGAATGGGACTGTTAACAGTCCCTAGTGACTTACTGTCATTCAGGAATGGGACTCTAAATAGTCTCTAGTGACTTACTGTGAGTCAGGAAAAAGACTGTTAATAGTCTCTAATGACTTACTGTCATTCAGGAATGGGACTGTTAATAGTCTCTAGTGGCTTACTGTCATTCAGGAATGGGACTGTTAACAGTCTCTAGTGGCTTACTGTCATTCAGGAATGGGACTGTTAATAGGTTAATAGTCTCTAGTGGCTTACTGTCATTCAGGAATTGGACTGTTAACAGTCTCTAATGGCTTACTGTCATTCAGGAATGGGACTAACAGTCTCTAGTGACTTACTGTCATTCAGGAATGGGAATGTTAATAGTCTCTAGTGGCTTACTGTCATTCAGGAATGCGACTGTTAACAGTCTCTAGTGGCTTACTGTCATTCAGGAATGGGACTGTTAACAGTCTCTAGTGGCTTATTGTCATTCAGGAATGGGACTGTTAACAGTCTCTAGTGACTTACTGTCATTCAGGAATGGGACTGTTAACAGTCTCTAGTGACTTACTGTCATTCAGGAATGGGACTGTTAATAGTCTCTAATGGCTTACTGTCATTCAGGAATGGGACTGTTAACAGTCTCTAGTGACTTGCTGTCATTCAGGAATGGGAATGTTAACAGTCTCTAGTGGCTTACTGTCATTCAGGAATGGGACTGTTAACAGTCTCTAGTGGCTTACTGTCGTTCAGGAATGGGACTGTTAACAGTCTCTAGTGGCTTATTGTCATTCAGGAATGGGACTGTTAACAGTCTCTACTGACTTACTGTCATTCAGGAATGGGACTGTTAACAGTCTCTAGTGGCTTACTGTCATTCAGGAATGGGACTGTTAACAGTCTCTAGTGGCTTACTGTCATTCAGGAATGGGACTGTTAACAGTCTCTAGTGGCTTACTGTCATTCAGGAATGGGACTGTTAACAGTCTCTAGTGGCTTACTGTCATTCAGGAATGGGACTGTTAGCAGTCTCTAGTGGCTTACTGTCATTCAGGAATTGGACTGTTAATAGTCTCTAGTGGCTTATTGTCATTCAGGAATGAGACTGTTAATAGTCTCTAGTGGCTTATTGTCATTCAGGAATGGGACTGTTATTAGTCTCTAGTGGCTTACTGTCATTCAGGAATTGGACTGTTAGTCTCTAGTGGCTTATTGTCATTCAGGAATGGGACTGTTAATAGTCTCTAGTGGCTTACTGTCATTCAGGAATGGGACTGTTAATAGTCTCTAGTGGCTTACTGTCATTCAGGAATGGGACCGTTAATAGTCTCTAGTGGCTTAGTGTCATTCAGGAATGGGACTGTTAATAGTCTCTAGTGGCTTACTGTCATTCAGGAATGGGACTGTTAATAGTCTCTAGTGGCTTATTGTCATTCAGGAATGGGACTGTTAATAGTCTCTCGTGACTTACTGTCATTCGGGAATGGGACCGCTAATAGTCTCTAGTGGCTTATTGTCATTCAGGAATGGGACTGTTAACAGTCTCTAGTGACTTACTGTCATTCAGGAATGGGACTGTTAACAGTCTCTAGTGGCTTACTGTCATTCAGGAATGGGACTGTTAATAGGTTAATAGTCTCTAGAGGCTTACTGTCATTCAGGAATTGGACTGTTAACAGTCTCTAGTGGCTTACTGTCATTCAGGAATGGGACTAACAGTCTCTAGTGACTTACTGTCATTCAGGAATGGGAATGTTAATAGTCTCTAGTGGCTTACTGTCATTCAGGAATGGGACTGTTAACAGTCTCTAGTGGCTTACTGTCATTCAGGAATGGGACTGTTAACAGTCTCTAGTGGCTTATTGTCATTCAGGAATGGGACTGTTAACAGTCTCTAGTGACTTACTGTCATTCAGGAATGGGACTGTTAACAGTCTCTAGTGACTTACTGTCTTTCAGGAATGGGACTGTTAACAGTCTCTAGTGGCTTACTGTCATTCAGGAATGGGACTGTTAACAGTCTCTAGTGGCTTACTGTCATTTAGGAATGGGACTGTTAACAGTCGCTAATGGCTTACTGTCATTCAGGAATGGGACTGTTAACAGTCTCTAGTGACTTACTGTCATTCAGGAATGGGATTGTTAATAGTCTGTAGTGGATTACTGTCATTCAGGAATGGGACTGTTAATAGGTTAATAGTCTCTAGTGGCTTACAGTCATTCAGGAATGGGACTGTTAACAGTCTCTAGTGGCTTACTGTCATTCAGGAATGGGACTGTTAACAGTCTCTAGTGACTTACTGTCATTCAGGAATGGGAATGTTAACAGTCTCTAGTGGCTTACTGTCATTCAGGAATGGGACTGTTAACAGTCTCTAGTGGCTTACTGTCGTTCAGGAATGGGACTGTTAACAGTCTCTAGTGGCTTATTGTCATTCAGGAATGTGACTGTTAACAGTCTCTAGTGACTTACTGTCATTCAGGAATGGGACTGTTAACAGTCTATAGTGACTTACTGTCATTCAGGAATGGGACTGTTAACAGTCTCTAGTGGCTTACTGTCATTCAGGAATGGGACTGTTAACAATCTCTAGTGGCTTACTATCATTCAGGAATGGGACTGCTAACAGTCTCTAGTGACTTACTGTCATTCAGGAATGGGACTGTTAACATTCTCTAGTGGCTTACTGTCATTCAGGAATGGGACTGTTAATAGCCTCTAGTGACTTACTATCATTCAGGAATGGGACTGTTAATAGTCTCTAGTGGCTTATTGTCATTCAGGAATGGGACTGTTAACAGTCCCTAGTGACTTACTGTCATTCAGGAATGGGACTGTAAATAGTCTCTAGTGACTTACTGTGAGTCAGGAAAAAGACTGTTAATAGTCTCTAATGACTTACTGTCATTCAGGAATGGGACTGTTAATAGTCTCTAGTGGCTTACTGTCATTCAGGAATGGGACTGTTAATAGTCTCTAGTGGCTTACTGTCATTCAGGAATGGGACTGTTAACAGTCTCTAGTGGCTTACTGTCATTCAGGAATGGGACTGTTAATAGGTTAATAGTCTCTAGTGGCTTACTGTCATTCAGGAATTGGACTGTTAACAGTCTCTAGTGGCTTACTGTCATTCAGGAATGGGACTAACAGTCTCTAGTGACTTACTGTCATTCAGGAATGGGAATGTTAATAGTCTCTAGTGGCTTACTGTCATTCAGGAATGGGACTGTTAACAGTCTCTAGTGGCTTACTGTCATTCAGGAATGGGACTGTTAACAGTCTCTAGTGGCTTATTGTCATTCAGGAATGGGACTGTTAACAGTCTCTAGTGACTTACTGTCATTCAGGAATGGGACTGTTAACAGTCTATAGTGACTTACTGTCATTCAGGAATGGGACTGTTAATAATCTCTAATGGCTTACTGTCATGCAGGAATGGGACTGTTAACAGTCTCTAGTGACTTGCTGTCATTCAGGAATGGGAATGTTAACAGTCTCTAGTGGCTTACTGTCATTCAGGAATGGGACTGTTAACAGTCTCTAGTGGCTTACTGTCGTTCAAGAATGGGACTGTTAACAGTATCTAGTGGCTTATTGTCATTCAGGAATGGGACTGTTAACAGTCTCTAGTGACTTACTGTCATTCAGGAATGGGACTGTTAACAGTCTCTAGTGGCTTACTGTCATTCAGGAATGGGACTGTTAACAGTCTCTAGTGGCTTACTGTCATTCAGGAATGGGACTGTTAACAGTCTCTAGTGGCTTACTGTCATTCAGGAATGGGACTGTTAACAGTCTCTAGTGGCTTACTGTCATTCAGGAATGGGACTGTTAGCAGTCTCTAGTGGCTTACTGTCATTCAGGAATGGGACTGTTAATAGTCTCTAGTGGCTTATTGTCATTCAGGAATGGGACTGTTAATAGTCTCTAGTGGCTTATTGTCATTCAGGAATGGGACTGTTATTAGTCTCTAGTGGCTTACTGTCATTCAGGAATTGGACTGTTAGTCTCTAGTGGATTATTGTCATTCAGGAATGGGACTGTTAATAGTCTCTAGTGGCTTACTGTCATTCAGGAATGGGACTGGTAATAGTCTCTAGTGGCTTATTGTCATTCAGGAATGGGACCGTTAATAGTCTCTAGTGGCTTAGTGTCATTCAGGAATGGGACTGTTAATAGTCTCTAGTGGCTTACTGTCATTCACGAATGGGACTGTTAATAGTCTCTAGTGGCTTATTGTCATTCAGGAATAGGACTGTTAATAGTCTCTAGTGACTTACTGTCATTCATGAATGGGACTGCTAATAGTCTCTAGTGGCTTATTGTCATTCAGGAATGGGACTGTTAACAGTCTCTAGTGACTTACTGTCATTCAGGAATGGGACTGTTAACAGTCTCTAGTGGCTTACTGTCATTCAGGAATGGGACTGTTAATAGGTTAATAGTCTCTAGTGGCTTACTGTCATTCAGGAATTGGACTGTTAACAGTCTCTAGTGGCTTACTGTCATTCAGGAATGGGACTAACAGTCTCTAGTGACTTACTGTCATTCAGGAATGCGAATGTTAATAGTCTCTAGTGGCTTACTGTCATTCAGGAATGGGACTGTTAACAGTCTCTAGTGGCTTACTGTCATTCAGGAATGGGACTGTTAACAGTCTCTAGTGGCTTATTGTTATTCAGGAATGGGACTGTTAACAGTCTCTAGTGACTTACTGTCATTCAGGAATGGGACTGTTAACAGTCTCTAGTGACTTACTGTCTTTCAGGAATGGGACTGTTAAAAGTCTCTAGTGGCTTACTGTCATTCAGGAATGGGACTGTTAACAGTCTCTAGTGGCTTACTGTCATTCAGGAATGGGACTGTTAACAGTCGCTAATGGCTTACTGTCATTCAGGAATGGGACTGTTAACAGTCTCTAGTGACTTACTGTCATTCAGGAATGGGATTGTTAATAGTCTCTAGTGGATTACTGTCATTCAGGAATGGGACTGTTAATAGGTTAATAGTCTCTAGTGGCTTACAGTCATTCAGGAATGGGACTGTTAACAGTCTCTAGTGGCTTACTGTCATTCAGGAATGGGACTTAACAGTCTCTAGTGACTTACTGTCATTCAGGAATGGGAATGTTAACAGTCTCTAGTGGCTTACTGTCATTCAGGAATGGGACTGTTAACAGTCTCTAGTGGCTTACTGTCGTTCAGGAATGGGACTGTTAACAGTCTCTAGTGGCTTATTGTCATTCAGGAATGGGACTGTTAACAGTCTCTAGTGACTTACTGTCATTCAGGAATGGGACTGTTAACAGTCTCTACTGACTTACTGTCATTCAGGAATGGGACTGTTAACAGTCTCTAGTGGCTTACTGTCATTCAGGAATGGGACTGTTAACAGTCTCTAGTGGCTTACTGTCATTCAGGAATGGGACTGTTAACAGTCTCTAGTGGCTTACTGTCATTCAGGAATGGGACTGTTAACAGTCTCTAGTGGCTTACTGTCATTCAGGAATGGGACTGTTAGCAGTCTCTAGTGGCTTACTGTCATTCAGGAATGGGACTGTTAATAGTCTCTAGTGGCTTATTGTCATTCAGGAATGGGACTGTTAATAGTCTCTAGTGGCTTATTGTCATTCAGGAATGGGACTGTTAATAGTCTCTAGTGGCTTACTGTCATTCAGGAATTGGACTGTTAGTCTCTAGTGGCTTATTGTCATTCAGGAATGGGACTGTTAATAGTCTCTAGTGGCTTACTGTCATTCAGGAATGGGACTGTTAATAGTCTCTAGTGGCTTACTGTCATTCAGGAATGGGACCGTTAATAGTCTCTAGTCGCTTAGTGTCATTCAGGAATGGGACTGTTAATAGTCTCTAGTGGCTTACTGTCATTCAGGAATGGGACTGTTAATAGTCTCTAGTGGCTTATTGTCATTCAGGAATGGGACTGTTAATGGCCTCTAGTGACTTACTGTCATTCAGGAATGGGACTGCTAATAGTCTCTAGTGGCTTATTGTCATTCAGGAATGGGACTGTAGCCTTACAGAACTATCTTCAAGTTTATAGAGCTGAGTATATGTCCTGTGTTATTCTGTATTATAGAGCTAAATTGTCTGCTTGATATCTGTGTCTTACTGCTCTGCAAATATATAGAAAACAGTATATATATTTTTTTATAATTTGCACATTCCTTACATCTGTGTTGAAACTGTTCCCCCACCCCCCTCATTTCCTCCCTTGTCATTCAGCTGATATAATTTAGCTAGTGCTGTGTCTCCTTTTAATTAACAACCTGTATTCAAACTGGAACCTTAGTTTGAGAGACAGCCTTACAGAACTATCTTCAAGTTTATAGAGCTGAGTATATTTTCTGTGTTATTCTGTATTATAGAGCTAAATTGTCTGCTTGATATCTGTGTCTTACTGCTCTGCAAATATACAGAAAACAGTATATATATTTTTTTATAATTTGCACATTCCTTACATCTGTGTTGAAACTGTTCCCCCCCCTCATTTCCTGCCTTGTCTTTCAGCTGATATAATTTAGCTAGTGCTGTGTCTCCTTTTAATTAACAACCTGTATTCAAACTGGAACCTTAGTTTGAGAGACAGCCTTACAGAACTATCTTCAAGTTTATAGAGCTGAGTATATTTTCTGTGTTATTCTGTATTATAGAGCTAAATTGTCTGCTTGATATCTGTGTCTTACTGCTCTGCAAATATATAGAAAACAGTATATATATTTTTATAATTTGCACATTCCTTACATCTGTGTTGAAACTGTTCCCCACCCCCCCATTTCCTGCCTTGTCTTTCAGCTGATATAATTTAGCTAGTGCTGTGTCTCCTTTTAATTAACAACCTGTATTCAAACTGGAACCTTAGTTTGAGAGACAGCCTTACAGAACTATCTTCAAGTTTATAGAGCTGAGTATATTTTCTGTGTTATTCTGTATTATAGAGCTAAATTGTCTGCTTGATATCTCTGTCTTACTGCTCTGCAAATATATAGAAAACAGTATATATTTTTTTTATAATTTGCACATTCCTTACATCTGTGTTGAAACTGTTGCCCACCCCCCGCTCATTTCCTGCCTTGTCTTTCAGCTGATATAATTTAGCTAGTGCTGTGTCTCCTTTTAATTAACAACCTGTATTCAAACTAGAACCTTAGTATGAGAGACAGCCTTACAGAACTATCTTCAAGTTTATAGAGCTGAGTATATTCTCTGTGTTATTCTGTATTATAGAGCTAAATTGTCTGCTTGATATCTGTGTCTTACTGCTCTGCAAATATATAGAAAACAGTATATATATTTTTTTTATAATTTGCACATTCCTTACATCTGTGTTGAAACTGTTCCCCCACCCCACCCCCCTATTCTTGGTTGTAGTTTAAATTTGGTGGCTTTTGCAGTGCCCGCCCCACTGTAGATTTGATCTAAGACACTCCCCCAGGACATCTCTTTACCGCATTCTACCTAATAAACCCTTTCTGCACTTGCTTTTAGTCCTTTTTAATTTAATTACATTTTTTCAAACTGTGTGTGGACTAATATTGCTACATATTCAAGTGTGCCAGCTTGCACTGCATGAGAATTGTATTTATTACTGCTTTTTCTACTTTTCTAAAAAAAAAAAAAAAAAAAAAAATCTTCTGCTTTTACTGTACTTGTGTTATTTCCTACTCTATTTTGCTTTTGCGTCATTTTAAAAGTTCTCAATTGTATTTATTACTGCTTGGTGTAACTCATTCTAAGCCTTTTAGTTTAAACACTTGGGCTTCAGACCAGTTGTTTTGCACTGAGAGGGTTTGTGGTCTGCACTGTAGTGGCAGAACAGGTAGCTTACATCCTTCTAAGTTGGGAACTGCTGATTGAGGGCTCAGTGTCTGTTATTCTAAAAGTATATTATTTCTGGTTTAAGCACTTGGGCTTTCAGGCCAGTTATTTTACATTAAGAGGGTTTTGTGGTCTGCACTCTTGTGGGAGGAGAGGCTGGACTCTGCCCTTCTGAGCTGGGAATTTCTGGTTGAAGGCTTATAGTGCATGCATATCTGAACTGCTTCTTACTGAAGTTGGTGCGCCTTGTTTGCTGTGGCATAGACTGGATTCGGGCCTGCTGGATCTAGCTTTGTTTGTGTAACTTGAGCACTAATCCAGGCATTCTCTAAAGTATTCAGTTGTATTTATTACTGCTTGGTAGTAACTTGGTTAAAGTGTAGCTATCATTCTACGTCTTTTGGATTAAGCACTTGGGCTTCAGACCAGTTGTTCTACATTAGGAAGGTTTGTGGCATGCACTGTGGTGGCAGGACAGGTAGCTTTCATCCTTCTAAGTTGGGAAATGCTGATTGAGAGCTCAGTGTCTGTTATTCTTAAAGTGTATTAGCTCTGGTTTAAGCACTTGGGCATCAGGCCAGTTATTTTACATTAAGAAGGTTCGTGGTCTGCACTCTTGTGGGAGGAGAGGCTGGACTCTGCCCTTCTGAGCTGGGAATTTCTGGTTAAAGGTTTATAGTGTCTTAATATTTGAACTGTATCTTACTGAAATTGGTACACCTTGTTTGCTGTAGCATAGACTAGATCCAGGCCTGCTGAATCTAGCTTTGTTTGTATGCTTGTTATTTCCCTGGAACGCTAATTCCACCTAAAACGCGGCTTCTCAGCGCTTCTGTGGATCCCTAGTGATATATGCATTGCTTACTGTACTTATTTCCTTGCTTTGCTTGAAAGAAAGTTACTGTTTGTCGTTTTTGCATTTAAGTTACCTGTAACACATTGCACTTGTTACCTGGCACTTGCTCACTAAAGCAATTATACGTCAGCACTAAAAATTAAAAGCACTACACCCTCGCTCCCCATTGGCCCTTGTTTTCAATTATAAAGGAATTCCCAATATTATTCTAGCATGTCCAAAGGTCAGTTGTCAATCTCCTCTCCGGTCCAGCTGGTGAATATGGGAATCTTGAGGCAATGTTACAACTGCCTCATGTACACAGACAACCCTCTCCTCCTCCCAACAAATTCCAACACATGTGAGAGATGCAACCATATAGCCTAACTGGAGGCTAAGCTCTCTCAACTCAGTACTAGCATAACCAGTCAGGAGGAGAAGGAAACCACACTCACTACAATTCCAGTCTCACATAGACCTACCACGACAGCAAACCAAACACATAATCACACAAAAACATACTCGGAGGCTCTAAATAAAGATCTGCCTAAGCAGCAGAGACCTCCAAAGCAGACACCCAAGCAACCGCTACCCCAAAACAAAACACGTGCAATACATATCTTACAAAGCCAATGTGCTGAACAGTCACAGCCCTTAAGGCTAAACAACACACCTGATACACTTGTAATAGGTGACTCTATCGTCAGGCACACTGACGTCCCGCTCACCAGGCTGAACAAGGAGAAGGTCACGGTGAGCAGCCTGTCTGGCGCTAGGATCCGCCACATAACACAAGCACTCAGGTCACTCCAAGGCAAGTACAAATATGACTCAGTCATTGTCCATGCTGGTGTGAATGACCTGAGACTTACCTCCCTGGACTACATGAAAAGAGACATAGAGGAGCTCTCTGAGCATGTAGCCCAGGCTGGTATGACCCTGACCTTGAGTAGCATCTTACCCTCACCAAGAATGATGCCACAATATGAAGACAAGATGATCAATTTCAACAATTGGCTTAAGTATTGGTGTCATTCAAAGGGGATCCAATGCCTGTCAGCTTGGGATGATATGCACGACAAGCCATGATGCTTTGCTAGGGACGGCTTGCACCTGTCACCCCTGGGCTTCCGGATATTGGCAAAGGCTCTTGCTACCCCCATAGTGCCTTTTTTAGGCAAGGCTCAAAAGACAAACCCACCTCCATAGGTATCACAAGGGATAAGAAACTAAGAGTAATGCTACTCAATGCCAGAAGTCTAAACCTCAAGATGCACGCACTCGAAACTCTCCTTAGCATGGAGAACATCGATATCTGTGCAGTAACAGAAACCTGGTTCAGGACTCCCTAGAGCACCCCAGCACTGCCAGGTTATACCTCATACCTTGCTTTTCAGCCCCAAAACTTGGACTGAACCACAAAAGGAGGGGGAGTATCGATATTCATCAAAGATATCCACACCTCCAGGTTGGTGGCAAAGCACGAAGCATGAGAGACTATCCATGTGCAACTAACAGTGGGTAAAACTGCCTTCCAGTTTATAGCCTGCTACAGACCACCCTCCCAAACCCAGGAACCCCACTCGGCCTTCCTGAGAACACTGAAAAATATGAAGGTCACTCCGAACACCATTATATTGGGCGACTTCAACTACCCAAACATGGATTGGGAGCATTACTCTAGCTCCAACACCCTTGCCCAAAGGTTCCTAGAATTCATAAACTCAAATGCTATGGAACAACTTGTTACCACTCCCACAAGAGGGGAAAACATACTGGACCTGATCATCACCAACATGGGGACTCTATGCTCCAGACCAGAAGTGTATCCCTCACTGGTAAGATCAAACCATAAACTGATCTCACTGGATATTCACATCCCGACCCCACCCCCTGTCCAGAAAACCACAGTGAAAAACTTCTCTAAAGCAAATTTCACACTCCTCAAAACCGAGGTGGAATCCTTCAAAGCCCCCGGGCCTGTGGAAAATACGGCCCAGACTGCAGAATCCTTTATAAATGCATTCTATGAACACCTTCAGGAATGCATGGATCATGCAATCCCAAATAAAACCAAGACCCAATCCTCCAAAGGAAGACGACCTGTCTGGTGGACCCCAGCCATAAACAAACTATACAATAGAAGGAGGAAGCTACTACATGATAGAGCAAAATCCCAAAAAGGGAAGGCATCTCTGATTAGTATTAGCAAAAAACTAAGGGCACTCATAAAATCGTCAAAGGCCAGCTTCGAGAGAAAAATTGCACAGGACACTAAGGATAATCACAAGGCTTTCTTTAGTTATGTTAGGAACCTGGGTGGGAATTCCCATATATGCTCAGAATTAGTCCAAAATGACAAAAAATACACTGATCCCACAGACATTGCCAACATCTTAGCTGACAGGTTCAGCGCAAACTTCTCCCCCCCCACCAAAAGGGCAAATATCTATCCCAGCAGAGTGCTGCCCCTGACATCTCAGATGCTCAGGTGGGAGCCGCCCTCTCCAAAGCAAAAAACACAGCATCAATGGGACCAGACGGTGTCCCAGGCTGCGTCCTACGTGAACTCCAAGAAGAGCTAAACCCAAACATAAAACTACTGTTCAATCTCAGCCTTACTACAGGATATGTACCCAAAGAGTGGCGTACAGCAACAGTGGTCCCTCTCCACAAAGGTGGTGCCTCAACAGACCCTGGAAACTATTGCCCCATAAGCCTGACTAGCTTGGTCTGCAAAGCTATGGAAAGGATCATCATGGACCTCATAAATAAAGATATTGGGGACCTACAGACACTGGATCCTACCCAGTTCGGCTTTGTTAAGGGCAGATCCTGCCTCTTAAACCTGGTTGACTTCTTTGAAACAGTCACCAAGCCCATTGACGAAGGGAAGGTGGTCCACACAGCCTATCTGGACCTCGCAAAAGCCTTCGATACAATACCCCACTCGGGCATTATAGATAAGCTCACCAGCTTAAATATAAACCCCTATGTCACTAGATGGGTTGCAAACTGGCTCAAGGACAGAACCCACATGGTTAGAATTGCTGGAGCCATGTCAGACTCCAAACCAGTTACAAGTGGCGTCCCACAAGGCTCAGTCCTGAGACCTCTCTTGTTTGGTATATATTTCTCGGAGGTACAGGCCAACACGGAAGGACTGTGGCTGACCAAGTTCGCAGATGACTGCAAACTGGGCCATAATCGACTCTCCAGCCGACACAAGCATCCTCCAAAAGGGCCTCATAGAAACAGACAACTGGTGCCAGAGCCATGGCCTCAAGCTAAATGCCAAAAAGTGTATAGTCATCCCCTTTGGCAAAAACAAAGTGCCCACAAATTACCACATAGGTGGTAATCCATTAAGTACAGAAGAAATAATTAGGGACCTGGGGACTCAAGTTGATAGCAATCTCTCATTTGACAACCACGTGGCCAAAGTGGTTAGAAAAACATTTTATATAGCCCACCTAATCATGAAGGGATTCACATCTAGATTAGGGGGGGTCATCGTGCCTCTTTACTCATCCCTCATCAGGCCCATAATCGAGTACAATGCCCCTTTTGGGATGTACCTTACCAAACACCTGCAGCAACTGGAAAGACCCCAAAAGTACCTCACCAAGAGGATCAAAGGGCTCAAACAGATGCCATATGCTGCCCGGTTAAAGAAACTCCAGCTCTACTCAGTGGCATACTGCCTGCTCAGAGGTGACCTGTGCCTGACGTATAAGGCCATGTCCAACCCGGAATTAAGGGACATGCTGCACCTCAAAAATCCAAATCCCATCGAGCTACACGCTTGAGAGACTTGAACCTCAGCACTGAAATAAATAGGACATGCTGGAGGGACAGATTCATAACCCAGAGGCTCCCTTCACTCTGGAATAAAATCCCAGTCCAGGTTAGGCAGAGTCCCTCATTGACTCTCTTCAAGAGGAATCTTGATGAGTGGATGGGAGATAGTAGGTTTACCCCGGGTATCACTTCTGTGTCACTGTTAGACAGAGGCACAGTATACTAACCTCGAAAAAGGGCATAGCAAAATTAATTTAAAATGGGTGGCGAAAGCCAAACATACTCTGGCTAGGCTTATAAATGCCCTAGGGCAGATAGCCTAGTATGAACCTATGAACCTATGAACAGTCTCTAGTGGCTTACTGTCATTCAGGAATGGGACTGTTAATAGTCTCTAGTGGCTTACTGTCATTCAGGTATACAAAATATTTCCATAATATAAATGCAAATATAAATATGATGAAAATGATCACAAAACCAATCAATGTATCTGTCTTGTGTTCCATACCTATTAAACATCTACTTGCATAAGCATATAAATATGATGAAAATGATCACAAAACCAATCAATGTATCTGTCTTGTGTTCCATACCTATTAAACATCTACTTGCATAAGCATATAAATATGATGAAAATGATCACAAAACCAATCAATGTATCTGTCTTGTGTTCCATACCTATTAAACATCTGCTTGCATAAGCATATAAATATGATGAAAATGATCACAAAACCAATCAATGTATCTGTCTTGTTTTCCATACCTATTAAACATCTACTTGCATAAGCATATAAATATGATGAAAATGATCACAAAACCAATCAATGTATCTGTCTTGTTTTCCATACCTATTAAACATCTACTTGCATAAGCATATAAATATGATGAAAATGATCACAAAACCAATCAATGTATCTGTCTTGTGTTCCATACCTATTAAACATCTACTTGCATAAGCATATAAATATGATGAAAATGATCACAAAACCAATCAATGTATCTGTCTTGTGTTCCATACCTATTAAACATCTACTTGCATAAGCATATAAATATGATGAAAATGATGACAAAACCAATCAATGTATCTGTCTTGTGTTCCATACCTATTAAACATCTACTTGCATAAGCATATAAATATGATGAAAATGATGACAAAACCAATCACTGTATCCGTCTTGTGTTCCATACCTATTAAACATCTACTTGCATAAGCATATAAATATGATGAAAATGATCACAAAACCAATCACTGTATCCGTCTTGTGTTCCATACCTATTAAACATCTACTTGCATAAGCATATAAATATGATGAAAATGATCACAAAACCAATCACTGTATCTGTCTTGTGTTCCATACCTATTAAACATCTACTTGCATAAGCATATAAATATGATGAAAATGATCACAAAACCAATCACTGTATCTGTCTTGTGTTCCATACCTATTAAACATCTACTTGCATAAGCTACGACTGTTTGCAAGTCCTTGCTTTTGTCTTAATATAAAACATTTAACCTAACAGACTAGCATCTCACATTAACAAAAAAGTTAAAAAAAATTATATAAGAACTCAGCCATTCCTTTAATTTCTTCCAATTTGTAAGCATATTCCAATAGAAAGAAGTGAAGTCCACAAAAGTATTGTCTAAGGTCCTGGAGTTGCTCTTGGGTTAAGTTACGTAACTCTATCTGCAGGTATTTTATGAGAGACAGAGCAAACTATAAGGAAAAATGATAGTGTTCTGCAAAACTCTATACAACTGAAAGGTATAGTTACTGGTACTACAATCATGCTGTTGTTAACTGTCCAGACCTTAGTAGAACGTCCCTTCTTCATATTCCTGCCCTGTTCTTTGTAAAATTTTAAATTTTCAGATAAACTAATAGTGGTAGCGCTACACTTTACATGTCCTTAAACAGTAACTACTCCACTTTCTTTAGTTTCCAACTGGGTGGGCTTTCTGGACTAAAGTTCAGTATGCAAAAACAGATCTTGCATCAAAACATAGCTGCCACAAAACATATTTCACTTAAACATCGTACTTCCTACTGGTACAGAATGTGCAGCTGCGGATTATGGGCTGTACCAGTAGGCCTTATTTTTTACTTACTCTGCTACCATGAGAGTTGTGATAAGAACGGTAAGTAACAAAGGAGGATTATGGGCTGTACCAGTAGGCCTTATTTTTTACTTACTCTACTACCGTGAGAGTTGTGATAAGAACGGTAAGTAACAAAGGAGGATTATGGGCTGTACCAGTAGGCCTTATTTTTTACTTACTCTGCTACCATAAGAGTTATGTGGAGAATTGTAAGTAACAAAGGAGCACATAACAATTTTCATCTTCTGAATTCCACAGGAAAGGATTCCTACTTGTCACACAGGGAGAGAGGCAAACTGCTACATGAATGTTCTCTTTGTCACCTCCCTTGCACTGCATTGCGGTACTGTGCAAGCACGCTCAATACATGGGTAAACAGTGAAGAAGGCAGTAGAGAACTAAAGTGCCATTCGACCAATGACATTATTTAAGAAAGGTAACCAATTTCTTTCTTAAATAACGTCACTGTATAATAGCAATAGCCACGACTGAGTGTGGGTACCACACAACTGTCCCATAACTGGTTTTGTTAAATCACTTGAGATCCACCCCTGTGATCAAATCACAACAGCCATGGCTAAATACTGTGATACCCACATCTTCTCCTGGGTCATTGCTAAAGTATGCCATTCCTAATAAATGCCCTAACTCTTCTGCCTGCATTTCTAGAATAAAATACATTACATACTGCTTTAGCCATGAAACCCCAAAACTCTAATCTATCTGTTTTATTAAACTCACATTTGTCCTTGTTTATTGTCAAGCCACTTTATCTTAATCTTTGCAGAACTTGTTTAGTCATGTTCTGCTTTAGTTTGGACACATGATACCAGGTCATAACTCTGATTCTTACTGTTTAGAATCCCTTGCATTAGCGGGTATAATGCGTTCTGCTTTAGTTTGGACACATGATGCCAAGTCATCACTCCGATTCTTACTGTTTAGAATTCCTTGCATTAGCGGATGTACCAGATTTTGAAATGTTTCAGTGGCAAAGCTTATTCCAAATACAAGTCTCCTGTGCCTTCTCAAGTCAAATTTATGCAACTACAATGACAGCACAAATAAGCAGCCCACTAACAAAGAAAAAAAATATCAAATTAAATATTACTTTTTACATGTACACAAGGAATAAGCTTTACCCCAACCGTGACTTGAATATATTAACTCCACTGATGAACAGCATGAGGAAAGGCAAACACCCAGGAAAGGGTGACTGACTATAGAATCAAACTGTAGTTCATACCAAAGTTCTCTGCAGTAGTAACAATGAACTGCAAAAGTAGTTCAAACTAATAAAAGATACATGCACATTTTACTGCCCGTTTTTCTTCATGTTTTTAATAGTCCCATATAAAAACTACTGTACCACCAACAACAAAAATAAAAAAAGCACTTGTACAACTGCACATCACAACCATTTTCTATTAGCAGCATTTGACATTCATACTTTCATGTTACTGTTAGTGGTAAAAGTACAAAATTACACATACTTACTAGCCTGAATACCCTGATGCCCCTCCTTAGAACAAAACCAGAAGGCAGACATTTCTGAATTAAAGCATTTTTCAGGCCGCACCTTCATTGTGGGTCCTCTGCCCTTATACCCTTGAACTCTAAATATCCTACCACCAGGACCAACCATCTCAGAAAAAAAGTGAATATATTCCTGCTCTTCAATATGGAGCAATCTTTAGAAATTAAGGGTTTGGGGTGGGGGCAGAACCCATACATCAGCATGTACAGAGGGAACAATTTCTCGGTAAAAAAACTGTTACTAAACACTTGTTCCTAACATATACAGTGATGGTACATGAGGTGGCATTCAAATGCTCTAATGGAGACTGGATGCAGTACACCAAGGGGTCAGCAAGACAAAGTAAACCCAAACTGCACATGACATAATGACAGGCACTCCTTATAGCCTACATGCAAGGATAATGTTGTTATGTTCAACTTGCTGGCTCTAGCTCAAGTCGGTCGTGGTCACATTTCTAACTTAGAGTACTGAAAACTCAAGCACTATTTAATTCAGTGGTGATATAGCATCTGCTAGGGGTGTTACACAGCTCTCTCTCGCTCTTTGTAGATTGTGTCTTACTTGCTTTGCACAATTCCTTATATGAGTCTATGTTAGAACACTGTCATGTAGAAGCATCGAAACACAGGTAATCAATCCTAGCATGGCAAAAAACACTGGATCGAAATTGCAATCAATCATAAAATGAAAACAAATGCTTTCTTTTTGAGATTGGTTAACAAAAATCCTACCACTAACTTCAGACACACTTTGTAGAGTGTGGTAGTGCTATGGAAAAATTTTTTTCTCTAAGATGAGATGTAGGGTGGGTGTTAAGACTAGCAAACATTGGTCAGTGGTCTTCGCTACACCTTACCTTAGAGTAAATCTATTCTATAACACTATCACTACCACTACAGAACACACTCAAGACAAACATTACTTAAAACAGTATACATACACAACACTAAATCTGTACTATCCCCTAGCCCTAACCTGGATACGCACTACTATCTTTAAGGCTGAAAATTAGGTATGTCCACCTGCTATGGCCTTAAAGCCCCAAGTCTTCACTTACCCTACTACAAGTACTCAAAACTTCTTCCTTTTGACATCTCCAGCATTCAATAGGTGTGCTCTCAATGCTGCTGATACAGTGGACACTCGACTTTTTCAGTAAAATTTCCATTTTCTTCACCAGCTTTAGTTTGTGTTCTGCCTTCTGAAATAAATAAGGCATCCTAACATGTAGCTATGCTGCTGGCTTTATGGACTGATCTATATTACTTGGAAGTGTTTCAATTTTACCGTACTTTGGAATAATCTTGGCAGTCTTTTAACAAGTTATTTATCTTCAAACTGCTTTTATATCTATTTTATCAACTATCTAAATGATATCAAGTGACTTGCTGTTATATACTACAACAGTGATGCCCGCGCTCTTAAGTACTGTACCGTGTTACTACTATTTTTTTTTTTTTGCTGTAACATCTGATGTGAAAAATCCCGAAACGGGTATAAGACCATTCAGGTTATAAGCAAATACCCTCTTCATAGTAGGTCTAACTCATGTCTTTGGATGCAGTTTCCTCAGAATCCTGCACACATTTTCCAGTTTCGATATTTGCTTTCTCCTTCATTTCTTTCACCAGTCTATTATCTCCTTCTAACTCCATCTGCCTCCATGTTTCTCCAGGCCATCTCTGTGCCTGTAAAGGAAATAGGAAGTGCACCTCCAAAATGGTCCCACTCACAAAAACTACTAGGGGAAGTTCCCTGATGCCCTGGCCAAATTTCCTCTAGTAGTATAAATACCACCTCTGGTTTTCCCTGAAAAGAGGCTACTAGCCTACAGGGACTAACCCAATCAACAAAGAATAAATAAATATATAAATAAAATAGTGCAAGGATGTGATTTGTCTCAGGTCAGTGAGTATGCGCATGTACGCATGCAGTGATGAAAAGGCAAGTGATTCTGTGCATGTGATCAAGTGGGGGTGTCATGTACATGAGTGAGTAGCTGTGTGTGTCTGCATGCATATGTGGGAAGGTAACTTAGCTAATAATGATGCGTTCTGTTCATGCCTCTGAATTGCACTTCCCATGTTCACGTAAATTGCAATGTAACTTTTTCTGAATCCCAGTGCAATTGTTTGTAAGTCACTTGGATAAGGGAATATCAATGAACTTAAGGAAATATTGCATATTTTCATAATGCCAAACCAGCAAATATAAATATCCCAAGTGCAGTGCATTATACATTGACAGTGCTGACGTATTTTTCTGTTTCCAACTACATTTCTCACTATGCCCTAAATAACACATTATAAAAACAATTATGAAATATAAATGTAAAATATTTACAAGTGGTAAACAGTTATAAGACATCCTACACAATCATTGTGTAATACTGCTCTTCATAACCTAGCCTTTCACATGCTGCACGTCATTAATTTCTGAATTGTGATTAAAGAAAGCAGTTTCAAACAATGCCATACGCAGCTACGGGTGTCATATGGAATTCCAACATCTTGGAGGGCTTAAGAGGTTGGATACAACCTAATGAAGAGCAAGCAGTCTGGCTTTGACACACAAGATCTCCACTTACCTATTCTAGACGTACTTCATGCCACAACTACAGGCAATGTGTGTAAGGTGCAGTTTTACATATTTCCCCTTTTGAAAGGCAACTTTCTGCCTCAGTCCACAGGAAGAGATGAATCTGAAGATGTGTGAATATTTAAAAAAGGGTCTCCTTAGTGATTCTTGTGACAAAGGCGGTACTGCCCGCACAACTAGCTGGAGTTTTGTAAATAATCATATGTCATTTGTGAATATCAACATGATTCATATAAGATGCTTGTGTTACAAATGTATTAGAGCTGTATGTCATATAAGATGGTTTGCACACCCATGTGTGCTGAAGAGGTATTTTACAAAGTGCTGTTTGAAATGTATCCACAGTATACCTACTGGAATAGAACAGAAATGTACATACACTATTGTAACTGTTTAAATGTACATATTTTAAACATTGGAAACTGGAATACAGGAGGTCAACTTGTAAAACTTCAGAAAATAGCTGAAATTAAATTACTTTATGGCTTGGCATAAAAAGATGTTATCTTTCAATTAAAGTGCAGTAAAACATGCAATGTCTGTGCTGAGACGTTTTCTATATTGTCTTGGAAGTGTTTTATTGTTTTATGACTTCCAGGATCAGCAAAGATCTAAGGAAAAGCCCTTGTCTATGTATTTTCACAGGTGGATGCTAAATACTGCTAGCTTTAGGCAGTGGGGGTTTTACCTAGGATAGTCAGATGACAAAAATAAAATGAGATCATTCTGCAAGCTACCCCAGCAGTAATATTTGAGATATTAATTTAAAGAGATAGAGCATTCTGTATTCTGTCTTGGAACTGACAAGATCCATTCACCACACATCTGCCTTGCTATGAGCAAGTCGAGCATTCTGTATTCTGTCTTGGACCTGACAAGATCCATTCACCACACATCTGCCTTGCTATGAGCAAGTCAATCTAGGGAACAGTATAATTCGCTCAGATATAGTCGGGAATATAGCAAAGCTTATTTCAGATATTTTTCTTTATTTATTTGAGACTGTTCTGCAATGTTGTTTTAAATATTTCCTGTGATATTTTGAACTTTGATATCACTGTAAATATATACTGATTATTTTCCTGTTATTTTATTATTAAATATATTTAAACTTTTTGTTGTGGCTGATCTGTCTAGACATATTTAAGTTGTGAGAGTACTTGCATATTCATTTGGTGACACTGTGTAGACCACTCCTAATAGCCTTGCTCTTGGTAAAACTACCATTTGTATTGATAGTAACATTACACAATAAGATTGGACATGATTTGTTAAGGGCCCTAAAGTAGCTGAAAAGAAGTTGGTTGGTGGCAGTGATAACTACCGTATAGTATGGGCAAAAGGGGGCATAGCTAGTAAACATGTGCCAGCCTTTCCCAAGAGTGTGTGTGTCAGCAACTTGGGCAAGGACACGAAGTACTGGTTGGACAGAGAGGGTGCTGGAGGCCATGGGTTGGTCACTCAGCTGAGATCTCAACTCTATAGCTGTGCCAGTGGGGAGTCTTACTGGGGATCTGGAGAAAGAGGGAGAAACCAAAACCAGCCCCAGACTGACTATGGTCTCTGTGTGCTCTTAAGGGAAATTGCACTTTACTGTGTGTGTACTTGTCATCCTCCCAATGTATGTCCCCCACTGATACTAGTGGTGAGGATTGAGGCTCCTTGATGTCCAGTGCTGGGGAGTCACAATAAATGCCAAGAAAAGGCATAGGGATGTCAAAAATGATATGAAGGAGTCCGGTAAGCATGTATGCCCTACACCACCCAAAAAATAGTATGTTGCAGGCAGTAATATTTCTGATTTTTGTATGAATTGTGAGTTGTTTAATAAAAATTGTTCCAGCACTGCCTTTGTTTTGCTTTATTAATTGCAATAAAAATAGCTGGAGATTAGTATAATGGTTACAGTGTTTACTTCACAGACACAGAGTTTAATTCTCACTCTTGGCCATTCTTTGGTTATTAGCTAGGTATATATTAGTCTACAGACTGATTGCCTCTTATTTACCAATGAATTAGATTCATTAAATTGTGTAATATAATCTAAACATGTTGGATTTTAATAGTCTATAAACATGTTGCATTTTAGTCATATTTTTGGAGAAGTTTTTTTACATACTCAGCCAACTACAAAGGGGTTGACATTTGTTAGGTCATAATGTCTGCATTATGTGCAGTGATGATCAGAACCATTAGATTTTCAGCACCCATTATGTAGTCATTGTTGCATACTGCTATGATACAGTCTTCCCTACAAGACTGGACGGTAAAGGATTTCAGCATTTAGTTAAAAAATGATAAAACTCCAACTTGTTAATCAGGTGCATCCTGTGGCAAGGATGCAGATTTTGTATCTTTCCGTCTTCATTTACATACTGGGTGACACTGAGCAAATCACTTAACCAGACAGTGCTTTGGAGGAATTGGGAGTTTGGGATATGCTCCTTAATGGTCTCCAGCACTGCATGCCTTCCAACTATGAACCTGTGGTCATTGTTTGCCAGCCATTCCCTATTGCATACTTGATCTAGTTCAGCAAATGTTATGACAATTTCACCAGCATACCAATTACTTAATGTAGCATAGCCAATTTATTATTTGAGGGCAGCGGACACTGCATTTGTAGATGAAGCACTGAAATGCAAGGTTGTTTGGCAGCAGCAATGTCTGCATTACTAATAGTTGTCTTTGATGTAGAATTATTCAGATGATTTTTATTTCTGCAGAGATTGTACACATTGACTTAGCACATATTAATCGGGTAGTTAATATTTCTGCTCCACTGGATCTCATGGTGCGATGCTAGTGATCATAACACAGTCTCATGTAGTTCATCCAAAGCTACCAATAAAGTACATCTCATTTATTACTACGTAACTGTAATGAGTGTACATAGTCTACAACGTGTCTATAACTGCTGCTGAGGGTGGGGGACTCTCTAGGAATTAAAGTACCTTATGCTCTTACCATCTGGTCATTTTTAAACAGTCTTTAATCTGGCTTTGTAGGATGTGTGTGTGTGTGTGTGTGTGTGTGTGTGTGTGTGTGTGTGTGTGTGTGTGAATTAAATTTGAATCTTTGGCTACTGTGTGCGTGTGTGAAACAGATTTGACATATGGGACTCGGGTCATTATTCTTTTTATTAATTTTTCTGAGGCAGACATACGAGAAGGATGCATTCAACAACTTAAGTTATAATTGTTGGTTATGGGGATGTCTGATGATATGGATGTACACATAATCCACCACTGGCCAGATTCAATGAATGTGAGTCTCAGGAGAACAGATGTTTACTGTTGCTCATGCAAAATCTGTTTTCAGTGTGAAACTTGTTTTGTTTAGCAAATGGCCATCACTGTGTTTGCACTGTTTTTGCTATAAGTCTGAAGTAAAGGTTTTAAATCAACTTCTGTAATCACTGTAAAAGTCATCATCTTCTTTCGGCTGTTCCCGTTAGGGGTCGCCACAGCAGATCATCTGTTTCCATTTCTTCCTGTCCTCTGCATCATGCTCTTTCACACCAACTGCCTGCATGTCCTCTCTCACCACATCCATAAACCTTATCTTAGGCCTTCCTCTTTTCCTCTTACCTGGCAGCTCCATCCTTAGCATCTTTTTCCCAATATACCCAGCATACTTCCTCAGCACATGTCCAAACCAACGTAATCTTGCCTCTCTTGCTTTATCTCCAAACTGTCCAACCTGAGCTGACCCCCTAATATACTGATTCCTAATCCTGTCCATCCTAGTCACACCCAGTGCAAATCTTAACATCTTTAACTCCGCTACATTCAGCTCTGACTCCTGCCTTTTTGTCAATGCCACCGTCTCCAACCCATATAACATAGCTGGTCTCACTACCCTCTTGTAGACCTTCCCTTTCACTCTTACAGGTACCAGTCTGTCACAAATCACTCCTGACACTCCTCCACCCACTCCATCCTGCCTGTACTCTCTTCTTCACCTCTCTTCCACATTCACCATTACTCTGAACTGTTGATCCCAAGTACTTAAACGCATCCACCTTTACCACCTCTACTCCCTGCATCCTCACCATTCCTCTACCCTCCCTCTCATTTACACAAATATATTCTGTCTTAGTCCTGCTGACCTTCATTCCTCTCCTGTCTAGAGCATATCCCCACCTCTCCAGGGTCTCCTCAACCTGGTCCCTACTCTCACTACATATCACAATGTCATCTGCAAACATCATAGTCCACGGGACCTCCTGTCTGATCTCATCTGTCAACCTGTCAATCACCACTGCAAATAAGAAAGGGGTCAGAGCTGATCCTTGATGTAATCCCACTGCCACCTTAAACGTATCTGTCACTCCCACCGCCGTCCTCACCAATGTCACACTACCCTCGTACATATCCTGTACCACCCTTACATACTTCTCTGCCACTCCTGACTTCCTCATACAATACCCCAACTCTTCTCTAGGCACCCTGTCATATGATTTCTCTAAGTCCACAAAGACACAATGAAACTCCTTCTGACCTTCTCTGTATTTCTCCAACAACAATCTCAGAGCAAACATTGCATCTGTAGTGCTCTTTCCTGGCATGAAACCATACTGCTGATCACTAATCATCACCTCCCTTCTTAACCTAGCTTCCACTACTCTTTCCCATAACTTCAAGCTGTGACTGATCACTTTTATCCCTCTGTAGTTACTGCAGCTCTGCACATCACCCTTATTCTTAAAGATAGGTACCAAAACACTTTTTCTCCACTCCTCAGGCATCCTCTGACTTTCCAAAATTTCATTAAACAATCTGGTTAAAAATTCCACTGCCATTTCTCCTAAGCACCTCCATGCTTCCACTGGTATGTCATCTGGGCCAACAGCCTTTCCATTAGTCATCCTTTTCATAGCTTTCCTTACTTACTCCTTGCTAATCTGTTTCACTTCCTGATTCACTATCCCACACCATCCAACCTTCTCTCTCTCTCTCTCTCTCTCATTCTCTTCATTCATCAGCCCTTCAAAGTACTCTTTCCATCTACTCAACACACTCTCCTCACTTGTGAGTACGTTTCCCTCACTATCCTTTATCACCCTTACCTGCTGCACATCTTTCCCAGCTCTGTCCCTCTGTCTAGCCAATCAGTACAGGTCCATTTCTCCCACTTTAGTGTCCAATCTCTCATACAACTCTCCATATGCCTTATCCTTAGCCTTCGCCACCTCTCTCTTTGCCATGCACCTCATCTCCTTATACTCATGTTTACTTTCTTCATCTCTTTGACAATCCCACTTCTTCGCCAGCCTCTTCCTCTGTATACTCTCCTGTACTTCCTCATTCCACCACCAGGTCTCCTTGTCCTCTTTCCTCTGTCCAGATGTCACACCAAGCACCTTTCTAGCAGTCTCCCTTACTAGCTCTGCTGTAGTTACCCAGCTATTCAGTAACTCTTCACTGCCTCCCAGTGCCTGTCTTAACTCTTCCCTGAACTCCACCTCACAATCACCCTTTTTTAACTTCCACCATTTAATCCTTGGCACTGCTTTCACACTCCTCCTCCTCTTCTTGATTACCAACGTCATCCTACAGACCACCATCCTATGCTGCCTAACTACACTTTCCCCTGTCACCACTTTACAGTCTCCAATCACCTTCAGACTGGCCCTTCTACATAAGATATAATCCAAATGTGTGCATCTTCCTCCACTCTTGTATGTCACCCTATGCTCCTCCCTCTTGTTAAAATATGTATTCATCACAGCCATGTCCATCCTTTTCGCAAAATCCACTACCATCTGACCTTCTGCATTCTGTAAAAGTAAAGAAAAAAAACAGTATGCACTGACAGGTTTGGCTAGTCTTTCTGGTAATTGGGGAAGAGAAAGACGAGTAAAGGTACTGAAATGTCTGGGTTGGAGCTGGTCTATTACCCTGTCTAGGACCCCATTTGTCCATGATCCCTCTTTGTATGTGACTGGAGTTCATGAAAAAAATGAGAAAACCAAAATACTGCTCTCCCTATTGTAAACCTAATTCTGATTAAGTTTTTGTCAACTCACAGTAACAAGTCAAAAGACAAAGGTGCTAAACACTAAAAGATTCAGCTTGCTTAAGCCATACTGAGTGTGCATTGCTTTAAGTTACAGTTGGTTTAGTCTCCCTAGCATTTTAAGCATGAGGAAGTAATATGTACAAACATGCATTGTATGAAGCTTTGCAGCTGGAAGCAGCACATATAAGCGAACAGTTTGCAGCATACGACATATGCAGATGTCTAACCTACAGTCTGTGTTGAATACCTGGGGGACCTTTTAGAGCCATTAGAAGCAACATGTAGAAATGGCCAAAACAGATGTCACTGCATCATTAAGCTCACTTGCCACTGCCTGTGCTTCCAGCAGCATATTTGTGCAT